>NC_052960.1:28492281-28814781 GCF_013358895.1 Oreochromis aureus
GCTCAGGTGTGAAATGTATGGTTTTCAGGGTTTTTATCAGTTTTCAGCGTTGTTTTGTTATCGTTTTTATCGTTAACTCGGTTTTCCTGGGTCTTTTCACGTGTGTTATGAATAAATCTTCTTTTTTTCGGTACCGGTACTAGTTTTATTTTGTTGTATTCATCCGCGACACCTTAAAGGCCGGTCCGTGAAAATATTGTCGGGCATAAACCGGTCCGTGAGGCAAAAAAGGTTGGGGACCGCTGGTCTAATCTACTGAAGAAGTCACTTGGATGAGTGACGAAACGTTTCTCCCACAAAACGCTACGTCCAGATGAACAGATTCAACTTTTGGAGAGATACTCATGCATTTATACATCACGTTCCTTATCACAGCCTTATACACAATAGTATGTCTATGCAGACATAAAAGAGTGTTGACACAAAAAATAAAATTGATGTGAAAGGCTCTTTTTTGTATTTTCAAACACTGGCTGGAAAATATCTGAGCTACACATGGCTACAGTGTTGTACCCATGAGACCAGAAAAACAACTGGAACCTTAATAAGTGAAATATGATGCCCTTAACAACCTGCTCTAATAATAACTGACTGATAGCTAATATACCAGCAATAAATAACAGACTTTAACACCCTCAGATTTAATGATATAGTTCTAAGCAATATTCATTGTCAGCCTAATGTAGCACCTCCCTCTCCTATAATATCAGTTTCAGTCTGCATAATGTACAGTCATTAGAAAATAAAATGTGTTTTTTTTTTTATAATGACAACATTATTTACCATCATAACCGATCAGCCTCAATCAATCAGACTTGGCCTCTACTTTTCCCTGCACTGTCACAAGGTACCGGATCCCTGCAGGGCTGTATTCTCCGCCTCCTACTGTACACCTATGACTGTACACCAACGATGACACCACTGTGGGTGGGTCATCTCTGATGGAGATGAGACAGCATACAGAGCGAAGGTACAGAATTACTCCTGTTGGTGCGCAAAAAATATAAAATTATAATAACACACTGGATAGTGTGAAGAGCAGTTTCAGTAAAAGGTTCCTTCAACCTGGCTGCCCGAGGGAAATTTACAGGATGTCGTTCCAGCTTGCTGCTATCAGACTCTTTAATTCATCCACTTGGGTCAGATCCACAAATGTGGAACAGAATGAATTGCACCTCAATGCACCCTGTCACTTTTGTATACCACAACATATATTTGCACACAAACTTGTCCTTTTATATTTATAAGTATATTTATATTTATATTTATATTTATACCTATATCTCTATAATCTTATCCGCGACTGTCACTGAATAGTTTGCGTGGTGGACCGTAAATGCTTACCCAGCTCTTTGTCCCTTCTGCCTGTGAAAGCCTTCTTACAACAGACATGCGTAGTAGGTTACATACATCTTAACAGGTTTATTTACTGCTGTTGCTGACTGCACTGACACAAACTATATCCAGAAATTCAAATATCCAGACTGAATGTTTTTAAATGCAAAACATTTCACTAAAAGTTAACATTCTGCACTCACCTATTTTTTATTAAGATTACTAGATTACTGGTTTTTGCAAGTTTCTGAACGGGTCTTATCTCTGTGCTACAGCTGTGACAATCACCATGAGCCATGACAGTAATTTAAGCAAAATCAATAGTGACTGAATGAAGCAGAGAATGTGGACACAGCACCACAAATCTGAATAGAACTGTGACATCTGAACACTATGAGTCTACTGCGAGTCGGTCTGTGACAACAACACTTGCAACATAGTGTGTGTAATAACACTGTGTTATAGCACAGTTTCAGAGAATCCGGCTCTCAAAACAAATGTTCAAAGTATCAAAAATATAGTCACAATAATATAAAAAATAATCAATAAATAATGAACTGGTTATTCAGAAAAATCCACTGTAGATGTGTTTTCTGATGCCAACAAATCTACAGTCTGCAGAGTTTATTATATTAGACTATTTAGATATGATGCCCTGCTGTTCTCCTTCCAACAGCTTCATTCTCTCTTGCTGACAAAATCCTCCGTCTAGCAGCAGATGTGTTGCATCAGAAAGAGATTTTGTTCTGAAACTCAAACAGTCTGTGCTACCTTTTCCAACATCATTCGAGTAAAATTATAGTCTGTGATTCATGGGCTACGTTGTAAAAGGTATTAACACATGTATGTTAGCATTTTAGACGTATAACTGCAGACCAGCTTTTTTGTACCTGTAAAAATGTTAAATACAAATCAGTGTCTTAACAGTCCCACCATAAGATTAAACAAGCATATAACAATAAACAATTGCAGCCAGGCAGACATTATGCAAATTAGGGCAAATGTCAGATGGATATAAGAGAAATCATTTTTTTCTTACACAAAAATATCACAATTATGGCTGCAAGGATTCATCGATTAATCCGTCACATTTTTTTTTTTCTTCACTGCTTCATTTAACACGAGGCTGTGTTTCTGCCTATTTAAGAGGTTTCCATGGTGACAGAGTATACACAATTTTATTTTATGCTTGAACATGTTTTTAAAGTGCTGAACACACATAAAATATTTTCCTTAATTTCTAATTGGGCGAGACCTCAATTTGGGTCGCCCGAGCTAAAACCAGCCTAACAGGTGACCACCACCTGTCCTGGCAACAAAAACGTCCTGACCGTTGGCACATTCAAAGCTCACCTTGAGTGTGTCCTGCTTGAGTCTGACATCTTTGGTGCTGAGAATCTCAGAGAGGAGTTCATTCTGTTTGAACAGCCAAGAATCAAACTCCTTCATCCTGGATTCATGGTGTCCTTGGCTCCCCTGGAAAACCCCAAACAAGTAATCAAACATTTACATGCACACTAAAACACCTAGTGAAAAATGAAAACCATCTAAACCCAGATTAGTGATTTAATACATCCATCCATCCATCCATTCGCTTCCGCTTATCCTTTCCAGGGTCGCGGGGGGCGCTGGAGCCTATCCTAGCTGTCATAGGGCGAAACATTTACATGCACACTAAAACACCTAGTGAAAAATGAAAACCATCTAAACCCAGATTAGTGATTTAATACAATTTTAAAAATCTATTTTATATTAACACAAAAACTTGAACTCATTTTATATGTAGAAATGCATTTTCAGATTACCAAAAAGTCTCTCAGTTTTAGTGTTCCAGAGTATGAAAGTATGTTACCAAAGTATTTTAAAGTGTATAAGTGAGAGTGTTATAAAGCAATCAAGACGTCAGGAGTTGCGTCTTTGTTGCCCCACACATACTTAGTGTAAATGTAAAAAGATTGAAACAATTCAGTGATTTGTAGATCTCAGAAACCCATATTTTATTCACCTTAGAACACAGAAGACATGTCAAATGTTGATTAAAAATATTAACACATTTTGAATGTAAGGGCAGCAACACGAAACTCAAAAAATACCGGCAACCACCAGTGCTACCCCTCAACATCCTAGTCGACACACCTATGGTATCAGTTTGAAAATCCTGCGTCGCTGCATTCTAGTTATCAAATTCACAAGGTCTTCAGAAAACATGACGTCTGACCTCAAGGTTGAGGACAATGAGATTCAAACTTGTCTGAGATTTTCAGTAGCTGCACCTATGACCTTTTATTGACAGAAAACATTTGGCACACGATGAAATATAAAATATGAGGAAGAAGACCCTGGACTACTGAGCAGCTAGAATCCTCTATGAGACAAGAATAGGACAATTTTCCTCTCCCACAAGTTCAACAGTTGCAAATGGACTATTGTTAAAAGAAGAAGGAATGCCACACGACTTCTTTGAGATGTATTGTGGGCAACAAATTCAAAATGTTCTTTTCTTAAAATTAGTACATTTTCTCATTTCAGATGTTTGATAGGTTTTTATGGGTTTCTTAGGTCTGCAAGTCCATGACTTGTTTTTATTTACTTTTTACAAAGCATCCCAACTTTTTGGGTGTATCAGTGATTGTACTGGTGGTTCAGCAGGAAGCATCTTCTTTCCCGTGATAGAGGAGGCAAACCCAAAACAACAAGTTAGTGGCTTCAATTGTGAGAGGACTGAATAATGTGTTTCTCGGTTAATTTGGGCAACTTCTCGTCTTCCTCGGTACCTGTACGCTGTGGTGTGCCTCAAGGATCTGTATTAGGCCCTATTCTCTTCTCATTATATCTGCTCCCCCTTGGAGCAGTTTTTGAGAAGTATAATGTTGCCTTTCATTGCTATGCTGATGACATACAGATTTACTTTGAGATTACTGACGATCTTGCTATGTCTTTTCATTATTTTCGTGAATGGATGCGTGAGGTTAAAGACTGGTTCAAGAGTAATTCTCTTGTCCTGAACGGAAAAAAAAAACCCCGGAGATCGCGGTGTTCGATAGTAAAATTCCCCGCAACCAATTGTGTGCTGCTCTGATGCCAGCTAGCTCCCCTTCTGATTATGCTAGTAATTTGGGTATATTACTGGATAGCTTGTTTAAATTTGCCGTGGTGAGGTCTAGCTTTCATCAGCTGCACCTCATTTCTAAGGCTAAGCGCTATATTCCGCATAAAGACCTGGAGAAACTTATTCATGCATTCGTGACTTCCAGGTTGGATTACTGCAACTCTCTTTACATTGGCCTTTCCTCCTCCCTTCTCCTTAGATTGCAGACTGTCCAGAATGGGGCAGCACGCCTTTTGACGGGTAGCAGGAAATTTTCCTCCATCACTCCTGTTCTTGCTGGCTTGCACTGGCTGCCAGTTAAGTATTCAATTTAAAATACTACTCTTCACATACAAAATTATCAATAATTTAGCGCTGAGTTACTTCAGTGAACTCCTGTCAGAGCACTTACATCTGCTACCCAACTTCTTCTGGAACAACCTCGTTCTCGGCTTAAGTCTTGGGGCGACCGTGCGTTTGCTGTAGCTGCCCCAGTCTTATGGAACAATCTTCCTGTTGCTATCCGGGCCTCTGACTCCATGCCATTGTTTAAATCACGGTTAAAGACTTATTTATTTAATCTTGCTTTTCCATCTAGCCAATATTTGGTGTGTGTTGACACATTTTTATCTATTATGCTTTGTTAACTACTTCTATGTATTATGATTGTCATGGTTTTATATTTAATACGTGCCAGGTCCTTTCTCTTTATTATTATTATAATGCGTTTCACACGTAAACCCTTTTTGGAATTGGTTTATAAAAGTCAATGATGTTGTGTGTTTATTGTTTGTATTAGATCAGTTTGCATTGACGGTTTTGGTTATTTTGTTATGGAACATCCATCCATCCATATCCTTGTCAGGGTCGTGGAGGGCTGGAGCCTACCCTAGCTTTCTTAGGCCGAGAGGCCTGGAACATCTAAGATTAAATTGATCACTTGTATTTACTGATACTTGGCACTCTACTAGCAAACAAAACATAACAATATCGGAGTAACTTCTCCAGGAAGTTGCTGTAAGTTAGCTTGGTAGAAAATAACAAAATCACTGGCATGGCCTAGTTCCCTGCACAACAGTACCATTGAGTATTGAACTGGTGTTGCTGATGCTTTCTTGGCTGAGGGTCTTCTGATCTCTCCCCCTCCTCCTCCTGAGCTTAGGCATCCTCCTGCTTCTGTGCTGTCATCTCCGGAGCTAATCATTGGCGGCTGAGGAT
This sequence comes from Oreochromis aureus, assembly GCF_013358895.1. Classification (NCBI taxonomy): domain Eukaryota; kingdom Metazoa; phylum Chordata; class Actinopteri; order Cichliformes; family Cichlidae; genus Oreochromis; species Oreochromis aureus. The sequence goes on from NC_052960.1 coordinate 28,497,923, forward strand.
AGCTGGCCTGTGTGAATAATACTGCTTCCTCTCCATCTTCTGCCAAGACACTGCTGTTACCCCCTGTTGGCTTGTCATTGGAGACTCCCTGCCTGTGGTCAGAGAAATCTACTTCATCTGTTTTGAAGGTCAGTGCACTTTCCTTGACTGTACTTGATGAAATAGGATTTTCAACATCTGGTTCAGCTAATATGTGGTAACCTCCTTGGCCCTGGTTCCACCCTTCCTGCCCAGTAATTAATGCCTCCTCCTCCCCTATCATTGCCTCCGACTTTCCTCCAAGTGCATGCATAGAGCCAGACGTCTTGGCAAAGTCAGACTCTCTCTGCTCTTTGGAACTGTTCAACAACCTGAAAGACAAAGAAATCCAGGTTTCATGTTGTCGTAACTCGTCAGTGGTACCAGTGGACAGAAACGTTCATGTCAAACCTCAGTGCCTACTTTAAATACAAAACCTGATTTCTTGGTTGTTTTTATATATATTAAAAAACAACATTTAGGAAACAGATCTGTTAGAGTGAGCCAAACCTAACTCTGCCATCCTTTTCCCAAAATTTGTGCAGCGGGGACGGTCTTTCTTAGTTTAGAGAGACTAAATCTAATATCAGACACTGAAAACATTTAGGGCATTAAGAAACAAAAAACACAACTAAAAATAAGCAGCAAATATTTGAGCAGACATCTACATCCAGCTAACACGGAGAAACAAAAGCTACAGACACTGGTGTCCTCAGTTACTAAACAAATAACAATGCTGTCTTTGTACTCTTTTGGTAAACTGAGGGTTTAGAGACATTTCTGGAAACAGCCTTGTGGAACTAGTTGTTAGGAGGGGTTTGTTGAATACACATTTATAATTAAAAAATGTGTCTATGAAGGGCTCAAGCAGCAGCTAGTGCTGCTAAGATGTGTCCTTTTGGTATAGACACAAAGCCGGAGTGATAAAGGAAAACAAGCTAGGATCAGTATTGTGATAATACCACACACTGTAATAGTACCACACACTAAGCTAGGCTGAAAAAAGGAACTGCTGTGTGCTCTTCTTGTACCTGTGCAGATTCAGACTCATTTCGTACAGGGCCAACCAAGAGTCTTTTAGGCGCTTCATGTCTTGAAGAATATGGACCTGCCCCTCCTCAGAAGTCTTCTTTAAAACTCCCTGACCCTGAATATCCACCTGCTGCAGCTGGAGCTCCTTCTCTGGGAACTCCCCCAGTGCTCTCTGTGGAAAGAGGCAAAGAAATACTTATACATGGTGAACAAACTAGACCAAATATATTTTTGTCTTAGGACTAAAGCCACAGTATCTTCTTTTATTCCACTTGCTTCAGTGATGCATGTCTCATTTTTATCAGTGATACAAAGTCAATAAAATACCAATGTAGTCCATCCACATTCCATAATGTTACTCTGCTCATGAGTAAAGCTTTGTTCACATTGGTAGCGATTTCCTCATTGCACATCTCTTTGAGCAGAGTTTTTTTTTTATTTTTTTTTATTTAACCTTTATTTAACCAGGAATGTCCCATTGAGATTAAAAACCTCTTTTCCAAGGGAGTTGGTTAACAATTGGACATTCTAGCCCTCAGCTGCCCAAGTAACCCTCTAATGCATTTACTCTCAGCCCACAGTCTTTCTATGGTATCTGGTTGACGGGTTGCTGTGAATCACTTCCTTTGTGGGTGCAGCTGAAACCCACTCCCATTACCACTGGGACCACTGTTACCTTCACCCTCCACATCTTCTCTAGGTCTTCTCTGAGCCCTTAGTAATTCTCAAGCTTCTTGTGTTCCTTCTTCCTGATGTTGCTGTCATTCGGTATTGCTACATTTATCACTACGGCCATCTTCTTCTGCTTGTCTACCACCACTATGTCCAGTTGGTTAGCCATCACCAGTTTGTCCGTCTGTATCTGGAAGTATATCTGTCTTTCAGCTGGACTGAAAGACAGCACAGAGACACTAATCATGGCAGCACAAGAACAAGCTCTGAGCAGAAGATTCATTGAGGCTGGGGTCTATCAGACCAGGCCAGAGCCCAGGTGCAGGTTATGTAAAGATGATGTTATTCTTCTGGAAGAAGTCCCTTGTCCTGCGGGCATTGTGTACTGTAGCATTGTCCTGTTGAAAAATCTAGCCATTACCGCACAGACGAGGGCCCTCAGTCATGAGGGATGATCTCTGCAACATCTGGACATAGCGAGTGACTGTTTGACGCCCCTGCACCTCCTGAAGCTCTGGTGTTCCACTGAAGGAAAAAGCACCCCAGACCCCCTTGACTGTGGCGTGTAGAAAAGGTGGATCAGGTGGAGCAAGTGGGATCTGCTTGTCATGCCAGTAACGTTGGAAAGCATCAGCACCATCAAGGTTACATTTTTTTCCCATCAGAGAATAAAATTTTCCTCCACCTTTCAAAGTCCCATGTTTAGTGCTCTCTTGCAAAGTCCAAACGGACAGTTCTGTGGTGCTCAAGGAGACGAGGCCTTTGAAGACATTTTTGGTTTTTTAAACCCTTCAGTCTCAGATGCCGTCTGATGGTTATGGGGCTGCAGTTGGCACCAGTAACAGCCTTAATTTGGGTCGAGGATCGTCCAGTGTCTTGACGGACAGCCAATTGGATCCTCCGGCTCAGTGCTGGTGACATTTTTTTGGGTCTTCCACTTGACTTTTTTGTTTCATAATCCTTAAGAACATTTAATGAATTCCAAATGACTGTCTCACTGCATCCCACTTCAGCAGCGATGGCACGCTGCGAGAGACCCTGCTTATGCAGTTCAGCAACCCGACCACGCTCAAAAGGGAAGTTTTTTTGCCTTTGCCATCAGAACATTACATGTCATGACAGTGTGACTACCTGACAGAAAATGACAATGAATCCACATTTTTGCACAGATTTGGCCTTTTAAAGGCATGTGGTCGTAAACTTTTGATCAGCTGTAAAACAGCTTGTTTCAGTTTAAGTATCGTTTTCAATAAATTGCATGCTCAAAAAACTTTTTTGTCTCACTCCTTTTTTGTCTCTCTCTCTCTCTATATAGTATACATATAACCTCACCTTTTTTTTTAACATTTAACCTAACCTCTGGCAGTTCACCACTTGCCTTTGTACCATTTGAAGCCATTCATTGGACTTGAACAACTTGAATAAATAACTGGAAAAATTGTAGTGTTCTAAAACTTTTGACCGGTAGTGTATATATTAAGAAGGTATAACAGCAGAATTTTCCAGACTAGGCTGCATTGTTTTTAGCACATCCAGTGTAACTGGCAAACACACACACACACAGACCTCAGCTTCATGCCGGCGCCCCTCTATGCTCCACTCTCCTGATGGGCTGTGGAAGGACATCAGCTTCTGCTTCATGATCATCAGCCACTTCTCGATGTTTAGAAGGCTGTCATGGAATCTCTCGTGTTCTGCAACAATTTTGTCACTCTCATCTACCTTTGCCTGTATATAAAAGAAAAATATAAGTTCGACAAGCTTTGTCATGGAAAAACAACTTAGAATTCATGCAGTGGAGGATTCTTTTGGCTGCTCCCTTTGAAAGTCACAATCATTTGACTCGATCCCACCCCATCCCTAGCATACACTGACCCTCTGTATGTTCACCTTCACTACATCCATTAATGTTCTCTGTGATCTTCCTCTTTTTCTCCTGCCTAGCAGCCTCATATCTAACATAAACACATGAATAAAAAAAAAAGGTCAGTAAAGAAGAAACATGCATCATGGAAAGTCTCTAGTAGCTTAAAACTATTGCAGTGTAAGTAAGGGAGGATTTGGTTTCACCTGAAACAGTCCAAACCACAAGCTTTGTCAAAAACAAATGTTTGAAGCCTAATCTTAAAAGCAGAGAGGGTGTCTGTCTCCTAAATCCAAACTGTGAACTGGTTCTACAAAAGAGGGGCCTGAAAACTGAACCTTCCACCACCCATTCTATTTTTAAATACTCTAGGAACAACGAGCAAACCAGCAGTCCGAGACCAAAGTCCTCTACCGGGATACTATGAGGTATGATAATTCTAGGACATTCAAGAACATATGCTCTCTCTTTCTAGTCTTTGTCTGTACTCACTGCAGCATTTTGGATCATCTGGAGGCCTTGTGGAGTTTTTAGGACCTTGTATTAATACTGAACAGTAGTCCAGCCTAGAAGTAATAAATGCATGAACTAGTTTTGCAGGATCACTCTGAGACAGGATGTTTCTAATTATGTGTGCCTATGACAAGAGGCACACATATTACTATTCGTCGGATTTATTATTATTATTATTATTATGTGTGCCTATGCCAAGAGGCACACATATTACTATTCGTCGGATTTATTATTATTATTATTATTATTATTATGTGTGCCTATGACAAGAGGCACACATATTACTATTCGTCGGATTTATTATTATTATTATTATGTGTGCCTATGCCAAGAGGCACACATATTACTATTCCTCGGATTTATTATTATGTGTGCCTATGCCAAGAGGCACACATATTACTATTCGTCGGATTTATTATTCTTATTATTATTATTATTATTCTCCATCTTCCGCCTAAATTTCGGCACGTATCACGCCCCGCAGTTTTGAGAAAAGCTTCATATATGTTACCTCATTTTGTGCGGCTGGATCTGGAATGGTGTGCTATGACTTTTGGTGTTTATGACTATTATAGTTTTTAAATATTAATATTTTAGTGAAAATTTTCCCGCGCTCCTCTGCCAAACAGTTTTGACAATAGGGGTACATATGTTACATCATTTTGTGCGGCTGGAGCTGGGCTAGTATGGTGTGACTTTTGGTGTTTATAACTTTTATAGTTTTGAAATATTTAGATTTTAGTGCAAATTTAGGCGAATTTCTAGGCTCCTGAGAAAGATTCTGCTTTTGGCACCATAGAAACAGACTTCATTTGTGGTGTGTTGGCTCTCTCTAGTGGTATACCGGGAGAAGTACGGCCTAAAGGGTGCCATGCTTGGTGAAAACTCCATATCCCACAATTCATAGCATGCCTCTACCGAGTCAAACAATGGCGGACACCACTTCGTTTTATATGTCTTTTATTCATGTTTCTAGGTCACAAAATACACTTTTAAGATATTTTCAGGCGAGAATGTAGGTGTGTAAACTTCAAATATCTGCTCGTTTTATCAAGACATCCCATATTAGCGACAATTCTCTTAAGTGTTGCTGATAGTCGGACTAGCTAGCTAGCGCCGCTAGCTTAGCTAGCTAGCGCCTTCGTGAAAAACCACCCAGGCTTGGCTGATAGTGAGGTGGCTAAAATTTGTTTAATCGCCCGATCGCTCGGCAAGGGTCTGTGTCTTAGCTGGACTTATTTTTCGTTTATATGGGCCGATGATGCTGGTCGATGTGGAAAAAATAACTGAGTTGTTTGGTGGTGGAGCTACAACAGAGGGCAGCTATCCACCGGTGTGTGACAGAAAGGACATGCCGCGAACGAGACATACAAGGCGGTGAGGCTACCGCCGATCGACCGGTGTTTGCTAACGCGGAGGTCAATCGTGGATCAGGGAAAGCGAAGGCAGGAGCGTGAGGTGAACTGAATTTCAGGTAAGAAGTTATGACCTGCACTCTATTTGGGTCAGATATAAACCGAGTTTAGGTGTAGTTTATTTAGCAGCAGTTCTCTTATGTGTTGCTGATAGCCGGCTAGCTAGCTAGCTAGCGCCGCTAGCATAGTTAGCTCGCGCCGCTAGCGACCCTTCGTGAAAAAGCACCCAGGCTTGGCTTATATTGAGGCGGGTGAAACTCGTGTCAGCACCCGGTCGCTCGCCGACAGTATGTGTTTTAGCTGGACTTATTTTTCGTTTATATGGGCCGATGATTTATTTATTTATTCATTTTAGTAACGGTATAAACAGTGAAAGGTGGTGGATTGGCCAGATGTAAACTTCAAATATCTGCTCGTGTTACCAAGACATCCCATATTAGCTCTGATGTTTTCGGTGCCTGCAAAGAGCTAGACAGGTAGCTAGCTAACCCGAGCTGGCTGTCTTTTGACTCAGGGTCATAGCTGGACTTATTTTTCGTTTTTATGAGCCGATGAGGGTTTTTTTTTTTAGTAACGGTACAAACAGTGAAAGGCGGTGGATTGTCCAGATGCTGGTCGATGTGGAAAAAATAACTGAATTGTTTGGTAGTCGCTGACGCCGGAGCTACAACCGAGGGCAGCTATCCACCGGTGTGTGTCAGAAAGAACATGCGGGAACGAGGCGGCGGTGACCGCCGATCGACCGGTGGTAGATCGTGGATCAGGGAAACAGAAGGCAGGAGAAGCAGGCGGCTGCCGGTCGGAGCGTGAGGTGAACTGAATTTCAGGTAAGAAGTTATGACCTGCACTCTATTTGGGTCAGATATAAACCGAGTTTAGGTGTAGTTTATTTTCGTTGTGCTGACTTTTACAATCAGTTATAATAACTCGTACTGCGTGGTAGCTAGCACGATGGAGTTTCTATACAGCTGTGTGCGCGCTAAGTTACTGATGTTGAACTTTATGACAGCCTCCCTGTCATTCTCTCGCCTGTTCAAACTTCAGTCATGAAACTGATCAATGATCGGCTTTTCTCTCTTGTTTGTTTATCGCGCTAAACAACAGCAGCACGTTTAAGCTTGATCAGCTGTTGTTAGAATTCATTTGATTTTAATTTCTAGTATCAGCTGATGTTTGCTGGAGCCACAGCTGTAGAAGCGGCTGGTCGAAACCAGGAGATGACCTTACTGAATCATCAGAGCTGAACTGGTGATGGAGAAACAGGTTTACCTTTTTTTAGGTGACATGAATGAGTTGAAGGAAGTTATGAACTGTTTCTGAGAGAAATAAACACCAAGCTCCTTTTTATTTAGCTGACAGCTGGTAACTGTGCAGGGGCGGATCTAGCAAAGCTTTTGCCAGGGGCCAGGTAGGGCATTAACAGAGAAAGGTGGACACAAAGATATACTTTTCTTTCTTACTCTCATACAGGAGTGCAGAATTATTAGGCAAGTTGTATTTTTGAGGAATAATTTTATTATTGAACAACAACCATGTTCTCAATGAACCCAAAAACACATTAATATCAAAGCTGAATGTTTTCGGAAGTAGTTTTTAGTTTGTGTTTAGTTTTAGCTATTTTAGGGGATATCTGTGTGTGCAGGTGACTATTACTGTGCATAATTATTAGGCAACTTAACAAAAACAAATATATACCCATTTCAATTATTTATTTTACCAGTGAAACCAATATAACATCTCCACATTCACAAATATACATTTCTGACATTCAAAAACAAAACAAAAACAAATCAGCGACCAATATAGCCACCTTTCTTTGCAAGGACACTCAAAAGCCTGCCATCCATGGATTCTGTCAGTGTTTTGATCTGTTCACCATCAACATTGCGTGCAGCAGCAACCACAGCCTCCCAGACACTGTTCAGAGAGGTGTACTGTTTTGCCTCCTTGTAAATCTCACATTTGATGATGGACCACAGGTTCTCAATGGGGTTCAGATCAGGTGAACAAGGAGGCCATGTCATTAGTTTTTTTCTTCTTTTAAACCCTTTCTTGCCAGCCACGCTGTGGAGTACTTGGACGCGTGTGATGGAGCATTGTCCTGCATGAAAATCATGTTTTTCTTGAAGGATGCAGACTTCTTCCTGTACCACTGCTTGAAGAAGGTGTCTTCCAGAAACTTGCAGTAGGACTGGGAGTTGAGCTTGACGCCATCCTCAACCCGAAAAGGCCCCACAAGCTCACCTTTGATGATACCAGCCCAAACCAGTACTCCACCTCCACCTTGCTGGCGCCTGAGTGGGACTGGAGCTCTCTGCCCTTACCAATCCAGCCACGGGCCCATCCATCTGGCCCATCAAGACTCACTCTCATTTCATCAGTCCATAAAACCTTAGAAAAATCAGTCTTGAGATATTTCTTGGCCCAGTCTTGACGTTTCAGCTTGTGTGTCTTGTTCAGTGGTGGTCGCGTCTTTCAGCCTTTCTTACCTTGGCCGTGTCTCTGAGTATTGCACACCTTGTGCTTTTGGGCACTCCAGTGATGTTGCAGCTCTGAAATATGGCCAAACTGGTGGCAAGTGGCATCTTGGCAGCTGCACGCTTGACTTTTCTCAGTTCATGGGCAGTTATTTTGCGCCTTGGTTTTTCCACACGCTTCTTGCGACCCTGTTGACTATTTTGAATGAAACGCTTGATTGTTCGATGATCACGCTTCAGAAGCTTTGCAATTTTAAGACTGCTGCATCCCTCTGCAAGATATCTCACTATTTTTGACTTTTCTGAGCCTGTCAAGTCCTTCTTTTGACCCATTTTGCCAAAGGAAAGGAGGTTGCCTAATAATTATGCACACCTGATATAGGGTGTTGATGTCATTAGACCACACCCCTTCTCATTTCAGAGATGCACATCACCTAATATGCTTAACTGGTAGTAGGCTTTCGAGCCTATACAGCTTGGAGTAAGACAACATGCATGAAGAGGATGATGTGGACAAAATACTCATTTGCCTAATAATTCTGCACTCCTGTAAACACCAAGCTCCTTTTTTGTGTAGCTGACAGCTGGTAACTGTGCAGGGGCGGATCTAGCAGAGCTTTTGCCAGGGGCCAGGTAGGGCATTAACAGAGAAAGGTGGACATAAAGATATACTTTTCTTTCTTACTCTCATATAAAATATTTAGCTTTTATTAAATAGTTATCTGAATCTCACAACCAAAGTTTGTATAATAATACACAAGATTGGCTGTAGACCATTGTTCATAATTCAGAACACTGTGTAGAAATAACAAAAACAAAAAGTGAATGCATGTGTGCAAAGTGGTCTATAATGTAATGCTTCAAAGCGTGTTCATGCAAACATTGTCGGGTCTGCCGTGGTACAATGGGACTTCTGCTCATGAACCTGTGTGCACAGCGCCTGCAAATCGGCGCTGTAATGAAGTAACTTCATCTTTACACAAAACTGTAAGCTGTCATCTGTGAAGCGTGAGCGGTGTTTGTTTTACCATAGTTCATGGTGGAGAATGGCTGCTCTTCTGAGTTTTGCTGTCTGTAGCCGTATGAATGGCAACTATAGTGATTAGCAGCGGCATAGGCACACATAAAATTTCTTCTGAAATTTTCGCTTTCTAGTTATTATTATTATTCTCCAGTTTCCGCCTGAAATTTTGCAGCGAATCTCGCCCGCAGTTTTGAGACAAGCTTCATATATGTTACCTCATTTTGTGCGGCTGGATCAGGAATGGTGTGCTATGACTTTTGGTGTTTATAACTATTATAGTTTTTAAATATTAATATTTTAGTGAAAATTTTCCCGCCTCTCTGCCTAACAGTTTTGACAATAGGGTTACATATGTTAGATCATTTTGTGCGGCTGGAGCTGGACTAGTATGGTATACACTTTTTGGTGTTCATGACTTTTATAGTTTTTGAAATATTTAGATTTTAGTGCAAATTTAGGCCAATTTCCATAGAAACAGACTTTATTTGTGGTGGGTTGGCTCTCTCTAGTGGTATACCGGGAGTAGTACTGCCGAAATCTGTATGCTTGTTTTTAAACTCAATATCCCATAATGCATAGCGCCTCTGCCGAGTTCAACAATGGCGGACACCTCTTCGTTTTAAACGTCTTTTATTCGTGTTTCTAGGTCACAAAATGAACTTTTAAGATATTTTCAGGCGAGAATGTAGGTGTGTAAACTTCAAATATCTGCTCGTTTTGTCAAAACATCCCATATTATATCTGACGATGTTGCCGGCTAACTAGCTAGCGTGGCTAGCGACCCTTCGAGCACCGGGCTTGCCTTCAGTGAGACTGCTGACCATCACCTGTTCGCCGCCAACAGACTGTCTTAGGTGGACTTATTTTTCGTTTATATGGGCCGATGATGCTGGTCGATGTGGAAATAATAACTGAGTTGTTTGGTCTTGGCTAACGCAGCGCAGCTACAACAGAGAGCAGCTATCTACCGGTGTGTGTCAGAAAAACATGCGGGAACGAGACATAGGAGGCGGCGAGGGGACCGCCGATCGACCGGTGGTAGATCGTGGATCAGGCAAACCTAAGGCAGGAGCGTGAGGTGAACTGAATTTCAGGTAAGAAGTTATGAATTGCACAGGAGTTTCTATAGAGCTGTGTGTGCGCTAAGTTACTGACGTTGAACTTTATTTTATTCATAACGGTTAGTCCGTAGAGTTGCCGTACAAACGGAATCGTCCCACATTCAGAGAAAATATTACAATTTATTCTGTCGTTATGAAGCCTCCCCTGTCATTCTCTGGCCTGTTGCAACTTCAATCGTGAAACTGATCAACGATCGGCTTTTCGCTCTTGTTTATCGCGCTAAACAACAGCAGCACGTTTAAGCTTGATCAGCTGTTGTTAGAATTCATTTGATTTTAATTTTGCGGCTGGTCCAAACCAGGAGATGTCCTTACTGAATCATCAGAGCTGAACTGGTGATGGAGAAACAGGTTTACCCTTTACAGGGCTCGCAAAAATCGCTAGCCCGGACGTCCCGGGCTAGCGATTTTTCCAGTCGGGCTACCAAAATCCATCTCAGCCCCTGCCCGTCGGGCTATCATGGGAGGGAAAGATATGTCAATGCTTTTGCATTCTTTCGCAAATGTAGCTGAGTAATTATGTCATCGGCATCGATGAGCCACTGTCAATATGTGACACATTGAAATCGCGTTTGAATTTGCGCTTGTTTTTGCTTTCACTTTCACTTTGCGCTAACTGTGTGTAGAGAGCGACAGCACTAATTGGTAAGTCACAGATTAATTGCACACCACTTCCTCTGACATCGTCTTATCAATCGTTAGCTTACTATCAAACATGACAAGTGAAATCTCCTGCAGCAAGCTTAAACGTGATAGAGGCTGATTACGCAGAGAATTGCTGATCGTTATGTAAATATGCATGTAAGAGCAGATGGATTTAAGCAGGTATTTTAGTTCTGCAGAGCCAAACAAGAGAGGTCAGGGTGAAGAAGGGGCAGCCAAAGAAAAGCCAACCACAAAACGGAAAAGTTATGACAAATCAGACTATGAGGGAAAAAGAAAGCGCAGCTTTATGGTTTCATGGACTAAAGAATTTATGTGGCTGGAATACGACGAGCTAAATAACCTCATGTTCTGCCGGGTGTGTTGTGAGTTTCCCTCGATTTCTGAGTCGACAAAGCGCCTTTGTTACTGGGACCAGTCATTTTAAGAAAGACCCCATCAGAACCCATGACAAATGCAAGAAATGCATTATTGCCCAGTCTGCAATATCTTTCCCAGAACAAACACCAATTGCAAAAAGCATACTAAAAATAAACCAAGCATAACAAGAAGTCCTGAAAAATCTGTTTAGAACAGCCTACTATGTTGCAAAGAGTGAACTACCACTGACAAAATTTAGCAGTCTTTGCAAACTTCAAAAAGCAAATGGCCTAGATCTTGGTTGCACTTGCCTCTTACCTGTGATTTCAGTGGAAATGTCAAAATAAGGATCTGACACAGACTGATTCCTGTTGTACAGTTCTTACAAGTTCATAGAAATTTGTTCAATTAGAACCAAATATTTGAGTTGATGATTGAAATTGTTGTTGTAATTTGTGTTTTAAATATTTTTAGATTGATGTTTTGTTTCCTTTACAGTATTATACTTTAATGTATAATATTGTAAAGGAAACAAAACATCAATCAAAAAATTGTCCTCTTTTTTTTTATTCGGCTACTTAAATTTATTACCAAAAACTGAAGAGTGCCTCCCGAAGGGCTACCAGGATTTTGAAATTTTATGAGCCCTGCTTTAGGTGACATGAATGAGTTGAAGGAAGTTATGAACTGTTTCTCAGAGACAAATAAACACCCAGCTCCTGTTTTTGTGTAGCTGACAGCTGGTAACTGTGCAGGGGCGGATCTAGCAAAGCTTTTGCCAGGGGCCAGGTAGGGCATTAACAGGAAAGGGGACACAAAGATATACTTTTCTTTCTTACTCTCGTATAAAATATTTAGCTTTTTATTAAATAGTTATCTGCATCTTACAACCAAAGTTTGTATAATAATACACAAGTTTGGCTGTAGACCATTGTTAATCATTTACTGTGTAAAATAACAAAAACAAAAAGTAAATGCAAAAGTGCATAAATATTTATTTTACTTGTTTGATGTGTGTGGCGGGCGTGGTCTGCAGTGCCGCTGCAGGGGAGGTGGACCCACAGGCGTAAAGTCTGTGCTCTTTCGGCTGTTTTTTGGTGTGTGTCGGGCTGTCAGTTGAAAAGCTACAGCCGGCTGTGTGGGTACACCAAGCATGTGTGAAAAGTGGTCCATAACGTAATGCTTCAAAGAGTGTTCATGCAAACATTGTCGGGTCTGCCGTGGTACAATGGGACTTCTGCTCATGAACCTGTGTGCACAGCATCTGCAAATCGGGGCTGTGCAAAGTCACTTCATCTTTACCCAAAACTGTAAGCTGTCATCTGTGAGGCGCGAGCGGTGTTTGTTTTTACCATAGTTCACGGTGGAGAATGGCTGCTCTTCTGAGTTTTGCTCTCTGTAGCCGTATGAATGTCAAACTACACTGATTCGCAGCGGCATAGGCACACATAAAATTTCTTCTGAAATTTTCGCTTTCTAGTTTTAGAAATATTGTGCCAATGGAAGAAAGCCGTCCTACATATTTTTTTTAATATATATACTTCAAGAACATATGTTAAAAAGTCCTCCTGCTAGAGCATGTGTTACCTGCATGGGAGGAGCACGATTCCCACAGGGGCCAATAGCCAATGCATCCATCCTTGTTGCGGCGGAAAGTGTAGTTGGAGAGTAACGCTGCTGCAGGCAGCTTATGGACTTGAACTTTAGTGGACTAATGCTGGCAAGTGTGCGTTCATAGAACCAGTAAGTCACATTGGGCACATATTTTATTTCAGTTGCAGTTAATGTGGACAACTGTTATTATTACCAGTGGGTCAGCAGCTATACTGTGGAAGCAAGTAGTAGCCTGGCTTTACAGGCTACTCCTCATTGCCAAGTTGTTCACAAAGATTTTCCCTGACTGTGCTAGCATACGAACCTGTTCTTACTAAGAACCCCTGAGTAAGCATAACGGCATTTGAGTGAGCAATTGTGTCCACTGGAGGGTAGTGTCGACTCACAAATGAGGGAATTAGCCTAAATTGACTACGATTCTGTGTTTATGCCATCTGTTATGTCATTATGATAATCTTTTTCTGGAACCTGGTTCTGTCCATACGCAATCTGGGGTTGGACAGATGGGGTTCTCTGTAATACTGAATGTGAAAGATGCTGAACCAGTGAAAGAGATGTTTATGTTATTTCTTATTTGTATTAATTTCAGAACCACATCCTTACTCGCCAGCGAGACTGTGTGTTTGATGTGGGCTCGTTGTAAATAAAGTTCTTCAACACTGTGACATTATTCCACCTCGCTGACTGAACCTTATTACCAGGGAACCACACAGAATCACATTTCAGAGATAGCTGACTAGTGTGTCCGCTATAACAACATATGCTGGTCAAGAACTTAGACTACTACTGGAGGTTAAGCTAATACATCCAGAGTAAGAATATGATTAGATACCATATTTCTAAGATTTTTAGGACAGAGTACAGTAACAGTTAACTCAGAAAGGTCAGTTGGAGAAAAAGAGTCTTTTTGTATCGCATATGTCCATAAGCGATACATAATGTTATGTTTGTGAGATGGTTCTACATATTTTTTCCCCTAATAGTTAGAGCTTTAATCTCAAGATAATTAATGAAGTCATTACTACTTAAGGTTAAAGCAATGCTTGGCTCAGCAGAGGTCCCCCTTTCTGTCAGCCTGGCTACAGTGCTGAAGAGAAACCTGGGGTTGTTCTTATTTTCTTCAATCAGTGATGAGTAGTAAGATGTTCTGCCTTTATGGGGGGCTTTTTTTAAAAACAGAGCAACAAAGTGTTTTTCCAGGCTAAATGAAGACCTTCGAAATGAGTGAAATGCCATTTCCTCTCCAGCTTATGAGATATTTGCTTTAAGGTGCAGGTTTGAGTGTTATACAAGGAAGTCAAGTACTTAAAGGCTCTTTTTCAGAGGAGCCAGAGGAAATTCTTAACTCAATAATCAACCTCTGTGAGTAGAGTTGGTGTAGCTGCTCTGCACTGTGTCAGCACATGGTATTGAAGGAAATAAGAGTGGAGGACTTCTATCCTTAAACTTAGTTACAGCACTTTCAGAAAGACATCTACTGTGATGAAATGTATTTCTCACTGCTGTGTAATCCATTATCATAAAATGAAATGCTATTAGAAACAGATAAGAATAAACAGGATTTTGGGGGAAAACTGAGGGGTGTGAGGAAACACTATTAAATGTTCAAATGGTCCAATTCCAGAACAAGATCTAGAGTGTGATTCCCACCTTCAACCTACCTCACCACAGTCTCATTATTCTCACAAACTTCTCTGCCACTCCTGACGTCTTCATGCGCCACACAGTTCCTCTCTTGATACCCTATTATATGGCTCTTCTAGATCCACAAAGATAGAGTGAAGCTCCTCCAGTCTTTCTCTATACATCTCCATCAACACTCTCAAAGCAAAGATCACATCTGTGTTTCCCTTTCTCAGCATGAAGCCATACTGCTGCTCACTGATCGCTACCTCCCTTTTTTTAAATCTAGCTTCAACAACTCTTTCACATGTTCATGGTATGGCAGATCAACTTTATCCTTCAGTAGTTACTACTGCTCTGCACATCTCTCTTATTTCGTATTTCTGGTTCTTCTGGCGCCGTCGCCCAAGAAGGAGACGTTACAGACCATCTGTCCCTTCTGTAATCATTGGAAATGTGTGAGACTTGCTGTTCATGGCCTTGAATCAAAAACAATCTTTGCCTGCCGCCAAGATAAAAATGTTTTGGATGGTTGAGGTCGGGGTGGGTACTTATCTTGTTATTTAACATGATCGTATTACTTCAGGGTCACAGATAATCTAACTCCAGCAGTAGTAAAGTACCCAGTTCCAGGGGAATATTAGGAAAAAATGGGCAATTCACACTTCTTATATGAATGTCCCCTTACCTTGACGGCAATGTGCAGATGTTTCCATTCATCACAGAGTTTCTCAAACTGAATCCTGTTGGTCTGACTGGAGGAGACCAGAGTCTCCAGTGCCATGACCTGGGCTTCATAGTCTTCTACATCCTTTAGGATGACCTAGAGACACAAAAGTAAGTGTGCACATCAAAAATGAACAAATAAATCAAATAAAATTTTATACATGTCTAAGCTTCAACTGAGTGAACTTCAGTTTCACTCAGGGCAGAGGTACAGGCAAGATCAGACATTCACAGTTTGAAACATTTAAGACTAATCACCAACAGTACACAGCAAAATTTATCAACTGGTCAAGTAAAATAATGCAATTATTGACTATTTATGGATTTATTATAAGAATCCAGCTACCCCTATAGTCTCTTGGTTCATCATGTTGAATGCCTGCCATATGGAAACTACAGTGTTGCTTCATTACAGTCCTCGCCCTGAGAGACGAGCACTACATCACTCTCCATTCTCCTTAGTAATACTGGGATTTTGATGAAACAGTGCACAGCTTCACTGAACTGAAATACAGCATGTCATAATAACAGTACTTCATTAACACACAGGACTGATGGTAAATAATATTTTGTGTCGTCTATATATTGTACAGGTCAGCTGTTAGAAAGAGATGTTAGGTTTTTATGGAATAATCTGTAGTAATGCGGCTGTCCTCTGAAAAACCCTGCACTCAGTCCACAGGACCTCACACAGTCCCCAGCAGTTTGTATCAGAACAGTTATATGAACACAATTTCTCCTGCCTTTCGTTTATCTGAATTGTTGATGTTTTCAGAAAAAAACAAACTGAAAACCAGCAATTACACTGCTGTATTATTGTGATACATACATTACTCCTTTATCAGGTCCGCTAGTTTTTTGAGCTGATCATTTGTACTGCTCTTGGCAGAATGCTGCTTATAACTGAAATTAACTAGCTGCATTTGTGTTTTTTAATTGTGCACCATTAGGTAACCCTGCAACTGCAGCACCAGGCTAATAAACATTTTCCTGCCAACTGACCCCAAGTAAAAAAACAATAATAATTCTAAAGGCTGACAATACAATAATGGATTTTGCTAATGCAACCTGAATTATACCGAAGCTTAAGCACACTTTAATCGATTAAAATGCATCAGAATTTTGGTTTAGAGCGCTTGTATAAAGCTGCAGTCTTCATGAAAGGCAACAACTTGACAAGAAGCACATTTTGTTAAAGAGTTAACGTGTGGTTTAACAGGCCATCAGTAAGTTCTGGCATGAAATGGAAAATGCAGCTATAATTAACATTTATATTTGGATGATCTTCTCTACTTTGCCAATCATTCATTATCTCCTTATAGAGTCATCTCTTCTCCTTCTATAAACCCTCTGCTTTTCAGTATTTGGAGAATATCAACAGCCCTTTTTATGGCCACCACACACATAAGTGGGTTACTTCACCTTCCCGAGAGAAACAGACTATTTGAACATAACTTCTGAAGATGAGAAAGGCATTAAAAGCAGTGGACGACATTTTTCATTTGCTTTTGGAATTGAGAGCAATGATAAGAATTTCATTTTCAGAGTGAAATGTTGCTTCACATGAGTGAATTTTGGAACCTTACAGGACTGAAAAACTTAAATGAGGCAATTGAATGAAATAATATGAACAGACAGTGTTCCCTGAGATTGATGGACTAACTCATATTTAAAGGGTTTACAGTATGACTTTTCATGTGAACTGAAATCAAATAAGCAAATACGATACAAACATTCTAACATTCAGCATACTTGGGCAAACACAGTCCAACTATGTACCAGCCATGATGAGAACATTTTTGAGGAATGCAAAGAGTGACATGGCTTTGGACCTGGCCTTCAAACCAGCCAGATCTCTGATTGAGCACTGAGAGTGCGACAGGCCTGATCCGTGGTGGCCAACAGGATACAGACAATCTATTCCAAGTGCTGTCCATGCCCATACAGGTCACAGCTGTTTTGTCAGCTTAGAAAGACATAGTCATAGAAGATGAGTCAAATTATAGGCAGGTGGCTGATTAATGTATGTCTAAGCCAAAGTCTGGCGGGCTAGAAAACTCACCCCAAACTGGTCTGACTGGCTTTTTTTTGCAAGAATGTCAGGCTGTAGACCATCAGCTGTCATCAGTCTGTCTTTGAAACTGGACAACTTTGAGCACACCAGCTCGTATGTGTCAGTGAAGTCCTTGGTTCTTGAAATGAATGCCTGTGAGAAGGAAAATGTCATTAAGTGTGTTTTTATCTTTCATGCCTGGGCTGCATATTGAAACCCCTCTCTTTTCAGGGATGGGAACTGCACCATCCTTCAGTCAACTTAAAGTCTAACAGTATTTTGTCAATCAGATGTCTTCATTCTCTGAAGATGAGTCTTCATTCAAACACACACACACACACACACACAAACACACCATTGATTGAATGTGCCACAGTATGAACACAATATTGAATACTAAGCACAATATCTGACACTACAGCAAGTGCTTTTACAGCAATATCTTAATATCTACTTTGATAATTATGCCAGGTCCTGCATGTACTTTGTGAGTTTCTAAACTGTGACAGCTCGAGTGTTGCACAAAATGTTGTTACATTGCAATAAATCCTGCAGGCCTGCAGTAAATAAGATTGGTGTGGGCAAAGCGAGACAGAAGGGCGTTCTCCAAGACAATTGTGTCTGTTCACTGACACAAACTAATTACAAACCAGTTGCCAGTTTACTTATTGTTCCATAGTCTGATATTGAAAGGCAAACTAGTGACTGTTATGTAGCCTCTGACAATATTTACTGATTTGACAGTCACATTCTCCTTTAGACTGTCTCTTGGACAACTCCGCCCTCTTTTCTCATGGCTCTCTGTGTAAGCATTTCTTGTCAACGCTTGAATAGTGACTTTTCCAATTGAATTAGATTTCTTTCTATAAGTACTTCACACATATATAGTAGCCAAACATGACCTGCTAATGATTTCAGGATCAGTCAAAAAAGTTTGTCTTGGTCTTTTCTTTAAGCCTGAGGGATACAGTCAAGCTTTGAACAAACTGAAACTCAAACCTAAGACCTAAGACAAAACAAAGCTCAGGGGATGGTGCCAACATGCTCATACCTGTAGCCTGCTCTTCCTCTGCTGCAGCTGAACGTGCAACAGTTCTCTGTTCCTCATGGCAGTGCTCAGTTCACTCTGCAGTCCATCAGACCTCTCAGGACCAAACACAGAGTCTAGCAGGTCTCCTTTCACTTCCAGTAGACTGAAACGCTCCTGCAGTTGGACACTTTCCTTCAGGAGACACTAAAGCAGAGAGCAGAAAAGGAGAACATATTCACACATCTCATTCCTTCACTTTCCTTTTTGCTAAAGCATATAGTTAGGGCTGGACCAGGTGACCCTGAATCCTCCCTTAGTTATGCTGCAATAGACGTAGGCTGCCGGGGATTCCCATGATGCATTGAGATTTTCCTTTCCAGTCACCTTTCTCACTCAGTATGTGTTAATAGACCTCTCTGCATCGAATCATATCTGTTATTAACCTCCGTCTCTCTTCCACAGCATGTCTTTCATCCCGTTTTCCCCCGCCCCTCCCTGAGCCTGGTTCTGCCGGAGGTTTCTTCCTGTTAAAAGGGAGTTTTTCCTTCCCACTGTCGCCAAAGTGCTTGCTCATAGGGGGTCATATGATTGTTGGGTTTTTCTCTGTACCTATGAAGCGCCTTGAGGCGACTGTTGTTGTGATTTGATTGATTGATCATACTTTATTCATCCCGAAGGAAATTGGGTTAAGGCTGCCAGCCGTGCCAGCGCCGTAAATAAAATTGAATTGAATTGAATTGAATTCCTGATATTTTTAGTCAGTCCCCACAGAACTGACCAAATCTGGGATCCATAAAGTATATCTTATTCTCTTAACACATCACACAGTTAATCCAGATGAAACCTTAAAATTATTGCTATTCTGAATGGAGCAAGGTGCGCAGTGGACAACAGAGAATATTATTTTCACCTGCTTTAGTTATAGTGAAATATAATATAAATATAAATAAATAAATACAAGCTGGCTTTATATCCATCCATTCTTTTCCGGTTATCCTTATCAGAGTGACAAAGAGCTGGAGCCTATTCAGCTACCATAGAGTGAAAGGCGGGGTGCACCCTGGACAGATCGCCAGTCTGTCGCAGGGCAATTTATAATCATCGATTAACCTAAATCAACTAATTGCATATCTTTGGACCGTGGGAAGAAGCCGGAGAGAACAAACTCAAACTCCATGTGCAAATCTTACAGAGTTGCACATAGCCATAGATGGTGGAGTCAAACTGAGGAACTTTTTACTGTGAGGCCACTGTGCTGCCCAGCTAGCATTATACAACTTCTCAAAGTCCACATATTTACATGAACATTCATCTAAATATGTCTCAGCTGACTGCAGGTTTCCTCAACCTTATAAAGATTATATTGCATAATGACTGAAACTAGCACCACTGGCAAATAATGGGCTGTGAGGTCAGTTCCTTGATCATTAGTGTACAAAATGTCATGAACATTTATCACTGATAAGTGACCATTCATCAGTTGTTATGAGTCCCGTTCACAGAGAGTTGGGGAATAGCTGCAATCACAGCATTGTAAGATGGTGACAGATGTACCCTTAGGCCCCCTCCTCGATTCAGAGATGGTCTTTCCCTTTTCACGTAAATGGCCTCCTTGACTCCGCCCTCAAACCAGCGTTCCTCCCTGTCCAGGATGTGTACATCCTCATCATTGAAAGAGTGTCCACTGGCCTGTAGGTGTAAATAGACTGCAGAGTCCTGGCCTGACGAGGTGGCTCTTCTGTGTTGAGGCATCTGCTTAGCCAGAGGTTGTTTGGTTTCCCTGATGTATAAATCCTAGCAATCCTCCTGGCACTTAACAGCGTACACTATGTTACTCTGTTTGTGTCGGGGGACCTGATCCTTGGTTGGACCAATTTTTGGTGCAGTGTGTGTTTTTAGGATTTAAAAGCCACAGAGACGTGGTGTTTCCGGGTAGGATAACACAGCCCTCTTCCATGTACAAGCTGGCCACAATGGGTGAAACTGGGAACCCATGCCACACCTGTTTCTGCCTGTAGTACTGGTCCTTGTATGTGAAATATGTAGAATGAAGACAGAGTTTCAAGAGCAAGCACACTCAGTTGGTGTTGAGAGTGGTTCTGTTGCTGAGGTTGGGGTCGCCCTGTAATCTGTTACAAACTACTTTCACTGCTTCAGTGACTGGAACAAGTGAAGAGAGATGTAACATCGCCATTGATTCATCTCCCTCCATATTGACATCTCTTACCTTCTCAACAAAATCCAAGGTGTTCTGGATGTAGTGTTCAAAGGTACCTACCAATGGGTTCGTAGCCAGAAACTTTGAGATGTTATTATGCAACTAAAAACGCTACATCCAGATGAACAGAATCAACTTTTTGGGAAAAGGTTCTGGCCTGCATGCCTTTTCTCAGGGTGCTAAGATTTTCCTACAATCTGAAGACACGCATGTCAGGTTAAAGAGCTGATTCTACATTGGCAGCAGATGTTGACAGCAATTTTTGAAAGCCAATCTAACCTGCTAACCTGTATGATTGTGTCTGCTCTGTTTGTGTTAAGCTAGTATTAAAGTTTTTCTTAGCTGCACTAAACAATTCAAATTTGCAGGGGTTAACATACACAAATTTAAAAGGTGAAGAATTTTTCTATGAATGAGCAAAAAGTCTTTCTAAAGATAATGCATTTGTTTTACCTCAATCTTCTGGACTAACATGGCAACATGGGAGAAGTCTGTGACCTCAGCAGAAGCTTCCAACACGTGAGAAACCGTATCTTTCCATTGGTCGTAGACCAGTAGCGGGTCTTGGAGGATGTTTCTCAGTCCCAACTCGGACTCTGAACACAGTCTAGTTGCTCGACATTTCACACTGAAACAAAACACATAAGAAATTTACGACTACAATTTGCAGAGAAGTTTCCAGAAGCCTAAGCTGTTATGATTTATCCCTGCAGTAAATAAATTGACAGTAAAACTTTGGAGCTAATAAGTTCCACATTCCTGCTGGTGTTTTCCATCCATCCATGCACTCACACAGCACTTTAAAACAACCACATCTGACACAAAGTGCTGTACATTGGAACTAAATAATAAAAAGAAATAGGACATAAATAAAAAATAAATTAAAAAAAGATTTTAAAAAAACTGAAAGAAAAAGTCTCATTGGAGCAGAAAGCCAAAGGGGAGAAAAAGGGTTTTAAGACAAGTTTTAAAGGTGGGAAAGCGAACAATGAATGCAATACAAACACTGGATACAGAAAGCTGGATAACTGACATAGGGATGTGGCTGCACTGACTGACAGGAGTCTGCTAGGCCTCATCAACTACACTGAGTCATTAAACTAGACATGTTCACAGTGTGTGTGCACCTGGTGCCTTTTGGAGTATGTTTAACTGATTACCTGACCAATGCTATGGCTTTCTATGTGATATAGACCAGAGGTCCCCAACCCCCGGGCCGGTAGTGGGCCGTGAGAGTTGAGGCTTGGGTTTAAAATTCATGGTTTTCAGGGTTTTTATCATTTTTATAGTTAATTCGGTTTCCCTGGTTATGAATAAATCTTTTTTTTTTGTACCGGTACTTGTTTTATTTTGTTGAATTTATCCGCAACACCTTAAAGGCATCCGTGAAAATATTGTTGGACATTAAACCGGTCCATGGCGCAAAAAAGGTTGTGGACCGCTGATACAGACCATCCCAGAAGTTTGTGTTTCAGTGTTTTTTTAAACTGTGACTTAGCAGTAATTAGCAGATATATGTTTGTGCACCCATGCAATTTAGGAAATTAAATGTAGGATTTCACTGGGCTGTTTTTTTTTTTTTTTTTAAATAGGCTGCTCTGTGCGTTTCTGTGCCTCAGCAAAGTTTAATATAACTATACACAGTATTTATAATGTAACATACCTGCATTTATAAAGTGTAAGCAAACATTATTCAGATTATTATATTATATTTTCAACAGAAGATTTATTATAGCACAACATTCTCATTTGGATAACGATAGTAATCTAAGGAAAGTAAAATGATTAATTTCACTAAATGATTAGCCATTATGGGGCCTTATGATCCACAAATTTATGGCTTGTTATAGTTAGGATATTTTTTGTTTTGTTTTGGGGTTTTTTAAAAAAACAACAAAAAAAACAAGCTCCCTAGCACATACCTTTGATGTTCTTTAACAACAGCCAAGACATCATGAGAAAGGTGACGCGAGTCCTCTGAGAACCTGAAGAGCTCCCTGAGCTGAGCCTTGAGCAGTTCCACCTGGGATTCTTCCCCTGCTAAAGTATTCCTCACACCCTGAAACACACAACAGAATATAAACAATACAAGGAGAGTACAAGTAGCAACTCCCACAAAAACTAACCGAACCCCAACACTCACTGAGCTATTATATAATCCTGCACCTTCATCAATTCAGAGGTTAACTAAAGGCAATCATCTTCCTAGTTGTAACTCCTAGCTGAAATACAAAATACTAAAACCTTACAACTTACAGAGGGTAAACAACGAGTACCCTGAATCACTGATACAA
This sequence comes from Oreochromis aureus, assembly GCF_013358895.1. Taxonomy (NCBI): domain Eukaryota; kingdom Metazoa; phylum Chordata; class Actinopteri; order Cichliformes; family Cichlidae; genus Oreochromis; species Oreochromis aureus. The sequence continues at coordinate 28,520,640 of NC_052960.1, forward strand.
GGCAGGATACATTAATGGTTTCATGTTGTTTATACCAAATTTTGACCCTACCACCTGAATGTTGTAGCAGATTTAGAGTTTAATAAGATTACCCAACGTTTGTCCAATACTTTACTGTCTAATATTGGTGAGCCTGTGTGAATTGTAGCTTCCTGTTCTTAGATGAACCTGGTGTGGTCTTCCACAGCTGTAGCCCATCTGCCTGAAGGTTGGATGTGCTGTGTGCGCTTCTGCATACCTTCTGTGAGTTTTCTACTGCCTTCAAGCATTCTGGCGACAAGACATTTTCACCCAGACAACTGCCACTGATATTTTCTCTTTTAAAGACCATTCTCTGTAAACTCTAGAGATAGCTGCGTGTCAGGCACGTGCAGAGGGGGGGGCTGGAGGGGCTTGAGCACCCACCCCTTTCCTGATGGGTGCCCAGAGTGCCCTTTTGTTGAGGCAACTTTTAAATTTTTTTTATTTATCTTTTTTTTTTAATGTGTGTGTGCGTGCGGAGTCCTGTCTGTGCCCCTCAACAATAATATTTAACTATTTAATCACAGTTTTGCTAAATAAAAGGATCTGGCTTGCATCAGTCACATGATCACTATTAACCAATGATCGCCCTTGACAGCAGAATGTGCTGGTTACAAGCCGGGAACAAGCTCATAAAGAGCACGCGCATTTTTAGTGGTCCGGAGCTGTAGGAGAAACACAAATTAACTCAGAGACAGACTGATGCGACAAAACCAGTAAGTAGGTGTACAGCGCACACTGTAGTCTACAGCACACAGGAGTATTAGCTTATCACGTACACGTTGGTAAGCTGTCTTGTTGCAACTGACGAACTGAAACAAGAGCGTGCCGTGTGTGTAACAGCGCGACAAACCTGTCCTTTTATTAACTGCACAAGTAGTGCTGGTCATAGCTGCTGGCTGACTGTGTAAGGCTGTCATGGGTCTGTAGCTCTGTCCACCGTTTTAGGGAACATATTTAGTTTTAAAGTAAGTTACAGGGCTTTTCCTGCCTTTCTGGAGGGCTTATATTTCACTAAAAACGATCTAATATGCATGTCCACATAATTATGGATTATTATAATTATAATATTTAAAAAACATACGCTGTATTTTAAAGAACATACATTAAGACACAGATTATATTAGATTTATATTTTAAAATGCTGATTTTACAGCAGTAAAATTATTGTATCTCTACAGTTTAAAAATGTAATAAGCTTTCTCCCTGCACAGAGTGGATAGTGAAACAAATGGAATCATCATAAATACATTATTTCATATTTATTACTTTTTTCCCTCATTGCTTTATTATTGTAGCTCTAGTAATAAATAATAAGGGAAGGATTCTGGATCAGCTCCATGATGCCCATAGTATATACAGTATTCTGAAGGTCTAAAATGTCCCTGTGCGTGCATGTGTGTGTTTTATTTATATGGATTTTTTTAAAATTAGTACTCATGATATAACATTGTCCAGACATGGCTGGTAAGGACATGAGGAGGAAACAGTAGGAGCTGTGTGAGGCTACTAAAGGCAGTGGATCCCTCAGCAGCTGGATTACAAAGAGCACAGGTAACATTAACACATGTACCAGTTGTTGGAGAGGTATTCCAGTATAAAAATAATAATAAGCACAACTGGAGTGTTTTGCTTCTATAACATTTTTCTGTCATCATTTTATTATAGATTAAGTGCAAGAATTGTTAGGTGTGGATAATTAAATTATAGTTTATTGCAAAAGCAAGTTGTGCCTTGTTCTCAGATAGACAGCAAGTGGAGAGTGTTATATGAGATGAGGGGATGGAAGGAAGAAGAGAAGCAGAGTGATTCACGGGCAGAGCCGAGTTTATTTCTCACAGTTTTCTGTTGCCTTATGGTTCCAAGCGCATTTTGTTATGTTCTTTGCATTTTGTTATTATCTCACGACACTTGTTTAATCAGCTACCATCTCTCCTATGAACTTTTTAATGTCTACAGTCTCAGATCAACACAGCCCTGCCTTCCAGCACTATCAGTAGCAGAAGCAGCAGAAACCCCTCAACAGCAACATTGTACCCATCAGGTAAAACATAGGCTACGTTTGCTTTGCCTTGTCGCCACCTCACAATAGTGATATAGTATGATGCGATCCCATATTAGATTCTTGATGAATGTGTGTTGTTGTTATTCAGCCTGGTTCGATGTGCCCCTTTTTAACTTTGAGCACCCGCCCCTTTAAACGTCTCTGCACGGCCCTGCTGCATGTGTTTGCGTTGTCGAGCAGTTGAGCAGTTGAACAGTAGTACCTAATGACAGTGAGTATCTATTGCAAGCTCTTGACTTTCAACTCGTCCCTAGTGGGGTGTCACACAGGCAATATGGTTCAATAAACAGCACTATGTAAAAGCTTTGAGTCATTTTCATTTCATTATATCTCTGTGGATACACAAAGGTAACACAGCATTTCCAAGGGTCAAAACTGGAGTGAGAATTCTCATCAAGAAATTCAAAGAAAGCCACAGAGTGCAGAACAAGCCTGGCAGAGGTAAGAAGCAAGAAACAAAACTAATCAGAGACACGTATACAGATTTTAAAATGAGTAAATGACCTAGCCAAGTTGGGAACTGTAATATCAAAGAAAACAACCCCTAGAGCATTGCACAGGAATGGACTATAAGCTGCAAACTAAGAAAAATTCCAGAGAGACACTTTCAAAACAGACTGAAGTATGCTTAGAACAACCTGGATAAAAGATTATACATACTGGAAGCATCCTTTGGTCAGATGAGACTAAACTAGAACTCTCTTTGGACAAAGAGGCTCTGCTTACGTTTGGATAAAGAAAGAAGAGGCATACGACCCAAACAACACAGTGAAACACAGTGGAGGGAGTACTATGCTGAGGGGATGCAGCATACATGATACCTCCATAACAAAGCCCAAGGCCCATACCAGAAGACCATAAACTCTGGAGCAGTGTGAGAGATTTGCTAAACAAAAGAACGGGCTAAGTTTGCTCAGGAAGCATGTGTGACAGTTGCTGAAGAACACAAAAGAATGACCCCAGGATGTTATTCAACATTCAAAGCTCTTCTTTGTTGCTGTGTTTGGGATTACAGTCATGCTCAACAATAAAGTCCTGCCAATTAGACACTATTCAGATGCCATGGTTGATGAAAACCTTGTGGTACTTTTTTGAATTTATAATTTCATCAATTTTACAAAGATATCCAACAAACATGCAGCCTTGAGCCATGACAGAGTGTTTTACAGATGATTGGCGACACTCACTGTGTACCTCTCTCCCATACACATGACAATAATTTGAACCAAAATTTTCCAATTTGGGTTTATCACTCAATGCCTGTCACCATGGATTTTCAATGCAGTTTTCATATAATTTGGCAGACCTGTGATTTTGTCCCCAGTTCCCTAGCTTAAGTATGGCTCCTTGACTGCCACCCCTCCTGAGTCTGGGAATGAACTTGATCCTACTATCTTTTCTCTTGACCTTAAGAAAAAAAAAAGGCACCTCCCAGTGCTACCCCTCAGACTCCTAGTAGATATCACCTATGGTATTAATTTCAAAATCTTATGTCAACTTGTTCTTAAGTTATGGCATTCACAAGACCTTCAGAAAACCTGACCTCTGAGATTTTTACTAGACACACCTATGGTATCAATTTGAAGTTCCTACATCACCTAGTTCTCAAATGACCACATTCACACTATTACTGTCTTTAATGTCACTGGAAGCTAGTATTCTGAGTATTTCACATTTCTATCCATTACCACAGTGGGAAAACATATCTACCAGGCAGATAAACATGAGGTATTACAATTCATTTGACATCTTTAACTATATAGGCAACACGGTGGTGCACACTGCTGCCTCACAGCAAGAAGGTACTGAGTTTGACTCCACCAGAGGCTGGAGCTTTCAGTGTGGAGTTTGTGTGTTCTCCCCGTGTTTCCGTCTGTTCTCTCCAGGTACTCCAGCATTCTCCCACAGTCCAAAGACATGCAATTAGTGGGTTTAGGTTAACTGGTAATTATGCTTATAGGTGTGAGTGTCTGTCTATCTGTGTTAGCCCTGCGACAGACTGACGACCAGTCCAGGGTGTACCCTGCCTTTGGCCCTATGGTAGCTAGGATAGGCTCTAGCTCACCCTGATAAGATTGCTTCAAGGTGAGACGATTATACAGATGAGTGCACCAGATCGTCTGGCATTCCAGACACACCTAACAAAAGCCACCCCACAGGTACAGAGCTTGTCTACAAAAAAATAAATCTGGCAGTGTATATAGGAACACAGAGAGAACTAATAATGTGACTGAGACACCTCTCTGAGGAATCCAGTGTCTGCCCTCAAGTAATGCAGCCCAAGTTAAAGAATCCAGTTAAGCGGAATTCCAATGACCAACCAATAACCAACTCCCCCTTCGCTTGCATGCAAGCGAAGGGGGAGTTGGAGTGGATCTGAGATTCTTTCTGGAAAAGCAGCTGAATAGTAAAAGGGACCACAACAACAGCAACATGGCCAGTGAGCCAGACAGTTATTAAACACAAGGCGCAAGGTAGGGGCTAAATTACAGCTAGTTGGTAAGCAGTGATGGTCTGATTCAGAATGATACTGTTCTCTCAGACAGGTACAACAAAATAAAAACAAAAACAGTCTGAAGTGATTCATCAAATATACTTGGGTGGCTGTTAATGTACCCGCTGACCTACTCAATACAAAGAAATAGCCAAAAATAAGGCAGCCAACCAGCAGACCTAAAAATAAACCTCAAAGGACCCTTAAAGTGTGGCTGAAGGTCAGTGATTGCTCTTGGAAACATTTTTGTCTCTCTTACAGGGTTTGTTCAACTTCTTCTGGAGCACAATATATGGGAAGTTGTACCACAACCCCCCCAAAGATAACAGTAGACGTTGCACTTCAAATAGAACAAAATTCTGGAGTTTCCACATGGCAATTATAACTGAATATGTATGTAACATAAGTACATTTTTCATTTTTAAGACCCAATATGTAGGCATGTACACTGCCCTGTGCAAAATTTGTTACCCTGAATCATACACTGGCCACTTAAACTGGAAACTAAACCAAGCTTTCTTTTATTGTTTATATCAGGATATTTCAGACAGTATACAAATCAATCATCAGCACATTAAAAGAACTGCAGACACTTGGTTACAGAAACGGCAGGAAAAGAAGAGGTAGGACTTTCCTGTATTTATCTACATCTCCACTACCCTTTACGGTATAACACTGCTGATATGGTTAATAAACCTACCGTGTATTTCGTCCACTGGCCAACCATTTGCTCTTCAGTGTGGTCAATGCGATCCCTGCAGTCCTGGGTCTCCTCCAGCTCCTGGTCCAGACCTTTGAACAGCTCTCTGAGGCGGCCGATATCGTCTCCCAGCCGCTGGCACCGGGCCATGTACTGACTGTGAGTATCCAGGCTGGAGCGGAGGCCTTCATCTGCCTTGCAAAGACCCTCCCTCAGTCTCTGCCAGCCCAGCCTCAGTTCCTCTGCCTCTTCAACCACTACCTCGACTCCTGCAGGAGAGGTATTGGGCCTGAGGCTTTCCACCATACCTTCAATATCAAGCAGGGCCTTCTCTTCACAGGCCACACTGTCATCCAGAGCCTGAAACAGGTAAGAGACGAAACACTACATGATGGCTGGTGCAAAGATATACAACAACCTACCAAGGTAACTCAAATTTTTAGACCTCAAATTCAAAAATGTGCACCTCTTGACCTTTTTCAGTCCAGAAGCTTTGAATCACTCTGTAAAAGCCTAATTACTGTGTGTCTTATAACTTATGACTGACAATGACTGTTAACCAGCAACCCAGCTCTCATCTGGAACAATAATCTAAAATCTAATCTAAGGCAAACATAGCAGCAGAAACGCTCTAGATGTGCACAAGAACACAATCCTGAATGTGAGGTCAGCCAAATTTAAATCAGAAAAGGTTTCTGATTTTAGAGCCCCAGAAATGTTAGATCAACTCGCCTATGTCAGACAAATGTTTCAAATTTAAAGTCTACCAAGAATTCATGTGTAAAGAAGTTAGTAAGATTTGGTCACACTGGTAGGTTTGGAGTGAAATACTTTTATCTGTGATCCAATCACCCTGGGCTCATGTAACTTCCAGGTAGGAAAAGGGACTGAAATTGTTCAGCAAATGCATGCGTTTGTTAAATGGCTGAGAAAATGTATACACAGTCCAGAATCACCTTGTTCTATGTTTTCTGCTACTTAAAGCAATACAGGCTATCAGTAAGGAAATCAGTTCAGTTTCAGGGTCTCACTTTTAATGCTTTGAGTTTTTCCTCAGCTGTGTCTTTCCTCCCCACCACTTCAGTTAGTTCCTTTGTTTTTGAAAGCAGCCAGGACTGGAACCTCTGAACACAACCTTGGTATGTCTGGTGCTCCTCACAGATCTTCTGAAGCAGTGAAAGACGTTCCTAGCACAGCGGGAAATATATCTCTTGGTAATTTTTAGCATTGCACTGTTCAAAACAAACGAACATCTTTCAGAACATATCTTACACCACATTTGGGTGTCTGAGTGAGAAGCCTGAATATGAATTTGTATTCTTCTGTGAGACCTTCTGCTGAAATAAAAAAGACAAGAAAATTGCTAACAACCGCTTCCAAGTAAGAGAGGCTTCCAGGGAATATAATCTCATTAAAAAAAATAACAGTTTTATTTAAATCAGATGTTTCCCATTTGTAGTTAAAAATACAGCACTGCAAGCAGACTGATCTGTTCAGCTTATAAAAGCAGTGTGTGGGAAAATGTGACTGATATTTTAAAGAGCTATTTGAAAAGGGAGAGAGGAAGAATAGTGTCACTGTGTGACACAACAGCCTGCATGTGTTTGGTCTTACTGACTAATCCAACAGTGTCTTCACTAATCATGTAAATTATTCAGTCAATAAACTTGCAGTCCCTGGATCTGATTACAGGTGCATAGCATAAATATCACCACATATTTTCATCCTTCATTTTCACACTTCTCTAACATTTTCAATATGAGATAATATTTAATTCAATTAATTATGGTAGCAATGCAGCCTTGATGTTGAGTTAAGTCAATAAAGATAATTAATCATCACTGAAACTATTTGTTGATGCAAACTCTGTATGTTTTGTTACTTGTGCAGTGCGGTGAGATACCTTATTTCAGTTATTCAGTTTTTCTCTCTATTTACTGATATAAATAGCAGCAGGTGACTATAGTCTGCTGCATAGTGGTTACTGCCTCCCCAAACAATCGCCCTGCCTGTGGCAGCTTGTACAGGGAATCCATAGTGACTTGCTGGTCCTGATCAGGCAGGCTGGAGAGACTGAGTCACAGCAATATCTCTCCTCAAGTAACGCGGTCACAGCCCTGCGCTGCACCCCTATAGACCCAGAGAATAAGATTAGTTACTACAGTTGGGCCAGGCGGTTGGGGAACCCTGTGCCCTTGAAGTGATTGGTCTGTCTTGGACAGAAGTGGTGCTATGGGCACTTCCCATAGTAAGGTATCGAGTTAGGTTTGGAGCTCTATCTGGGTGTTTGGTTAATTACACTGGGGTGGAAGATTGCTGCCACACCCACTCCTCAGCCTGTGCTTTGAAGATTATGACAATTATTATGACTCTGGCGTGTTGATTCATTTAAACTAACATAATCATCCTTTCTATAAGTTTCTATAAGGCAGAGTAAATTGATTTTTTTCTTCAATTATTAATTCACGTAGTGGTTAAAAAAGAAAAAAAAGACACAAAGACTCCTGAACTTTGCCCACAGAGAGGCCACCTTACACCTTTTATAAGAACCAGGTCAAATAAGTGCCTCACCTCAGCTCTGTCTCTGACATGATTGTACGCTTCCTGCAGTCTCTCCTGGGCCTGAGGATCCACACTGGGGTCCTGGGTTCTGTTGTGCAGTGCAGCTGCCTCATCCAGCAGCCTCTCCAGTAGCACCGCCTGACCTTTGATATCACTCACCACCACCCTCTGCTGATCCACCTGCCAAAGCTTCTCTTTCACTCCAAGCTGCATCTCTAGCTCGACATCATGGCTTCGTTGCTGCTTCGTCAACCACAGCTCAAACTCTTCGTAGGCCTTCAGGTACTCACTCCAGTGCAGCCACACCCACTCTATACGACTGTTTTTAAGGTAAAAACAAGAAAGAGACCATTTGTTTCAGGTCCATTGTTTCAGTAAGTCTAATTTTATACGTTTTTAATTAAAAGTGATAAGTCTAACAGAGCACATTTGTTTCTACAACTAGACCTAGGCTGCTGTCAAAGTTTGTTGCCTTTAAAAAGATTTTTTTAGCTTTCTGTAACTGTATTTTATTTACCATCTCTCTTATTCACTACATTCATTTATTTATTTGCTAGTTATGTCAGGAAACCACCTGAGGGTCATATATGATTTCGTTTTTTTTGCACGACACCAGAACGACTGCAGGTGTCTGTAAGTTGCGGTACTATGGCACCTAGCCAGCCCTAATTTAAATGCAACGTTTCTAGAAGCTGCAGAGAAGCATGTAAGACTGCAACTCTGCTTCCTGATCCCAACTCTGAATAGTCACATTTCAGGAGGTTTCAGGCCAAATTTAGGTCAGATTTCTAGAAATGAGAGCTGCTCCATCCAAAGTGGCCCAACATTGTTTTGGCAAAGTTACAGCTAGCTATGAGTTTTTCAAGGGTGACAAGGAAAGAGGCCAAGCCGCAAATGAGTCGACTATGAGCTAGGCTAAGGTAGTGAGTCCCTAAAGACACAGAGAGTGAATACTGTGAATATAATTAGCGGGTGAATGAACAGAGTGTACGGACTAGGGGAAAAGAAAAAAGTGAGGACTTTTTTTTTTTTTTAATTCTGCGAAAACAGAATTTTCTGAGAAATGTCAGAATTCTTTTTTTAAGCTACAAGCTTTAACGCAGAGAGAGCCAACACCAAGTAAGAGCCTTTTTTCTCTAGTTTGGACACACTAACCTGAACTTACACAGTAAAGCCATTCAAAAACACTGAGTGAACAGTACATAAGGTCAAGGCTGCCCTCAGGCCAAACCAACCAGTAACGCTACACATTACCACACATCCTGCACTGCTGAATTGAGCTAGCTCCACAGTGTAGATGACCACCTGTGACAGTGGGTGATGTAGGTGCAGGTCTCTTCCCAGAGGCCTTTCAGGTCTTTGAGCTGAATATGGGTGTGGTTCCTGAGCTCTTCATCTCCATTCTGCAGAAGCTGCTCAGCAGCCACCAGCACCATGTCCATCTTCACACGGCCTTCTTCCTCTGACTGGCAGATCTTCTGTTGTCGAGAAAGGTGGGAATGAGAGAGAGAGAAAATGTTCATGAGAGAATCAACTGAGGATAAATCTAATTTAGGAAAAATTGCGAGAGCTAAATGAAACACGAAGTGAAGTATGAGGAACACATTAAATAATGTGCTGTTGTATTGTTTTCAATGTAATACAGGTCAAAAATAATTTAACGAAGTACTGTTTTCAGTTTGATTTTAATTTAACATACCGTCCCAACTTTCTCTGATTTGGGGTTGTATGTTTAAAAAAAAAAGTCACAGAGTGTATGACAAGGCGTGGTTGGACATTAGGTGATTAGACGTCGCAGGTATAAAACTTATGTGAAGAAGAGATATGGGGTCCAACCTTTCTCCTCACAAAAATCAGAACAAGGTCGGCATTACCTCAGAGTAGGTTAATTAGACAAGTGTTTTGTTTCTGTCTAAATTGTGGCATTTCCTTTTAACCCTTTGTGAAACAATATTTGGTGACCTGTAATTTTTTATTTATTCATCTGAGAAAACAACGATTATTTTGAAAGTTCAACTGACCATTGTGTATGTATATTTTATTAATCCCCGTAGGAAAATTACTCCTCTGCATTTAACCCATTCACTCAGTGAAGTAGTGGGCAGCCACCAATCCAGCACCTGGGGAGCAGTATGTAGGGATGGTACTTTGCTCGGGGGTACCTCAGGGTAGCCGTTCGGTGGATTTGAACCCCTGACCTTTCAATCATGGGGCAAACTGTTGTCCTCCCCCTAACCAGCCCTGGCCTGTCTCATGTTTTCCTGAAAGGCTGGCATGATGTCATTCCAGCAGTCTTTGATATCAAATAGCTGCTTTCCACCAGGCTATGTCTCCTCTAGTCAGACCCTGTAAGAAACTGGTCAGATGCCTAACAACACAGCATGGGTCAGAAGGGAAGGGTCAGAGATTAATTTTACCAACCCACCTCTGTCTCCCTAAGTCTGGCCTCCAGAGCCTGACGGGGGCCCTGCGTGTTGTCATTGGCCTTCAGCCTCTCTTGGATTGCTCGCATCCAGGAGATGGCTGAATCCAGGTTGTCTGTGAACTCCTGCTGCTCCCGTAGAGTCATGACTAGTTCTAGGTCTGAAAAGAACAACAGCAGAGTTTTAGTAGACACTTCCTGTAAAAGAGGAACTTGATTGTTGAAACAACTTGACACAACACTTTGATATGACCAAGCCTCAGATGAGTAGAATCACTGCATATCCACGTCAGGTTGTTGTTACAATCAGTGATTCCTCACATATGGCCATGCACGTTTGCAGCAAAGCATCATAAAGAGTAATGAGGAGTTTTTTTTGCAACAAATCATGGTTAGACTGAAGGTTTCTAAGGGGATTTTGTATGGTCATTTGCAAAAACTTCACTTGTACCCAAATCAGGAACATATATTATATATTTAAAAAAAGATCAATGATTCAAGCTTTGCTCCAAGGCATAAAAACTATATATAATATCACAGATAATTAAAAAAAAAAAAAAAGACAAGACTCAATCAGCAAAAACCCTCTCTAAACCCTCTGGTAACAGTTCAGATGCTCCTCAGAAGATGGGGAGTAGGGATGGGAATTGATGTGAATTTAGCTATTCTGATTCTGATAGTCATCACTCATCAATTCAATTCCTTATCGATTGTCATTTGGTTTTCATTTGCTTCACTTTGAGAGTCACCACCATCGCTAAGCAGCATCAAAGACATTACATTCGTGCAAATGAATTGCATGCTGTGCGGTCAAATGTTTGTCATGTGTTAAAATCATTACTCAAAAAAAGTAATGATTACACATATTATACAGAACACTTTTCTTAAAAGTAATGCAGTACATTACTAAATTACACCCAGGAGAAAGTAATCTGTTATACTGCCCTTTACATTACTTATGCATTTCTGTCCTGGATGCAGTTTCCACTTTACCATCGTCCTCTTGTCTTTTTGTGCAAGGTAAAAGTAATGTCCATATCCACACTGTAGACTATGGCAATATCTTCATGCTCCAACACACAAACTGAAATCAGTTTATTGTAGCACAACTGCAAGACAGACCATTAAACGGGATCGAAAGTTTAAGGAAGTGTAGCTCAGGTGGTAAAGCAGGTCACATACCAACCGGAAGGTTGGTTGTTTGACCTCTGTCTGTTCCAGTCTGTATGCCAAATATCCTTGGGCAAGATACTAACCCAATGTTGCTCGCTGATGTGTCCATCTGAGTATGAATGCGTGTGAATGTTAGATAGAAAGAAAGTGCTTGTGTGAATGAGGCAAGTTTTGTAAAGCACTTTGAGTGCTCAGACTAGAAAAACCCGTCCATTAACCAAGACTAACATGTTTGATCTTGGATCAAAACCAAGATTTGTTGTGTGCTAACCTGAGAGACAAACCTGAGGACTCTATAAGAGTTTAAATACATGCTGTGGTAAAAGCAAAAATACACCAAATAATAGGATGATCCAAAAAATTTGTGCTAAACTTATATTAGAATTTATAATGAAAAGTTTCTGTTTATTTCAGCATAAATGCAAAAGCTTCATTGCTGGTTCCAGACTTTTGTAGATCAATTACAAACAAAACCTGAACCTCAACAACTGTCAAAACCCCCCTAAAACGTCTTGTATTTAATTTCCATATTTACATTTTTTTAAATGCAAAACTATTTTAAAAAAACCCTCAAATGTGGTCAAAGCCAAATAAAATAAGACAGCAGACCCCAACCCCCGGGCCATGGGCCGGTACTGGTCTGTGAGTCGTTTGGTACAGGGCAGCGAGAGTTGAGGCTCCATTGTGAAATTTATGGTTTTCAGGGTTTTTATTGTTAACTCGGTTTCCCTGGGTCTTTTCCTGTGTTGTAGTTGTGTGTCTTATTTTGAAACAAATATTTACGCGTTACCATAGCGACCAGAGAGGAGGATGTTACTCTCAATGTTGTTGGCGCATTTCAGGAGGACGCTGCTAATAAAGTTACACAATTACACAGTGAATTCATGTTTACTATTATTATTATATTTACAAAATACCACAGGTTTTGTCTTGGTTGTATCATTTTATTTTGTTGTTTTTATTCGCGACACCTTAAAGGCTGGTCCGCAAAAATATTGTCAGACATTAAACCGGTCTGTGGTGCAAAAAAGGTTGGGGACCGCTGAAATAAGATGCAATCTAAACTAAGGCATCAAATATTTACCTTTCCTCTATAACTTTTTCTGACATTAATCGGGGGGGGGGGGCTTCATCAAGCTGTATAATGTAAACATCGTATCAGACCAAGTTAATAGTTCATCAGCATATTTTAATGTAGCCTTACTTCTGTAGCTTTACTGTACATTTGTCGCTGTGTAAAACAGTAGTCGATGGAGCAGATACAAGCATCCCTTTTTTCCATGTCTGAGTTTGTTGATCAGGTGCTTTGATGAAGGACTCCCTCTAGCTTTTTCACAGAAAAGGTTTTAGTGGTGATTACAGGAACAGCCCTGCTGTTTTGGACCCTAGAAACAAGTTTTGTTTCACTCCACCAAGCTCATCGTCTCTCTAACGGTTCCGCCTCTTTTCTCTTCGTCGTGTCATCACTGCTGCTGTTGTGTTATCAGTCTTTTTGTTTAAAACTGGGGGCTGCATGGGCCCTAATGTAATAAGGCGAGCTCAGCACTATACACAAAGTCCCTGTGACTTCAGAATGAGCAGTTATAAGGAAAGCACCACTAACAGGAGCAGTCAAGAATGTAATTGTGATGAAGTTCACTGCAAAAAAACCCGAAGGAAAAATAGAAAGGCAGCATAGGCCCCTCTCATGAGTGACTCACTTTTCCCCACCACAACATTCCTTCTAACAAATATCTGCCCACTCTGCCTCAGACTATGGAGGCTTGCTAATACTTAGTACTTCCTTTCCAGACTCAAGATAAACAAAGATTAAAAATTGACTATCCTTGGAAAAATTACCTTGCCATCACCCACCTGCTTTTCCCTTGTTAAAAATTGTTTCATCTTCATTGCTAATGCCTTGTTTCATTAGAACTGGCGTTATATTTGATGACTAAATGTAGCTACTAGCCGGCATCCCCTTTTATTGTTATGCTTGTTCACAGGTGAGTCAGCAACGCTGAGAGTTAAAGAAAGTTAAGAAAATGTAAATGTGTTCGGGTTTGCTCACAACAAGTAACGTTGTCTGGCCTTTAGTTCCAACGAAATTTTTTCACTAGTGTTGTAACAAATTCTTTCTCTTTCTGACACACACACACACACACACACACACACACGGAGCAGCTGACACGTTTTTGCGCCTTCACCGGAATCTTTGTTTTGGCTTGTTACATTGTATCATGGCTGTAGTGACGCCACGCTTCCTTCCTCACTTTGACAGCCCGTGCGGTCAACTCGCATCAACATTAGTTCCAAGTTTTACACGCAACTACAACTGACGGCGGTACAATTAAACAAATTATCTGTCATGCTAATCCATGTTCCCGTCCTCATTTAGAATTCAAAGGCACACGTGAATATTCATACATCGTTAAGCAACTTCCACACCTAACTACAGTCTCTTTATCTCAGACTTTTATGCTATGCTATGGCATGCTAAACTATCAGGCAAAATTCAATGCCGGTGTCCCGCTGGTTTATTGTCAAAAGCATATATATACATACACACACAACTAAACCATATGCGTTCATTTCAGCTCTAACTCTTTTTTGCATAGTATTTTAACAGAGAACAAGTCTAAGTACAGTACAGAGAGAGTTATCCGTGTTTGTAGCTAGAGCTAGTTCTGTCATTCGGCTATCTCCACGACGGTGCATTTACTATCATGTGGCATAAAAAAAATACAATAAAAACTTACAGCTTTGAGTTCATCGAGCGAGATAAGCCACTGCCGCGATCGCTGCAATTCTGTGTTGTGTACAGTAAAGTTACAAAAGGCAGGAAGTAACCCTGGCCTTCGGGGGCTGGAGTGTACCGCAGCCTGTCTTGCTGCCTTCAAAGACACCACGTAAACTGCAAATGACCTGATATCTCAAACTAACCCAGAAATGCACTTCAGACACAGATACATTAAAAAAAAAAAAAAAAAAAAAACACTAAAGGAATGAAATACTATTAAATCATATTTCTAAGGTTTCTGTAACAACTGAAAAGTGGGTTGAAAAAAGAAGATTTTTAATTTGTCAAAAGAAGTACAAAAACAAATGCAAAACTACACAGAGAAATATGTCAAATCGAGTAAAAGTATGAAAATTCCTGCAGCTTTCGACATGCTTAGAAGAAAGTTGATACATTTTTACCTATTCCTCAGAGATAGAAGCGGCAATCGTGAAATCACCCTTTAATTTGACACAATCACGAAAAACATGCATTACACGTTTTTGTTGACTGCAGATTTGCATGGTTCCGCTAATGTGGTATTCCCGACCGTTGATTGCATACCGTTCTCAGTTCTAGTCGTACTACTTCAGTTTCCACCAGAACGTGAACTCAACAGATTGAATCAGAGGACGAAACAAACCCAGAGCAGCTGCTGAGTCCGGAGGGGTGTCACTACGAAGCAAGATTAATGGCTTAGCGCGTGTCGAGTTTTCTGTGTCGCAAAAGTTTTAACCGGCTAAATCACCATGGTAACTTACAGAGTTAAGTAGAAATACAGATACTTGTTTTAAAAAATGTCAGTGAAACTTGAAGTACTGATTCAACTTCTTTACTCTAATAAAAGTGGAAAAGTAATGGCTATGAAATGCACTCAAAGTAAAAAAGTAAATAGTTGCTCCTTAAAATACATTCCTACCATATTTTTATAGAAAGGTAACTGGACGTTCTACTATATTCATTTAACACCAATATAATAGTAGTACATGAGAATATTAATGTTATTTGAATCTCAGTTCTAAGTCTAATGAATGCACTTTGATTGAATCTATTATATAGGACACACGCAGTAAGAGAGAATGTTAAATGAACTGTTGCCTACATGGTTGAGGGTAACTTTGCCTTCACACCTAAACAGAAACATGAGAACAGTCAGGGGTTAAAGTGAGATTCAGGAGGTGGGGGGACCCTAAGATCTGTTGTATTGTGCTGCTGTGTGGGGGGAAATACTAACAACTCAGAATAATTTCTAATGTGAACTCCAGTAGATTTTCTTAGTGGACGAGCTGTTATCAGCTGACTTGCTGCTCTTTATGCTTTTACACAACTGAATTTGAAAACAAGACATAAGAAGATGTTTTAAAACTATCTCAGCTGATTTGGCATAATGACTGAATTCAGTGAAAGAATCTAAGCGTCTATTAGATAAATTGTGGTAAATGGCCTGTATTTGTATAGCGCTTTACTTAGTCCCTAAGGACCCCAAAGCGCTTTACACTACATTCATTCACCCATTCACACACACATTCACACACTGGTGATGGCAAGCTAAAAACTTAATTAATCTCTGCAACACTTGATATAATCTATCACTGACCATGAGCACCACAGCCTTTACTGCGAGCTCACCACATTACTGCAAGCTAACCTGTTTATCCTGCACAAAGCTACAGAGCATTTTCATGCAACATCTGAATAACACAAAATTAGTCTATTTAGTCTGTTTTGCAGAAAGGTAATGCCAGCCTACATTACATAATATTCAGCCTACAATAAAGCCTATTTCTCCCATAGGCAGTTTTTACACCTATAATGGCTACTCTATACCTGTGTGTCAAATTATTCATCATCTGGTTAACCTACACCCTGGTGCTGTGCCCATCTACCAACACATACTGAAGAAACACACACAGTCTCCACTTTGCTTTTTTTTTTTAAATTTCTTGACTGACAGTGGAATTAATAAAAAATAAATAAATTAATGATCATTTTTTACTATAGTCAATGTAGGTTTATGTTTGAATAATTCAAGCAACAGTTGTGTTCATGTTAACAGGTTTATATTAAAAAGGCTTGTACAAAATTAAAACACAGTCAGCACTCAAAGAAAAACATTTTTTATGCACTGTTTGCCTCCTGCTTAACCAACTGTTGTCTAAACTAAATCATAAATATAAGTAAAAACAGAGAAGTCACAATTTCTAAGAATACACAATAAAATTTTCTACACTTTAGACACTTTCAAGGTCTGTATTTCAAAATACATCAAAAAACTCAGAAGGCCAGGATGAATCCTATACAGGCGTATTGAGAACATGCAATCTTTAAAGTCACATGTTTACAGTCAGCTGTTCAAAGCAGTGCACAATGACTTTATATGAAGCTACATGCCTTTCGAAAACCGGGGGATCCTTTTAATGCAGTGTTCACAAGTTCTTTAAATTTTTCTTCATTCTCGACACCTCTTGGCAGATACAGGCATAAGCTGCATGTCGTAAGCATTATACATTATGCGGCGCATTCCTGGTTCCTGGTCATAAAATTATCGCAGGACTTTGGGAACCCCAGTGGTGGCAGACAGTCAGCTCCAGTTACAAAGACCAGCAAGTCTTCAAATGTATGGTCCACTTCTCCCTCTGGTAAAACTAACAAATAACTAAAAAATAACACTTGAAGTGGTTGACCTTGAAGTGATATTTATGATTACGAAGAATAACCTTTTATTTATATTTCTTAAAACGTGAAAATCACTACACTCTGTTATTACATTTTACACAGTAGTCCAAGGCTTTCAGAACTGGGTCACATTATAGACTGCAATAGCATGAAGGATTTCCTGTATCTTTTTTTGGAGGAGCAGACCTGAATCACTCTGTTAGAGAAGTATGATTGTTCACAGGGCGGTCAGGACTGTCTATGATGGATTACGGCTCATGAAGCACACCATAGCAAAGCACACGGCACACACCAGAACTGACTGACAGAACATCTTCAACATTTTGGTGCACACACAAGCTTCATTAGCAAAAACAGTCTGCTCATCCTCTTTGTGGTCTGCTGGTTAACTGACCTACAATGCTGTGATGTCACACCCTCTTGTTTTATTCTTATGGGAGGTTTCGTTATGTTTAGTTACTCCTCGGCCTCCTTTAGCAGTAATGATACCTGTAACAAATGTAGTATATTTGCAGCTCTGGAGGCCAGGATTACTGAATTGGAGACTCGGCCGCACCCTTCATTCACCCGTAGCTAGCCAGGCCCCTGTAGCTGGTGCAGCCGAAGATAGCGTGAGGGCCCCGCTAGCTGTTCCCCGGCAGACCCCAAGCAGCTGGGGAAAGAGGGCGGCTGGGTGACGGTGAGGAGGAAGCATAGTCTTAAACTGAAGCCCCAGGTACACCACCAACCTGTTCATGTGTTCAACTGTTTTTTTCCCCACTCGGCGACACACCCGCCGGGGTCAAACTCTGGTAATTGGTGATTCTGTTCTCAGACATGTGAAGCTAGAGACACCGGCAACCATAGTCAATTGCCTTCCAGGGGCCAGAGCAGGCGACATTGAAGGAAATTTAAAACTGCTGGCTAAGGGTAAACGTAAATACAGTAAGATCATAATTCACGTCGGCAGTAATGACACCCGGTTACGCCAATCGGAGGTCACTAAAATCAATATTGAATCGGTGTGTAACTTTGCCAAAACAATGTCGGACTCTGTAGTTTTCTCTGGTCCCTCCCCAATCAGACCAGGAGTGACATGTTTAGCCGCATGTTCTCCTTAAATTGCTGGCTGTCTGAGTGGTGTCCCAGAAACGATGTGGGCTTCATAGATAATTGGCAAACCTTCTGGAGGAAACCTGGTCTTGTTAGGAGAGACGGCATCCATCCCACTTTGGATGGAGCAGCTCTCATTTCTAGAAATATGGACAAATTTATTAAACCCCCAAAATATGACTATCCAGAGTTGGGACCAGGAAGCAGAGTTGCAGTCTTACACGCCTCTCTGCAGCTTCTCTCCTCCTGCTACCCCCAAAACCCATCTCCATTGAGACTGTGTCAGCTCCCAAAAGACAAAAAAAACAAACCAAAACCAGCAATAAACAACTTAAACATAAAAATCACAAAGAAAGAACAATACAGTATCCACATCTGAACCAAAGAGTAAAACAGTGAAATGTGGATTATTAAATATTAGGTCTCTCTCCTCCAAGTCTCTGTTAGTACATGACTTAATAATTGATCAACAAATCGATTTACTCTGCCTTACAGAAACCTGGTTGCAGCAGGATGAGTATGTTAGTTTAAATGAATCAACACCCCGAGTCATTCTAACTACCAGAAACCTCGAAGCACAGGCCGAGGGGCGGTGTGGCAGCAATTTTTCACACCAGCCTATTAATTAACGAAAGACCAAGACAGACTTTTAATTCATTTGAAAGCCTGATGCTTAGCCTCGTCCACCCCAGCTGTAAAACTCAGAAACCAGTCTTACTTGTTATCATCTATCGTCCACCTGGGCCTTACACAGAGTTTCTCTCTGATTTCTCAGACTTTTATCTGATTTAGTGCTCAGCTCAGATAAAATAATTATTGTGGGTGATTTTAACATCCATGTAGATGCTAAAATGACAGCCTCAACATCGCATTTAATCTGTTATTAGACTCAATTGGCTTCTCTCAAAATGTAAAAGAACCCACCCACCACTTTAATCACACTCTAGATCTTGTTTTAACGTATGGCATAGAAACTGAACATTTAACAGTGTTTCCTGAAAACCCTCTGCTGTCTGATCATTTCCTGATAACATTTACATTTACAATAATTGATTACACAGCAGCGGAGAGTAGACTTTATCAAAGTAGATGTCTTTCCGAAAGTGCTGTAACTAAGTTTAAGAATATAATCCACCCACTGTTATCATCTTCAATGCCCTGTACCAACATAGAGCAGAGCAGCTATCTGAACGCTACTCCAACAGAGGTTGATTATCTTGTTAATAATTTTACCTCCTCACCACGCACGACTCTGGATACTGTAGCTCGGTGAAAACTAAGGCCTCAAATCAGAAGTACCTGACTCCGTGGTATAATTCTCAAACACATAGCCTAAAGCAGATAACTCGTAAGCTGGAGAGGAAATGGCGTGTCACAAATTTAGAGGATCATCATTTAGCCTGGAGAAATAGTTTGCTGCTTTATAAGAAAGCCCTCCGCAAAGCCAGAACATCTTACTATTCGTCACTGATTGAAGAAAATAAGAATAACCCCAGGTTTCTCTTCAGCACTGTAGCCAGGCTGACAAAAGTCAGAGCTCTACTGAGCCAACAATCCCTTTAACGTTAACTAGTAATGACTTCATGAACTTCTTCACAAATAAAATTTTTATCATTAGAGAAAAAATTACCAATAATCATCCCACAGATGTAATATTATCTACAGCTACTTTTAGTACCATCAATGTTAAGTTAGACTCTTTTCTCCAATTGATCTTTCTGAGTTAACTTCAATAATTAATTCCTCCAAACCATCAACGTGTCTTTTAGACCCCATTCCTACAAAACTGCTCAAAGAAGTCCTGCCATTAATTAATGCTTCAATCTTAAATATGATCAACCTATCTCTAATAATCGGCTATGTACCACAGGCCTTCAAGGTGGCTGTAGTTAAACCTTTACTTAAAAAGCCATCTCTAGACCCAGCTGTCTTAGCTAATTATAGGCCAATCTCCAACCTTCCTTTCATATCAAAAATCCTTGAAAGAGTAGTTGTCAAACAGCTAACAGATCATCTGCAGAGGAATGGCTTATTTGAAGAGTTTCAGTCAGGTTTCAGAGCTCATCACAGCACAGAAACAGCTTTAGTGAAGGTTACAAATGATCTTCTTATGGCCTCTGACAGTGGACTCATCTCTGTGCTTGTCCTGCTAGACCTCAGTGCTGCGTTTGATACTGTTGACCATAATATCCTATTAGAGCGATTAGAACATGCTGTAGGTATTACAGGTACTGCACTGCAGTGGTTTGTATCATATCTATCTAATAGACTCCAATTTGTACAAGTAAATGGAGAGTCCTCTTCACACACTAAGGTCAATTATGGAGTTCCACAGGGTTCAGTGCTAGGACCAATTCTATTTACATTATACATGCTTCCCTTAGGCAGCATCATTAGAAGACATAGCATAAATTTTCACTGCTATGCAGATGACACGCAGCTCTATCTATCCATGAAGCCAGGTAACACACACCAATTAGTTAAACTGCAGGAATGTCTTAAAGACATAAAGACCTGGATGGCCGCTAACTTTCTGCTTCTTAATTCAGATAAAACTGAGGTTATTGTACTCGGCCCTGAAAATCTTAGAAATATGGTATCTAAGCAGATTCTTACTCTGGATGGCATTACCTTGGCCTCCAGTAATGCTGTGAGAAACTTTGAGTCATTTTTGACCAGGACATGTCCTTCAACGCACATATTAAACAAATATGTAAGACTGCTTTCTTCCATTTGCTAACATCTCTAAAATTAGAAATATCCTGTCTCAGAGTGATGCTGAAAACTAGTTCATGCATTTATTACTTCCAGGCTGGACTACTGTAATTCTTTATTATCAGGATGTCCTAAAACTCGCTGAAAAGCCTTCAGCTAATCCAAAATGCTGCAGCAAGGGTACTGACAGGGACTAGAAAGAGAGCATATTTCTCCTGTTTTGGCTTCCCTTCATTGGCTTCCTGTTAAATCCAGAATTGAATTCAAAATCCTGCTCCTCACATACAAGGTCTTAAATAATCAGGCCCCATCTTATCTTAATGACCTTGTAGTACCATATCACCCTATTAGAGCACTTCGCTCTTGCACTGCAGGCCTACTTGTTGTTCCTAGAGTATTTAAAAGTAGAATGGGAGGCAGAGCCTTCAGTTTTCAGGCCCTCTTCTGTGGAACCAACTTCCAGTTTGGATTCGGGAGACAGACACTATCTCTACTTTCAAGATTAGGCTTAAAACTTTCCTTTTGCTAAAGCATATAGTTAGGGCTGGACCAGGTGACCCTGAATCCTCCCTTAGTTATGCTGCTATAGACGTAGGCTGCCGGGATTCCCATGATGCATTGAGTTTTTCCTTCCAGTCACCTTTCTCACTCACTATGTGCTAATAGACCTCTCTGCATCGAATCATATCTGTTATTAATCTCTGTCTCTCTTCCACAGCATGTCTTTCATCCTGTTTTCCTTCTTTCACCCCAACCGGTCGCAGCAGATGGCCGCCCCTCCCTGAGCCTGGTTCTGCCGGAGGTTTCTTCCTGTTAAAAGGGAGTTTTTCCTTCCCACTGTCGCCAAAGTGCTTGCTCATAGGGGGTCATATGATTGTTGGGTTTTTCTCTGTATTTATTATTGTGCTATCTACTGTACAATATAAAGCGCCTTGAGGCGACTTTTGTTGTGATTTGGCGCTATATAAATAAAATTGAATTGAATTGAATTGAATTGAATTTCAAGAGTACTCTGATGACTTTGAAAAGGACATCTGAAGTTTACATTAAAAGCAAGTATTTTGTGTTCTTGAAATTACTCATTTGCATTTTGTCTTAAAGACATCTCAAAGGCAGTATGACATCTTTCTAAAATACAGAAACATGGGGGCATGAAGATATGTTGGAAAGAGACAGAAGTGCTGTACATGTACAAAAACACTGGTGTCCCATCTGGACTCACAATCCACAGGAGAGGGAAAAAGTGCAAACAAACACATGAGCTCTTTTTAAATTCCCCTCTTGTTTAGTTAACATGTGGACGCCCTCCAGAGGACAAGAAATGTATGACTCATGCAGGTCTGATCCAAACTGTACATGAGTTTTTTTACATGTGTGGGTGGAAAGATAAAAAATGATATTCTTGACACACTGTTGACAATGTTATTAAATTTCAAGGCCATTAAAAAGTGGCATTGATTTAAATAGAGCAAAACTGTATTTTTCATAAAGACTGAGCTCTCTACTTGTTTAAGAAAAAGCGTTTTGTCTTTTATTTGCTTTATCATGTTTTAAATTCATTAAAATGCATGGTAGGGTCAGTATACAACTAAAGATTATGCTAAAGATTGCTACAGAATAGATAAAGTAGTCAAACTTAAGCAATCGCTTTGCAACAAGGGGAATCTGGGATGAACTGGGGTGGTCTGTACTCCTTCTTTGATTGGCTGATTGACGTTTAAAATTAAGTTTTTGGGAAATCCATGGGCCCAGCATAATTTAAGATAACCTCATCACCACTGGTTCTGACGCAGTTTTTGATGACTTTTATGCTGTCCTCATTTATTAAACGGCGATTTTTACATCATTTCTTAACCAGACGGGTTGGAAAAGTGGCAAATTTTGGCCTTGAAGGCTTCCCATACAATGGCTTCTTTGCTTGCAGCTGCTTAGTTCTACAAGCAATGGTTGTTGAATTTAATTGCATCTGTGACATGAAATTATTTGCTCGAATTATGCATTTTTTTACTTGCACATACGTTATGACATAAATATCATTCAATACAATAAGCCCTGTAGTGCTAACATAAAATATGGATTACTGCATTTTTACATCAGAGGATTTAGTGAGTTAATGTGTTTAATATATCTAAAAAATAGTAACAACTCATGTATACAGAGCATTTCAGCCACAGGCTTCATGTTTATTAATGATACAGGATCAGCTTCCAAATAAAAACATAAATATCTATACAGTGACGATCCATATGAATAAAGCTTTACTGTGCATGTCATCTGCCACTCAACGTAATCAAATTTTGAATTACTGTAACATCTGTTGCTGTCATAGGATAAAATTGGTGGATTTGAAAAAATTTGTCACAATATATTTGTTTGACGTATAAATGTATTATCAAATATAAAAAAAACAAAACAACTTTGTACTTTACATACATACATTCTTTGAAATATCCAGCAAATGTCAAATATCACCTCAGTATAAATGTGATTAAATTAGAACGGTCTAAAATAATTGTTTACATGATCAGCTCCTTTTAAAAAACTGGAGTGTAATCACTGCAGAATTGTGCATTTTTAACACTTCACTTTGTTGAACTGCAGAACAAAATAAAAAGTCGGGAAACATGTTAACACAGTACAGGGCCTCAGTGTTTCACATCTGAATCTGCAGACTGGTCAGAGGCACCTTGAATCCCTGCTTAGTGAAAGTGGTTTAAGAAAACTGGTGGCTAGAAATACATAAATGTGTGGTTATCTTCATACAGAAACATGATGTTTGAGACAACATGACACCAGAAGAGGTAGGTAGTTTCCTTTTTTACCCAGAATATTGACTGAAATTGATTGCAATTGCAGCAATTTACAAAACATAATCCCAAGTCACATGTGGCTTCAAATACAACTTTAAATATGAGAGCAGTTGTGAAAACATTTGAGATGCTGTATTAAATGTAAATTTAAAATAAAATGCAACAATTTGCATATCTTACAAACCCATTTTTATTCACAACAGAACATAGAAAACACATAAAATGTTGAAACCTAGAAAATGTACAATTTAAGAAGAAAAAAATTGCTCATTTTAAATTTGATAAAAGTTGGGACCATGTTTTGTACGACTTGTCTTTGTGGAACAGAGGGTTCAGGGGCAGTACCAGAGGATTGATACTATTTTGCTATTTTCTTCTATTTATGTGCACACTTGGTAAGCTGGCACTGAGGTGTGGTTTGTGTTGACTTGGACTGACAGCCAGTGTAGCTCTGACAGTTGATAAAACTGAACAAACTGGGCTTGGTCTAGCATAACATTTGGACAAGCACAACAAGAGACTTGTGTCCAATGGTGTGTGTTGGGGAACCCATGATGGCAAAGACTGTAAATGGACTGGTTTCTATATTCTCCTGGAGCACTCAAGGTGCTGTATACAACTCATCTCATTCACACCAGCACTTTTTTTCTACACCTAAGTGCTTTCAAACAGTCACGTTTCAGTATCTGGCTCAATGATACTTTGCAAGCCAACTGAGCAGCCGGGAATTGCACCATCATTAGCAGATGACCTGCGCTACCTCCTAGGGTGTACTACGCTTGTCTTTTGGTAACAGTCTGTAAACGTCTCGGAACTGAGGAGACCTTGCTCTTTTGGGAGAGAAATATTGTTGCCCCATTGATAGATTATTCTAGCTGCTCAACAGTCTTGGGTCTTTTTTCTCATGTTTTTCATTTCAAGATACACCAGATGTTTTCAGTTGGTAGTCAGATGCCTCTAATACAAGGCCATGCTGCTGGAAGAGATGCAGTATGTGGCTTTACTGAAAAATGCAAACCCTTCCCTGAAGCCATACTCTGGATGGTACATATGAGATGGAGGCTTTTTTGATAGAAAGGCAGATGGTCCCTCTCCTGTTTAGTCCAGTGGAGCCAGTGCCCAATTCCATGTTTTCCAAAAACAATTTCAAATTTCAGTTTGTCTTATTACAGAAGTGTTTTCCACTTTATTTCAGTCAATTTTTTTCTTTGTATAACAGAGCTTTAATCTAAAATAAGCAAACTGAGTTCACAGATGATGATTTCTGGAGGTGCTCCTGACCCTATGCAGTTCATGATAGAGTGATACCTGTTCTTCATTAAGTGTTATCTGAAGGTCTGAAGGTAATGGTCATCCAATATTGATTTTTATCCTTTTATCTAATTTGTAGAACAATGTTTTTCAGAGGTGTCTTCTAAAAATGTCTTGTTTATGATGACCTTTTTGATGCCATGTTTTCTGAAACTTGTAGAGCTGAAGCTGGGCCCCTTTAAACCTCTCCCATTCCATCACTTTTGGCTAGAAAATACTAAATAATAGTAACCGGTCCATATTGTTAGTTGAATGAGTATCCATCACTGTGCTAATTGAGCACACATTCCTTTCAACAATGATGATGACTGGCTAAGAATGGACACCACTTTTTATGCCTCACAGTGATTGGGTTTACTACCTATTGGTCTGTTACTTTGAAACTGTGAACTTTAAGGAAAATGTGAAAAAAATTAACCAGACTACATGTTGTTAGCTCAGGTACCTTGTTGCTGAAACTTGAGCTTCAATGCAGCTAATGTGCTGTTATGAGGCAGTCATGTCTTCTGAACCTTACTTATGGAGACAGGAGTTCAAACATTTAAAATCATTAAACTAGCTGAATTTTTAACCACTTTTAAATTTCTCACCACAGCCTGTGCACATGAAAAATTCTGTAACTTGCCTGTTTCCATCCAAATATTTTTTGCATTTTAAATGTTATTTAAAAGAGTGTAAAAAATTTAAATAAGTCCTGCCAGACTCAGGCTTTCAGATTAAAGAGGCGTGAAGAATAGCAGCAGACAAAATATTTGTTCAGAGCCATGCACAGACTAATATGTTATTCACATTATTGAGACAACCCCATTTGCTACGCATATCCACATATTTCTCAGTCTTTTGAGAATGAATTGTTTTTTTATGTGGTTGTGTTGTTCAATCACCAGCAAGATGCTGATAGCACCTGAGTTACTGTTGAGTTAGCCATTATATGATCAGCCCAACTTCTAATACTGACTAACAGACCTTTGATCTTTGTCATGTCTCACTAGTAGGCTGAATTTTAGTTCAAGTGTCCTAGGTAAGTGAAATATCTCTGCAGTTATGGTTACATTACAACTTTGGTATACATATTATTGTTCTCCACGGTGTGAATCCTGAGTTTTTGTTTTTTTTATACTGACAGGGAAAAGTTTATGACTATGTATAATTTTCCACTAATGTTACTATATTGACATTTATCAGCTTCACTTTGTAATTAATCAATTTTCTTCATATTTGTTGGGGCCATTCTGCACTAAAACATTTGAGCTATTCCCATATTTGTTTGTAGAACTCTATCCAGTGAGAATGCTGTAACTGACAGCAGCAAAACGGAAGCAGGTGTCCATGTTAAAGCCAAAGCACTTATTTGCCTTTAAGATGATGCGCATACTAACAGAGTACAACCTTGGAGAGCTCTTAATGTGTGTTCCTCAATACTAGGTCAAAATATCTTTTTAGCTGAAATAACTGGCTCAAAGAGTTCATTATTTATCTATCATATATATATATATATGAAAATAACTGAGTCATGATAAACAATGCACCTCATTGTGACTTTCAGTTTATGATTGTCAAAAATCATAACAATAAATATAAGTAAACAATCAGTACCTCACAGCATAAATACAGACACTATACACTGTATCTTTATCTATACAATTAAAATACAAAATATACGGTTTCTTCATCATATCAGGAATAGCAGTAATTTGGACAAAGACCTTTCCAATAGCAGCTGACATTTGAGAAAGCTAAAGGAGACGACAAGAATTAGCATCAGTGGTTTGGAACAGAATTTATATTTTTTGTTTTTTTAATTTAACAACATCCCAAAGTCACATTGGAAACATTTAAGACATTTTTTGCTCATGTCCTTCATTAAAATGACTTAGCTGCACAACAGCACTCAGAATTAGTCCCTTGTCTCACTGATGTAGCATTCATACTGTCTGTGTATGCTAATGTCCCCATTGGCCTCAGTCTTGACTGACAGTGTTGTTTAGCAGTATACTGACCAGTAGATAAGATTAAAGAAGATGTACGAACCAGGGAAAATCATTCGGGAGTATTTGTCAATGGCATGCGTGTTCTGGATGATGTTGAGGGTACGAAGGCTCTTCTTCTTCTTCGTTGTTGTGGACTCACTACTCACTGACAGGTGTACCACCATATGATCAGGTTTATCAGAAACCTCGTGCATGTCTGCCTGTACTTCCTCAGGTACGATGGGCTCTTCAGTGTAGCCGGCCAAACTATTGGTGTCGGCTTCGCTGTAGGTGCCATCCAACATGGTCATGGTTCGTGTTTGGGAAATACCACAAGTGCAGGGCAGTGACTGGCAGGGAAGAAATACAACTGAAGTCATTATTGCATGTAACATCACCTTATATCAACATTTCATCTTTGCTCCAGGACAGAGCATCTGGAACAGATTTTTTGAAGATCACTGGATGAATGATAGCTGTCTTGTAAAAATTCCAATCTGATTCATTTCAGCTACTATTATCAGAAAGGATTGTGTTGTTCAAACTTCTGCTTTAAAAGCTCTTAGTAAAGCATAGTTCCATTTGTTTGAATTCAATTCAATTTCATTAATATAGCACCAATTTATAACAACAGTTGCCTCAAGGCACTTTTGCCTAATCTTAAAAGTAGACTGGGTGTCTGTCTCCTGAATCCAAACTGGAAGCTGGTTCCACAGAAGAGGGGCCTGAAAGCTGAAGGCTCTGCCTCCCATTCTACTTTTAAATATCCTAGGAACCACAAGTAAACCAGCAGTCTTAGAGCAAAGTCCCTTCTTAGGGTAATATGGTACTGTGAGGTCTTTAAGATAAGATGGAGCCTTATTATTCAAGACCTTGAATAGGAGGATAAGGATTTTAAATTTGATTGTGGATTTAACAGGGAGCACAATGAAGAGAAACTAATATGGGAGAAATACAGTCAGGGAAAAAATTGTTGATGGTGAAATGCAAATTCACTTCTAACTTGTTTGAAATGCATTTTTCTGGATTTTACAACTTACAAAATCAGCAGGTGTTCAAATAATTTTTTCCCTGACTGTATGCTGTCAGTTCTCAGTTCTGGATCAGGGGACGTGAAAGAGAAACAAGAAGAAAAGAGAAGTTAGGAAGAGAGTTAACAGAAGGAGAGGAAAAGAAAAATAGAGGAGAAGAGTGACAGAGAGGGAAAAGACACTAAAAATCTGCTTGATCACCTGGTGAAGAAAAAAAAGCAAAAAGCAAATAACACAGTAGGGAACCCACAGCAACAGCCAACATACATGACCAATAACGCATGATACAGTGGCTTGCAAAAGTATTCGGCCCGCTTGAACTTTCCCACATTTTGTCACATTACAGCCACAAACATGAATCAATTTTATTGGAATTCCACGTGAAAGACCAATACAAAGTGGTGTACACGTGAGAAGTGGAACGAAAATCATACATGATTCCAAACATTTTTTACAAATAAATAACTGAAAAGTGGGGTGTGCGTAATTATTCAGCCCCCTTTGGTCTGAGTGCAGTCAGTTGCCCATAGACATTGCCTGACGAGTGCTAATGACTAAATAGAGTGCACCTGTGTGTAATCTAATGTCAGTACAAATACAGCTGCTCTGTGAAAGACTCAGAGGTTGTCTAAGAGAATATTGGGAGCAACAACACCATGAAGTCCAAAGAACACACCAGACAGGTCAGGGATAAAGTTATTGAGAAATTTAAAGCAGGCTTAGGCTACAAAAAGATTTCCCAAGCCTTGAACATCCCACGGAGCACTGTTCAAGCCATCATTCAGAAATGGAAGGAGTATGGCACAACTGTAAACCTACCAAGACAAGGCCATCCACCTAAACTCACAGGCCGAACAAGGAGAGCGCTGATCAGAAATGCAGCCAAGAGGCCCATGGTGACTCTGGACGAGCTGCAGAGATCTACAGCTCAGGTGGGGGAATCTGTCCATAGGACAACTATTAGTCGTGCACTGCACAAAGTTGGCCTTTATGGAAGAGTGGCAAGAAGAAAGCCATTGTTAACAGAAAACCATAAGAAGTCCCGTTTGCAGTTTGCCACAAGCCATGTGGGGACACAGCAAACATGTGGAAGAAGGTGCTCTGGTCAGATGAGACCAAAATGGAACTTTTTGGCCTAAATGCAAAACGCTATGTGTGGCAGAAAACTAACACTGCACATCACTCTGAACACACCATCCCCACTGTCAAATATGGTGGTGGCAGCATCATGCTCTGGGGGTGCTTCTCTTCAGCAGGGACAGGGAAGCTGGTCAGAGTTGATGGGTGGAGCCAAATACAGGGCAATCTTGGAAGAAAACCTCTTGGAGTCTGCAAAAGACTTGAGACTGGGGCGGAGGTTCACCTTCCAGCAGGACAACCACCCTAAACATGAAGCCAGGGCAACAATGGAATGGTTTAAAACAAAACATATCCATGTGTTAGAATGGCCCAGTCAAAGTCCAGATCTAAATCCAATCGAGAATCTGTGGCAAGATCTGAAAACTGCTGTTCACAAACGCTGTCCATCTAAGCTGGAGCTGTTTTGCAAAGAAGAATGGGCAAGAATTTCAGTCTCTAGATGTGCAAAGCTGGTAGAGACATACCCTAAAAGACTGGCAGCTGTAATTGCAGCAAAAGGTGGTTCTACAAAGTATTGACTCAGGGGGCTGAATAATTACGCACACCCCACTTTTCAGTTATTTATTTGTAAAAAATGTTTGGAATCATGTATGATTTTCGTTCCACTTCTCACGTGTACACCACTTTGTATTGGTCTTTCACCTGGAATTCCAATAAAATTGATTCATGTTTGTGGCTGTAATGTGACAAAATGTGGAAAAGTTCAAGGGGGCCGAATACTTTTGCAAGCCACTTTATGTTTAGAGGCAGCAGCCAAACAAGAAAGTGTGTGTCTGTGAGTACCTGTTTATACACGTGTGTGCACACGTGTGTGTGTGTGTGTGTGAGTGCGCTTGTATTCATAGGGTGTCTCCATGTAAGTGTCTAATAGTAGGTATGGGAGCCATAGCCCTGCACCCCAGGACATGAAGCAGGATCTGGGCCATTTGATACAGCTAAAGGAGTTGAGCCTTGTGCCTTGTGAGTAGAGAGAAGTAACCTCTTTAGTTATATTACTTTCTCTTTTGATTTGTCAGTGCAGTGAAACAAACCTGAGACCGCACTCTCTCTCTCATTTTGCGCTCCCGACGGTCCTGGACAGTGGACAGGTAGTTGACAGCGGCGTATTCCAACACAGACAAAAAGACAAAGACAAAGCTGACCCAGAGATAAATGTCCACAGCTTTGATGTAGGAGACCCTGGGCATGGAGGCATTCACCCCAGTAATGATGGTGGACATGGTCAACACTGTGGTGATGCCTGGACAGAGGATACACAGTTTGTTTACTACAGTAAACATGTTTGGATCTTAGCATGCATCTTTTTCATATTACAGTGTAGACACTATAGCAAAATTCTTTTCTATCTTCAGTCAGGAAGCTAATCTTACATACAGTGGTCCCTCTCTATAACGCGGTTCACCTTTCGCGGCCTCACTGTTTTGCAGATTTTTTTTTGTGCAATTTTGCAGGCTTTTTTTTTTTGTGTGGTTTTTTTTTTTTGTTTTTTTTTGTTACAGTGCATTGGGTTCTGCATCCTGACTGGCTGATTGATGGTTGTCTGTCTCTGTGTTAGCCCTGTGACAGACTGGCTCCAGCCCCTCTGCAACTCTGAATAGGATAAGCGAAGGAGAATGGATGGATGGTATTATTGTAGGGTCTACCCTAAAATATAAAGCTTCTTGAAGCGACTGTTGTTGTGATTTGGCGCTGTATAAATAAAATTGAATTGAATTGAATCGTCAATTACCAGATTTGTTCTCTGGCAGGTGTGTTACTGAATGGGGAAAAACAATGACATTGATTACAAGTATTTTTTATTACTAAAGGATGTCGAGGACTAACTAAACATCTTACGCAGTGAGCAAGAAAGTGCAGGAGAGATTGGTGAAGTGGCCATGCTGCTAGTGAATTTTTTATTAAATTGGCTACGCAGATAAGCTACACAAAAACACCACTGTGCGTTGTAACAGGAAGAGACACTCTACTGCAGAGAGAAAGCCAACCCCTCTCTGAATGTCATTTCATTTATCTAATACCTCCATTTAGGCAGCAGGATGAGTCCAGATGTTTTTAAAGGACCAACGTGTTACAGGTGATCACATGCAAAGTATGAGCAATTTGATGTATAATCGGATTTAACTATGAATCATTGCTTTTCATTTGTTTAAAATGAACCAGTGTTATCTACATTTGGTCTGCCAAGTGTACTGTGAAGTCACAGTCACAGTAGTTTCTCCTACATGCTTGGAATGTGAGGAATTGAGTTCTGCAACCTCAGACCCAACACAGTGCTCCCCTCATTTCACTTCAGTGACAGGCCTGCAATTGTTTCATGTTTTCATGGTTTTAAAAAGACCAAAACTAGTAGTGTGTTAGTTCATCTTTCAAAATTACCATCTGTGGCTTAAAGCCCTCAGCATGTTTATTCCGACTGATGATCTTTAACAGCTCCATATTTATAGAATTGAAAAATGCTTCCTAAAACAGCTTGACCATGCACAGTTATTGCGGGGTCGTGTCTGCAGCTGGGATTCTTGTTTTTCCTTTGAAGTTATAATATCAGTAACAGAAACTGTTGGCCACAGAACCAAATGAAATGGTGCCTACAGCAGTCGCGGACATTGTTTGTGTGGCATGGGGACATTTCTTAAAGATTAACAAGTAGCAAAAGGACATGACTGGGAATGTGGAAATATTTTCAGAATATTATAAGATGAAGAAGTCAGTTATAGATTACTGGTAAATGTACAGCTGATTCAAAATGAATATATATTTTGTCTTGTTAACAAGTCCTTTGATAAACAGGTCTTTAAAGATTAATTTAAGTGAAACATTATTAACATTTCATTTATTAAAAAGGAATCAAATCCCTAATAGGCCTAGTTTAAATGTCATGTAAAGTTAATAAAAAGGTTATTCTCTAGTGCATATTATTATAAGTCATTTTGTTTGAGAAGCTCATTAATGTAGGGAGTCCATTAGAATTACTCCATTAATGAAGTGAGGAGGTGGGGAGCATGTACACTAGAAGATTAGGTGGCTACAGAAATATGGTTAGACCCATATCATTTTAGACACTGGTACATTTTTGTGCTTTTCCAGCGGTGTACCAAAACCTATTCAGTTTACAGTTATGGGATGAAAATGTGGTTACATTTAGCTTTTAATTGAGAGGTGAAACACAAAAAAGAATTCTCAAAGGAAAAGACACCAGAATTAGCTACCTGTTAATTTCATCTGCATAAATTGCCCAGGGACTGCCTGAGCAACTTTTAAATTCAAATTGTTGCTGTAAATTATTAAATGCACAAAGCAGAAAGAAGAAAAAAAAACAACCTTCAAACGGTCACGTAAAAACATTCCCACCAACTGAATTTAATAAGAGCAATAAGCTGAGCCATAAGAGAATCTCAGTAAGGGGAAAAGCAGATGCCTGTATGACAAGTACAGCAACAGCCCCAATACAGAAAATAATTCAAAAGAAAAGTAAGCGTGGTATAGCGTGGGAGGTTTGTGTGATCACACATGTATGTGTGTATTCCCAGTTGGTGGAACTATGTCACAACCAGCTTTCATCATTCTACAGAGACAGATTTTCCTCAGGCATGCAGAGCCTCTTCAAAGAACATTTGATATGAGTTTCTTTTCTTTTTTCTCTCTCTTTTTTT
Source organism: Oreochromis aureus (assembly GCF_013358895.1). Taxonomy (NCBI): domain Eukaryota; kingdom Metazoa; phylum Chordata; class Actinopteri; order Cichliformes; family Cichlidae; genus Oreochromis; species Oreochromis aureus. Next base: position 28,553,230 of record NC_052960.1, read on the forward strand.
TTTTTTTACCCAAGGAAACTCTGGCTGGCACAGCCCGGCGGTCAATCCAGAATGACACCCATGAAAGCATCACCATGAGTGTGGCTGGAAAGTACGTCTGCAGCAGGAAGAAGAAGATGTGACGTCTCAATGTGAAGTTGATGTAGAGACGATTGTACCAGCCTGCAAACACAGCAAGAGACCTTCTCAGAGTGGTAAAACAGTCAGAGCTTTCCTTACCCAAAATGTCAAGATTTTGAATGAGGTGTCAAATGTGTAGGTGTAAGATGTAAGAAGTGCAGATTTTTGCTTCTTATTTCCTCTAAAGTACTGCAACAAGTATGATTTCTGCCCTCTAACATAGTAACATAAAAACTGGCAGGTAGAAACAACAAGCAGCCTAACGAAATATTTTTCTTCTTCGAGAAAACAAGTGGAAGATCCACAAGGCCTTCCCCGATTATAAACCACTGGTGATCCACAAGAAACGTCTGATAAAAGCCATGAAATGAAATCAGTGCTTAACTAATAGGTAACCAGTATAAAGACTTTCAGATGTAATATGTAAAGTTTGAATGCTCGTTATTTGTGCAGCAAAATTTCGAATTTTCAGTAGACCAGAGAAAAGACATTTATAAAGATGAGTCTCCTGGGTTTTCGAGAAAGGTATTTTTCAAATAATAAAGTGATGCTTTTAAACACACCCTCTGGGTGGCTCTTGCCAGCTACTTCAAATTCTTCAATCCATATTTGGTGAGCTGAACTTTATTGCAGTTAAAAAATTTTGGAATAACTTTTTTTGTTTCAGATTTGTGTAATTACAAATACTTATAAAAAAAATCCAGAACTAGGATCACTAACATTTCTGCCTTGAAAAAGAATGCAGAACTTCAGAGCTTATGGTGGGGGTGGGTTGATAGGTTGTATCAAGAAAGGTGGGATAGAGACAGATTGAAGTCCCCCTGACTTACCTCTCATTACCTCTGAGAGAGGACGAAAAGGCTTAACATCCAGTCTTTTATGTGATTTATAGAGTGCTAAAACAGAGTTTCTTTGCGTGGTTTTGTAAATCATCCTTATTCCTAATCAAAGATATAAACCAACAGATGAGTTTCACCAATACGGTAAATAAGAAGTGTAGTTTGAGCAGTGATCATGTGTCAGTACACGATCAAGCTCCGACCATGGCATACTGGTGTCTGCCAGGAGGTGTGTGTGTGTGTGTGTGTGTGTGTGTGTGTGTGTGTGTGTGTGTGTGTGTGTGTGTGTGTGTGTGTGTGTGTGTGTGTGTGTGTGTGTGTGTGTGTTGCAGGATGGGGAGGAGCAACTAAAGAATGTCTGATGTATGATTTGATAGAAAGAAATTCTAATGAGAAAAAGTGAGTAAAGTATTCCTCTATATTTAGTTTAAAAAGGAATTATGTTAAAATAAATGTACAAATGAGAATGTATTAATGACAAATCTACCTGAAGTAGAATTACCTGAAACAAATGAAACATTAAGGTATTGTATTTATAGCTGACAGAAGGGTCATATACTGTGTAATTATTAAAACTATATTAAGTGTAACATTAAAAAGAAGAAAATGTAATGAAGTGATTTCAGTGACTTAACTTTTTCACTGCTCATTTTTGCCTCGTCGGATTATTAATTCAGACCATTCTATTGTTTTCCTGATGGATTGCAACGTCCCCGGATTTTCACCGTGTTCCCTGGTTAGGAGAAGGTTAGGATGGGAAGCTGCTGGCCTGCATATGCCCTTTCTCCTCTCCAATCGCTGTCCAGTCAGCATTATCTCAGCTAAGTATAATTTAGATGATTTAATTAATATTTTGTGATTGCTATTATTATTTGATTCTGCTTTTGCTTTGCTCCTGCTAAATTGCTTCAATTAGATATCCTGTAATTAAAGTCCTTTTTAACCCTTTGTGAAAGGGTAAAGGTATAAATCTGAGTATTAATCCTTACTGGTATAAATAAGTCTTACAGGTTACCTTTAAAAGTAACAGAACTTTGAGGTCTACTGTCCATGCCCCTAAATTTAACCCAGTGCACCAATTTAGAGGGGATCTGCCATAACAGGTGTCACTGGTAAGATAACGGGCCTGCAAGGCTATTCAGACACTTGTTTATGCTTTTCTTTTCTTATCATGGGATTAATTTCCAAAGTATCAAGAAGAATCGCAATACTAAACAAAGCAAACGTCCACTCACTGGAAAATAAACTGAACCATCTCAGACAGGATGTAACATCAACACAAGAGGTGAAAGACAGTTGTGTACTCGTGCTTACTGAGACCTGGCTGAAGGATACGGGGTGAGGGACCAAGCTATTAGCTTAGCAGGGCTAACCATATGCGTATTTAGATAAGCATGAAATAAAGAAACATAAAAACATGAAGATATGATAATAATTTGTACTTCATGTAGTGTATATATTATATTGGAAAATATGTTCATTGTTATTACTGCAGTTTATATCAGTACAGAAGCTGAATAAATATTAACTGATAACTTATGGTGAAGGGGTGGGATTAAATAAGTGTGCACTTCTTCCAACTCCTTTTAGATGTGTAACTCAATCAGAATAGGTGAAGCAATATTGAGGTGTATTTTGCTTTGTTTTGTATAGTATTTCTTATTTCTTTTCTTTCCTAAATGAACTTCTGTATATTGTTTACATGAGGTGGCTGTAGCTCAGGAGGTAGAGCAGGTCACCTACTGATTGTAAGGTTAGTGGGTCGATCCCTGGCTCTTCCAGTCTGCATGCCAAATATCCTTGGGGAAGATACTAACCCCAAGTTGTTCTCTGATGCATCCATCGGATTATGGATGTGTGTAAATGTTAGTTAGGAAGTAATAAAAAGATTACAAGAAAGTGCTTGTGTGACTGGGTGAATGTGGCATGTTGTATAGAGCGCTTTGAGTACTCTGGGAAAGTAGAAAAGCGCTATATAAGAATCAGTCAATCTACCAGTACATGAACTAAACAAATTGAACACAATCAAGCTCCATCTGAACTCTGCATTGCTTGCTGGGTAACCTGATGCTCATGGGATCAGATTAGGGTTAAATGGAGAGCTGATCCAGACTTCTTATATTGGGGTGCTGGTCCCACCAGATTCACAGTTGTATTTGACTTGTTATTACCTGCTAGTTCCATGATGGCTTTCTCCCTGTGTAAACTTAAGGGTTTACACGGGGAGGGTTATTTCTTAACTTAGACTCAGTTTGACTGTTTGAGGATTTCAGATTCTTTGAAAACCTCTCCCTTAAAACCATGCTAGCATAGCAGCCAATATAAAAGGTCAGAATTTATCCTAATGGTGGAATTAAAGGGAAGGTTATATGTTGACTGTACCCAGTAAGTAAGGCCTGTACAGATACACAACAACATAATTTAAAAAGCATCAAGAACTTATCATTGTTTGTTGTTTATACCTGTGCTGCTGTAGAAGGCCAACCGAGATGTGGTATGAAACTTCTGAATAAGAAACTGTGATAAGGAGATACGATCGTCAATGCTGAGGGACTCATCTCCGCTCTTCCAGTACAGCATCAAGTCTTCATCTGTGTAAGCATCTGTAAAACACCATGCAGTCCAGTAATGAGCTTAGACTTGGCCATTAGAACTTTTAATCATTTCTTTCCATTAAGAAAAAAAGGTTCTTAAGGCCAGAAAACAGAGGAGCAACATAAATGTATAACTTAAAACTGTCAGAAAAATATATATTAGTATGTACATAACATGAAAAAACTACTCATATCACATCTGAGTAGTACCAACCATTTGATTAGTAGATGATCAGCTCTATAGCCTGAGCTATAGCAACCCTAGTAAGGGATTGTATTTATTGTATTATTAAAGCAGTGCTGTAAAGGAACAATGACAGGATTTATAAATATTATGCCAAGAACTGTCTCTTCAGCAAATGTAAAATGTACCACTAAAAAAATAGCCAACTTGAAGTGGTACTCAAGAAAGTTACTACACAATGCAACTGTCTTCAATTCAATTCAATTTAATTTTATTTATATAGCGCCAAATCACAACAACAGTCGCCTCAAGGTCTTCTATGTGCAATTCCCCAGCTGTCCTTTGTTGAGATTTTGAAGCTTCACATAGTTCACAGATAAATTTTAAATGGGAGGATGTAATGTATAGAGACACTGGTGTGCCTTTAAAAATAAAGGAGTGAACAGGCTGAAAGTTCAGTCCTTGTTGCCCACTAAGTCTATTGTTAGGCACCCTGTGGCTCTGTTTTTTTATGCACAGAGCCTGTTTTTTTTATGCACAGAGCCACAGTTAGACAAATTAAAGCAAAAACTTGAACCCTCTTGATCGTACAATGAATACATCCACTGGCTTTGTTGCTCTGGGTGGCATTGACTTGGCCTAGTTTGATTGCACTTTCTGGGATTTCTGACAACATTTTACTTTTACTCCCTACTTTTTAACACAAATATCTCAGTGTATTAAATATAATTAATTTGCAGTTGCTGGAGTTATTTTGTGGGACTTTTCCTGTTTCATTGTCCTGTTTGTGCTAATGCAAGTCTACACTGACACACGTAAATTCATTCTTCAAATGCTGACACTGCCTAAATCATGTATAAATACATTGTAAAAAATGATGGGCCATTATTAAAGGGCTCTCAAAATAAAATCATGTATTCATACAGCTTGTGGGCAAACCTCCCACTATTTGGATTTGTATTACAAAGTGGATTAACATGTAAGAGCCTTAACTTATTATATCTTATTTGATGGCATGCTATATCTTAGATGGAGTGTGTACATTCTTTACTTAATTTTTATTTCAGAATCAGAATCAGATTTATGTTCTTATTCATATTTTTACTGTCTGCTAAGCCACTTTGAGGCTTAAGAGAGTATGGAAGGGCTGAATTGTGGTACTGACTTTTTACATCCCCAAATTGTTTTTTATTCCACAACAGATACAGCGGACCACGGGGGCTGTCACCATCCTCCAGAGGGTGGTTGGAGTCAAAGAGGAGCCTTAACACCCACTCGCATCCTGGGCCATTTGACCTCAGGAAATCACATGATAGGGTAGGACGAGGTTTCACAACCTTGGCTGATTGTGACCTAGACCCGTTTTCACACCTTGGCTCGTATGATTAGGTAGAGGATCATTAGGAGGTCTATTGTCCCTCTTGGGGGGACACCCCCACAGGGCTTAAATCTGGGACTCTCCACCATTTGACCCTGGAACTGAAGGAGCTTATCGGATGAGAGGTGAAATGTCTTCAAGCAACTTAAAGAAGTCCAGATGCTTTTCTTCCCAAGCTCCTTAGACTACGATGACCTGGATGACTGAGAACCTTAACAGACATTGGCCAACAATCAGGGTTACAGAAAGTGTGATGACAAAGGTGCCTAAGAAGTACAGCAAGCAGTCCATACCTGGGGTCTTGAAAACTGCCAGGCAAAGACCCACAGCCTTGGCCAACTGCTTGAAGAGGTATACCAGAGAAATAGAAGGCAGGAGAATAAACCAGCTGTTCAACCATCCAAGGTGTACTCTCAATGGCACAGGAAAAATATGAGAACAGCACCACCAAGGCTGGAGACAGGGTAATACTGGAAAAGCATAAGAGAGAAGGATGCAACCTACAACGGCAATGCTCAGTGGCTAGCAGATCTAAGAGGAGACCACAGTAAACTCCCTGAACAGGGTCCAGTAAGCATTACACTGGCAGACATCTAAGGAAGAATCTCCAATATGAAGAGCTGGACAGCCCCAGGCCATGACATGATTCATGCCTACTGGCTGAAGAAGCTGATTGCACTCCATGAGCATCTGGCAGCACACATGAACAGGCTCCTAATGGATGAAACACACAAAGAATGGCCGCACAGTTCTGATTCCCAAGGATCCCCAGAAGGGCCCATACCATCCAACTACCAGCCAATAACTTGCCTCAGCACTACATGGAAGCTCCTGTCAGGCATCATAGAGGCTCAGATGAATAGGCACATGGCTCAATACATGAGTGGGGCGCAGAAAGGAATAGGCAGCAATACCAGAAGTGTAAAACACCAGTTCCTGGTAGACAGAGCAGTCACCTGAGCACTGTCTGGACTGATTACAAGAAGGCCTATGACTTGATGCCCCACGCATGGATCCTGGAATGCCTAGAACTATACAAGATCAACAGAACCCTAAGGGTCTTCATCAGGAACTCAGTGGGTATGTTGTAAACAGCACTAGAAGCCAACTTCAAGCCAATAGCACAAGTCACCGTCAAGTGCGGATCTACTAAAGAGTTGCCCATTCCCCACTGCTGTTCTGCATAGGCCTGAACCCCCTCAGTGAGAACACTGACAAGACTGGCCACGGATACCGACTACAGAATGGAGCAGTTGTCAGCCACCTCCTGTGCATGGATGACATCAAGGTGTATGCCAACAGTGAACAAGACATAGATTCACTGATTCACAGCACGAGGATATACAACAACGACATCAGAATGTCAGTCGGACGGTAGTCAGAACTGAAGGGATCGTGCTACCGGAAGACAACATTGCAGACATTGGGGACAGCTACAAGTATCTGGGAATCCCACAAGCAAATGGGATCCAGGAAGAGGCCACTAGGAAAGCTGCAACCACCAAGTACCTGCAGTACAGAGGGTTAGGCAAGTCCTAAAGAGTCAAGATCTGGGCTATGAACACCTATGCCTTGTAGGTGTTGATAGAAGCCACCGACATCAAGACAAGGAAGCTCCTGACCATGTATGAAAGGTTTTACCCCAAATCCAGCATCCTGAGACTGTATGCTAAGCGGAAGGAAGGAGGCCGGAGACTAATTAAACTTATGGGTAAGTTCAATAAGGAAGATCTATGGTCTCACATCTGTCTGCTCCCAGGTGTTGCTGGCCAAATCCAAGCTTTATCTTTACTTTTCCAGACTTTTAAGCTGTTTGCGTGATCACTGGTCTAGTCAAATCATCTTCTCCTGGCCTTCTCCAGGCCAACCAGCATTCATGCCACATACTTATTTCACTTTGCATCTATCTAGACAAAATTTAGATCCAGGAGAAGCAATGTTCCACATCCTGATTGTGGAACACTGGACCAGCTGTTTATCCACTTGTGGTTGCATGCAGGTGTATTGGATGTCTTGATGCAATGTCAATCATCCAGGTAAGTAAATCCCAAAATGTTGAATCTGTTCATCTGGATGTAGCGTTTTCAGTGGGAGAAACGTTTTGTCACTCATCCAAGTGACTTCTTCAGTCTCAGCTGACTGCAGGTTTCCCCAATCTTATACACAGTTCATTTGCACAATGACTGAAACTAGGAACAATGTGAATGGTACTCATGGCCATTGATCAATGGCTTTGATCAGTGGTTGTTGATCAATGGTCATGACAATTTGCATATTAATGGATCAAGGACCTGACCTCACAGCTTGTTGTTAGCAAAAAGTCAGTATTCTTTTCCTCATACTGAGGCAACAGAAAATAGAGCAACTTCTACCTTAAAAATTCACCCTTTTTTACTCTGCTAGCATTCTATATAACTGATTCAAGCCAAGTATATTCATTAGGATTAAATTTAGGACAGAAATAAAGTTTATATTTACTTGTACTAATATAATTTTATTACATTAATATAGCACAAGGTTCAGTTGGCTTTACATAAAAACAGCTGGGGTAAATGTTTTCAAAAAGATCTACTTTTACTCTCTTACTCTGAGCACATTTCAGAGCCTGTTTCTTTGCTTTTTTTCTTTTTACTTTTACTTTTACTTGAGAAAGAATTTGAATCAGTACTTAAACTTTTACTGGAGTACTTTGTAACACTGTCTGCACTTTTGCCACCTCTGCTGATCCATCATGATGATAGTTTGTTAGTTACATACAATCTGTGGTTTAACCGCAGTTCTCCTAAAATGTATGGAGAAAAGTTCAAATATAGAGGAAATGTTAAAAAAAACAAATAAATAACAGAGTATTTGGTAGATAATACAATTTAAAAAGAAGATAATATAGTGGTTTTTACTTATAATAATGAAGTACTTGATATGCGCACCATCTTATTATCTGATGAAATATTTACTTACAACTCTCCAGCTCCAGTGAACAGGTTTGAGAATCCAGAGGAAAGCGACTGAAGTCCATGTTACAGGCTGCTGTTACTGTTACTCTGTGAGCAAACAATGCACCAATAGAGGCACACAGTGAGATTACAGCACACTGTACATTCACATGTGACAAAATGAAGAATGTCAATTTATCAGAAGACAAGTTGAAAAGACCCTCACAGTGACATGGTCAGAACCAGGATTAGAGTTTGGTTGTCATCACAGCATATTTCATATTTCTGTGGAATGAATTATAATACAGATATAATTTGTGCCCCTTCATGTGCCACATCATTAGCTGGGTTGGACCTCTTCAGAAATATCTTAATTCTATGTGGTATAAATTCTACAAGGTGCTGGAAACATTGCAAACTTTTGGTCCATATTGACATGATTACATTTGTCAGCTATATATCCATGATATTCCATTGTTTCACATGCTCTATTGAATTAAGATTAGGTGACTATGGAGCCCATTTAAGTACAGTGAAGTCATCGTCATGTTCAAGAAACCAGATTATCTGTGCTTTGTGACTTGATGTGTTACCTGCTGGAAGCAGCCATGAGAAGATGGGCATAGTACAATCGTAATGGGATTAATATGATCAGCAGCAATACTCAGGCAGAATGTGACATTTAAATGCTGCTCAATTGACACTAAGTGCTCCAAAGAATATCATAAAAATATTCCCCACACATTACACCACTGACAGCAGCTTCTATTGCTGATATAATGCTGGGTAGATTCATGGGGCCTGTCTCAATATGCATACTTGTGCGTACTTGCGTTCTCGTGTACTCGTGATACGTCATCCCAGAATGCATTTCGTCCAAAACCCAAATGCAGCAATGGCGGAGGAGTGCGGCTAAAAACGTTTAAATATTACTCTTTCTGGGTCACAAAATAAACTTTTAAGTTATTTTCAAGTGAGAATGTAGCTGTGTAAGCTTCAAATATCTGCTCGATTTATCAAGATATCATATATTTCCAAACGTGCTTCGCAGTTTTCTGAGACGTCTGTTACCCACCAGCTCCATAGCAGATCGGGAGGTCGAGGATCACTAGAGCCGGCGAGAACAGCGGACTCCCAGCACATCGTTTTCAACCCCACCGCGGTCTTTGGCTACTCAGGTTAAACATGATATATAAGTGTCTTAGATAACTTAAAAATGTTTTTTATTATTGTTCGGCTCTTTTCAGTGTTTTATTTGTTCTTGTGTAAATCGGTTTGGCTGAGATATATTTCAATTCAGGAGGAAACATTTTCACCAGGAACAAAAACAGCATGCTAATATGTGGACATTCTGAAGGCTGCTTCAAAATAATCAGATTATATTTTAAATATTTGTTCAGTTCTCTTCCAAACCCCAGCAGCTGTCTATTGTAATTTTTGAGTGTCCACTAAAATAAAAATAAAAGCATTCTAACATCTCACCTGCTTGTTTTTATTAAGGCATACATGTACACTATTTTTATTAATAGAGATTTCGCTACTGAGGTTAAACATGATATATAAGTCACTTAGATCACTTCTAAATGTTAATGTTTGGTTTATTTCAGTGTTTTATTTGTTCCTGAGTAAATCGGTTGGCTGAGATTAAAGTTAAGCTTCATAACATATTAATCACAGTTAAATTAAGAGGGGACAGCAGTAAAAACTCCGGACCTGTGGCATCATCAAGTACACTGGTGTTCCAATTGTACAAATCGCGAGTCCGTGCTCGTGTTCTCGGCAAGTCCGTACTTGCCGAGAACGCGAGTATGGACCCGCGTACTTGAGAATTGAGAAAAGCCCATGTTTTCATGCTGTTTATGCCAAATTCTGATCCTACAGTGCAAATATCACTGTAGAAATCAAGACTCATCAGACCAAGAAATGTTTTTGCAATCTTCTGTTTTCTAATTTTAGTGAGCCAGTGAGAATTGTAGCCTCAGTTTCCTGTTCTTAGTTTACAAGTCCTGCACTTGTAAGACACCAGTGCGACCTTCTGCTGATGTAACTCATCTGCTTCAAGGTACAAAGTGTTGAGTGTCCAGAGATGCTCTGCTGCATACTTCGGTTTTAATAAGTGGGAAAAGGGTTACTGTTGCCTTCCTATCAGTTTAAAGAAGCTTAGCCACTCTTCTCTGATCTCTGGCATCAATAAGCCAGAAGTCACCAAATCCCACACCATGTGGGAAACTTCACTGTGTTATGACCATATATTAGTATATTATATGGTCATAACATCATGTTGGTGCCATGTGACTGAATGGTATTTGCATTAATGAATTGCCAAATGAATTGGGCAGTCAGTCTTTTATTCAGTTACAATTGATGTTACAGACCAGCAGGAAATTTAAAATTTAGGAATCACATGTCACAGTACTATGGTACATCTCAGTTAACACAGGGTGTATCATTTAATGACAGAGAATAGAACACAAAGAATATGATTTGTTACTATGATTACAAAGCAACTGCCAATTGTTTTTCTCATTTTCAGTCTTGTTTATTAATCTCTCTGAGTGTATATATTGTTATATATTGTCTCGTTTGATGAGTGTCACGATCCTGGGTCTTTTGACCCAGCATCTTGGAGTTTTAGGTTATGTTTATGTTTAAGCCCTCTAGGTTTTCAGTTCATTTTTCATCATGCCTAGGTTGTTATAGTTCTTTGTTATTAGATTCCCCTTGTGTCTTCCAACCCCTGTTTATTCTCCCTTGCCCTTCATGTGTTTCATGTCTGTTTTGTTGTCAAATGGTAAATGGCCTGTATTTATATAGCGCTTCACTAGTCCCTAAGGACCCCAAAGCGCTCAAGTTCATGTAGTCATGTCTGCGTTTCATTATGTTTCCTATTTTATTTTCTAAGAGGTTCTGTGTTTTGTTTTACTCTTTCCCTGTGGCGTTATGTCCATGTTGTGTCTACTGTGCCTTTCGGTCCCATGTTTCAGGTCCCTATGTTCTGTCTCCTCGGTTGCTGTTAAGTTTGCATGTCTAGAGTTCAGTCAGTGTTTCCTGTTTTACTTTGAAGGTCCGTGTCTCTTGTGAGTGATTCTAGTTTTGCTTCCCTTGTCTCGTCCAGCCTGATTACTCCCAGCTGTGCTCTCTTTCTGTGTCTCATTCCCTCGTTATCCCTCTGTGTATTTAAGCCCTGTGTTTCTCTTTGTCAGTGTCGTAGTCTCCCTCATGGCTGTGTTTTCCTATGTGTCAGTTTATCCACGTCCCTGTTTAGTTTTGTTATGATTTTCATGCCATTCTGCAATAAAGCAGCCTTTTGAGTTTAATTCCTGCGTGGTGAGTTTTGCGTTTGGGTCCTTCTCCTGCCTTTACACAGCCGAAACATGACAATGAGGTTGTTTACCAACCTCAGTTTGCTTTATTTGTAGTTTCTTTTTTCATTTTTCTCCACTAAGTTTTTTTGTTGTTGTTGTAGTGCATTCTGTTGAATCTTTCCGGCAATTACTAGATTTTTTTTCCTTTTTTTTGCACCCAACAAGTCTACTGCATTTGGACCATTAATGATGTGATGTTGATGACAAACAACTCCAGAGGCTGAAGAAGTCACTTGGATGAGTAACGAAATGTTTCTCCCAATGAAAACACTACGTCCAGATGAACAGAATCAGCTTTTTGGGATTCATTTACCTGGATGATTGAGCATGCATCAAGAGACTTTGTGATGCAATTACAGCAGGCTTTATTTGATACACTGTGACTTGTTTTAGTATATAATATGAATCAGTAAATATAGGGTAATATATTTACTTATAAAGCAAATATGCCTTCCGCTTGTTGAAATCAGGGTGGATTAACATGAGCCCTAGAACCCCCCCCCAAAAAACAAACAAAAACAAAAACAAAAAACTAAACTATAATCAGGTTTAATAAACTGACTACAATCTGTGTTTAGTTTTGTATAGTTTTTGCTGGAATGCTGGTACTCATTTACAGCATACAGGATTTACTGTGTGCTTATCAGTCAAAATATTAAAAAAAAAACATCTATCTGGCCAGCCTATTGGGGTAACCTGTGGTGTCTGAAACCTTGACTTTGGTAGTGCTTCAACACTCATGTGGGCAACAACAGTAAGACCTGGAAGGGCGTGATTGGGAGGAACAGCCTGCCAGATCTGAACCCAAGTGGTGTTCTGTTACTGGCTTTCTGTGCAATTTCTGTGCAGTTTGTCCATAATGAACACCATGTTCGAATATAAGGGTGTCCATAAGTGCACATGGCACCAGGACACTTTAGGCCACAGGTCAATGATCAATTTTGTAGTCATATCATCAAATCTGCAGCCACATGTTCTGAACAGTCGGGTGAAGAGAGGTGCTGTCAGCTGATCACCATTTAGTTGGATCAGGTGGCGGGGGAACATCCTGGACAGACCTGGTGCACCTAAACATATAGTGAGGGTGTGCTGGGAATGCCTGGCAGAGGCCCAGGTCCGCAAGATCTTCAACTCCCATCTCCGGCAAAGCTCAACTGCAGTGAGCTGCAAGGTGGTTGGGGCCTGTTGTGGTGGTAATCCCCAACCAGATGGTGGGCACCACAGGTGAAGGGAACCATCAGGCTGAAGAAGGAGTCCTATGAGGCTTGGTTAGCCTGTGGGACTTGGGAGGCAGCTGATAATACGTACCAACAGGCCAACTGGGACACGGCTCGGACAGTGGCTGAAGCAAAAACTAGATAAATAGAGAAATATGAGAGACCACGGAAAAAGACCTTTTCACTGCCTCAAAGAGATTCTGTCAAATCATCAGGCGACTCAGAAGAGGAAAACGGTGGTGTATCTGCACTGTATATATTGCGGGTGGAGCGCTGCTGACTTTGACTGAGGACATTGTTAGGTGGTGGAAGGAATACCTCAAGGACCTCCTTAATCCCTCTGACACGTCTTCTGTAGAGGAAGCAGAATCTGAGGAAGAGGGGGACGACTTGTCTATCTCTGTTAAACAAGTTAAACAACTCCTTGGTGGCAGGGCCCCAAGGACAAGGTTTTTCCCAAGTTCCTGAAGTCTGTGGATGTTGTAGGGCTGTCATGGTTGGCACACCTCTAGAATCTTGCGTGGAGATCAGGGGCCATACCACTGGCAGACCCGGGGCAGTGGCGGTTCCCATCTTCAAGAAAGTGGATTGGATGGTGTGCTCTAACTCGGACACAGGAGGAACAATCCAGGTTTTGTTCCGGGTGTGGAACACTGGACCAGCTCTTTACCCTCTCGAGAATAATCGAGGGGGCATGAGAGTTTGCCCAAACAGTCCATATGTGTTTTGTAAACTTGGAGAAGGCATTTGACCATGTTCTGTGTGTCCTTTGGGGTATGCTACAGGAGTATGGGGTCTTCAGCCCAAGAGCTTGATCCACATACCTGGCAATAAGTGGGACTCATTTCTGGTGGGTGTTGGACTTAGCCAGGGCTGCCCTTTGTCACCAACTCTGTTGATAATTTTTATGGACAGAACTTCTAGGCATAGCCAAGTGATGGAAGGCTTCGACTTGGGTGGTCTCAGAATCTCGTCTTTGCTTTTCGCAGATGATGTTGTTCTGTTGGCTTCATCAGGTGATGGCGGCCTCCAACTTGCACTGGAGCAGTTTGTCGTGGTGAAGAGAGAGCTCAGTATAAAAGCGAAGCTTTTAATTTACCAGTTGGTCTACGTCTTTACCCTCAGTGATCGTCACGAGCTTTGGGTAGTAACTGAAAGAATGAGAATGCGAATACAAGCATTGTAGTTTCAGAGTAGTTTCTCTGAAGGGTGGCTCTCCCTTACAGATAGGTTAAGAAGTTTGGCCATCTAGGAGGGGCTCAGAATAGAGCTGCTGCTCCTTTACATTAAAAGGAGCCAGTTTAGGTGGTTCGGGCATCTGTACAGGATGCCTCCTGGGTGAGGTGTTTCGGCATGTCTCACTGGGAGGAGGCCCAGGACACGCTGGAGCGATTACATCTCTCAGCTGGCATGGGAAAGCCTTGCTATTTCCCCAGAAAGGCTGGAGGAGGTGCCCGGTGAGACGGAAGTCTAGACTTTGCTCTTGCCCCAGATAAGTGGAAGAAAATGGATAGATGGATTTAAAGGATATCAGCTGAATCCTCATAACTTTAAAAGTGAGTAGTGTGGAATCAGATATGGTCTGAAAATCTCTATATAAAATCTCTATATAATTTTTATGCAATTTTCATGAACTTATGGTGAAAGCTGGGCAGCCATCCAGGACATGTTCCCTATTTAAATGCCCACCTAAGATTTTAATTAACCTGAGGCATAATTCCTCCACCAATGAGACTTATTGATGTTTGAAAGCAAAATTGCAAAAGCTTCCAAATAGCTCAAGAAATCTAGTGAGGAATAATTTGAATAATTCTATTAAAAAATACAATTGAGGCTGATTCAAATATTGATCTGTCAATAAATCAGATGCAGAGATACTACAGACCTCAGGCTGTAAAGCACATGTCCATCAGGAAAGACGCGGAGCATGATGTTGTCAGTAGTCGTATCGTGGATAAAGGATCTCTTAGAGTGGACAAAGAAGACATCAGGGACCCAAATTTTCTTCACCAGACGGCCATCGAACGTCATACTCTTGTTGGTGCTGCTGGTGAAGGACAGACGCTCATCCTTCCAGTAGTGTCTCAGATACAAGGTCATGGTGAAGTCCTGGTGGAGTTAAAGAGTGTAATTAAAGACTGTAAATGTGGAGATGATGTAATGACCAAGTGAAATAAATACAAACTTTTACCAAATTCTAATTGTAATTGCACTCATCAGGCCATGCCAATTTTTGACAGGAATTCTCATTTAATAATCAAACTGAGAAAGCTACAGGCAATCCAATCCCTCTGTTGCTTTTGTGTTAAAAATATCATTGGAGAACAGTGACCAAAGGAAAAAAGGAAAACATATATGTCCAAGTTTTATGGTGAGATCTCTGGCATGCTAATAGAGAAACAACAGCACAAACAAACAGTAACAAAGTGATTGACTCAATTTCTTTAATTTCCTCTTATACATGAACCCACAAGGTATTTATCATACCAAAGCAAAAGTATAAAGTGTAAGGGAGTAACCAGCACTGGTTTTAAAATAGATCTCGTACAAGTCTATATTCTAATGGTCATTCAATGATACACTCCTCTGCTACCCATATCCTTCCTGATTTTCTATTGTTTTTTCTGTTGGCAGCAATCAATTTTACAGCAATATTATTGTTTTAAAAGCACTGATATCTGATCCTAACACAGTATACCTACATACACCTGTACTTGCTGACCTCACATCAAATTTGTATGTAGACTATGTTTCATTTCTGTTTTCATATTTAATCTTCACTTTATATACATGTATACATGTAATATTGAGTAATATTGCACTAAAATGTGCAATTATATATAATTGCACATTTTAGTGCAATATTACTCAACTATAACCATGATATTACTTGGTGGTTAGTACTGTTGGAATGATCTTATCGGAAGTGCTTTATTATTGTGCCTTATATTAATTTCATATTAATCAACACTGTCATATAATCATATAGAAGTAGTTTTAGGTGGACACAGCCCTGAATAATAAAGGCATTAGAGTAGGTGTCCTTCAGTAGTGGCTCTCGCCCATGTTGTCCTGTAGAGCAGTAGATAAGAGGGAACCATCTTGTAGTGGAAACTTACTGAAAATACTGTTGTTTAGACTAGAAAAGGGTGCCCGGTAATAAAACTGTCAGGTGCCCGTCACCATTTTGAGATCCGCGGCAACGTGTCTTGCAGGACACATCTCCCTTCTAGAAGTCTTGTAAAAGAGAAATAAAGTGTTAAATGGTCTACTGAGCAGTGTTTTGTCTTCCATCGGATGCCTCTGAGGAATCAAAAGAACTCGGTGAAGTGTTGATATTTAACAATTGGGGGCTCGTGCCGGGATTCCAATAGGGGGAAAAGGTAAGCAGGGTCCCCCGTCCCCACCGCCCCGGCCCACTGCGCCCCCTGTTGAGTGTCCCCTGCCTCTGTGTTCAGGAAATTTCCCAACTTTTGTGGTGATGGACGGAAGTATGGAGAAAGAGGACAGCACAGTGGTGAAGCTTAATTCGGGGACCATCGACTGTGATTATGAGCCGACTAAGTGGCCTAGGCCGTTGAACAGAACTTTGTTTAAAATTTCACCAACAGGTTTGACTCGTCGCCCGACTGATGCCCCAGTGGGAGTGGCCCCAGGACGGGACCCTAACGAGGCCTCCCTGGGAGAGGTAAGTGAAGAGGGGGAAGAACCTATTCTGTTTCAAGAACTACCCACTCCAGCTCCGACTCGGAAGGAAGACCGAGGGCGCAGTCTAGCGCAGGAGGAAGAAGAGAGCCTGGATGTGTTCAAGAGTCGGGTACAGAATTCGAAAGGGGAAGGTACCCCGGCCCCTAAGAAACTGGTAAAGAAAATAGAGGGAGAGCCGGAGCGAGGGAGTCGGGAGAAATGTCAGAAGTTTACTCCAGCGATGGAGCGGGAAATGAGAGTAACAAATGGAGAGTGAGATGACAATTTGTGGGGTGGTTGGGTAACAGCTTCAGTGAAAGAGGATGACAATCTTGAGAACCCTCAAAAGCGAATGAATTTCAGCGAGACTGAAGAACCTGGAGAGTATGAAGTATTTCATAGCCGGGGCCAGAGAGAACTATGGGAGGAGGAAGAGCAAGGGTGTCGTATGCACCTGCGCAGCCAATCCAAAGGGGGAAAGGTCCACTGGGACACAGAGAACAAGGGTCCTGGACAGAACCCCATTGTGGCTATGGGGGGCGGGGAGGGGAGAGAAGGTATGAGCCTTTTAATTTTGGGGATGTCACTGGGTTAGTACAGATGCTGCCTCCAATAGCTGAAGGAGGAGCAGCGTGGCTGAGACAACTGGATAAAGTGACTTCAGCCATCCATCTAGTAATTGAGTGGTAATAAGTTGGAAATGACCACATCATTCTATTCTTGTTTCTGCCTTGTTACCCTACTATTACCAATTTATTACCGAGCTGTAATAGAAAGTGCAGCTGTGTTTCTTGAAATGTATTAAGGATTCCTGAAGGATCCTTTATGAGCAAGGTGTGTTTTGCCCCCCTGTTAATAAATCTAAAGCCATTTCCGACTAAACTAGAGACATAAAATAACACAATAGGGAACTAACAGAGATTTTTTTAAAAACAACAACTACTAATCAAAAGGAAACCTAAACATAATTAACATAATTAACAGACCGTAGACAGGGCTGGACTAGGACAAAAAAATCAGCCCTGGCATTGATTGCTCTCCCTCTCTGTCGCTCTATATTATGCATTATAGTAATTATAGATATTGAAACAGGTTTTAATCATGCACCGTATTATGTGACCCATTGAGCTCACCTGATGCAAGATATGAGGTGGGCTGAGGCACCTGGGAAGATCTCAAACCTACACTGTAGGTGGCAGACAGTTGTTGTCGTAAGCCACCCCTTCTGTTCAAAGATGGTCACTAACAGTGGACATAGATGGCCTCTTTAACTCCTCTTTTCTAACAATCTCTCTTCTCCCTCAAAAATGTAAACATTGGCATCCTCAAAAGAGTGACCTATGACCTTTAGATGCAGGTAGACAGCCGAGTCTTGTCCTGTCGAGGTGGTTGTTCATGCATTTATGGCTGTTTGGTTTCTCCGATTTATATCTCTCTCTACAGTTCAGACCTCGTTGCACTGCAAAGCAAACACTATGTTTTTTAGCGTATGTTTAGTTTTAGCTTATGTTCAAGTTTTCTCCTTGGGATGACCAGTTTTTGTCTGATGGTGTGGCTAGGTCTGAAGTGTACTGGGATGTCGTGCTTGGAGAACATTCTCCTGATTTTCATGGATAAACCTTTTACACAAGGGATAACAAGGTTGTTTCTCCCTTTTCATAAGTCGTTTCACATGTTTTCTTTCACCCAACCTCAGCTCACCACCTTGGTAACAGGACCGCCTCTTTCCCCTTTGTGGTGTGTAGCCAGTCTCCAATGTTATGCCAAAAACTGATCATCTGCGAAAAAGTGATTTCCACTGTTTCTACATTTTTCATGTATAATGTCTTTACATATATTAATAAATAGACTTCAGTGACCAGGATTTACAAAGGTTTTATATATAAAATAATGAAATTACGTGTTTTAGCCAGTATTTTAATGACACGTTATTTACATTATAACCAATCCAGTCCTTTTTGGCCAATTAAAATATCTTTGTAGAACTATGGTTATATTTGTTGCAATTACTGCTGCCCCTGTTGGCTAGTTCTCTTGTAAAAAACCCCCCAAACATTTTTAATGTCAATGAGACCTTTTAACAGAATATATAAAGGATATATGACAGCAATTTAAATATAGGCAATCACTTTTTGACAAATGCCAGAAATCACTTTTAGCAGACGATCACTTTTTGGCACAATACAAGCTAACCGTGCCAGTGTCATCATCACTGCTGCCGTTGTGTTATCAGTGGTTTTGTTTAATACTGAGGGCTACATATGGTTAATGTTAACTTTTTATTCATACGTTGCTCCTACATACATTTGTATTACAGGTCTCCATCGCGTTGACATTGTTTAACACATTGGTGCCCTACAGAGCCATGCACTGAAGACAATAATTTGTGTTGAGAAGATTCACTGCAGCCCTACTTGTAGCGACTTCCACAGTCGCTAGAGGCCGGGGATGGAGCCTGACTATTTGCCTGACACGCTGTCAACTTTACGCAATAATGCGAGAGGTGGAATTGCTTGCTTGTTTATTAAAGTGCTTTGAGAGTTTACAGAGTAATGTGATCGGCTCCCTATTCAGACTCTTAAAACATCACAGGCTCAAATGCAACAAGGGGAAACTCGTTGTGCAGCGGTCAACAAAAACTACGGCTACCCAGCCTTCTCTCTGTCAAAATCAAACCAGTGAATGACAGGCTGACAACGCCCTCTTAATGTCACCACTAGCACCCACGTGACTCCAGTTACACATCACCATAGCACCAAAGAAATGAAAACCCTGTGATCATCAAAATTCAATACATTTAGTTATGGCTCCTACACTACTTGTTACATAAAAAAAATGCAACATGTACGTGTTAAGGACTTCATGGCTTCATTACATGTCTCTGCATTATTCAGTTCTGGCTCAGTGCAATGACTAAAAAGCACATGGCAGAATATATGCAGCAAGAGTAAAACATAAGCAAAGCTTCAGCATCAGCCACAGACTTCCAGCTGTGCCAAGACAGGATGCATTAAGCAAACTACAGGGTGGGCCATTTATATGGATACACCGTAATAACATGGAAATGGTTGGTGATATTAAAGTCCTGTTTGTGGCACATTAGTATATGTGAGGGGGCAAACTCCTCACGATGGTGGTGACCATGGTGGCCATTTAGAAGTCGGCCATCTTGGATACAACTTTTGTTTTTTTCAATAGGAAGAGGGCCATGTGACACATCAAACTTATTGGTAATGTCACAAGAAAAACAATGGTGTGCTTGGTTTCAACGTAACTTTATCCTTTCATGAGTTATTTACAAGTTTCTCTTTGTTCACAGCCATTAACATGTCGAAGAGGTTAACACATGAGGAGCGGATCGAAATCGTGTTGCTATCTGGTGAACGCAGTAACCGGGTCATTGCAGCAGATTTCAATGCAAGACACCCTACGAGACCACCCATCTCCCATGCTACAGTTAGCAAACTGCTTGCTAAGTTTCGTGAAACTGGTTCAGTGTTGGATTTGCAAAAATGTGGACGCAAGAAAACTGTCACTAATGAAGAAACATCAGTGGCTGTCCTAGCTTCATTCAGCAAGAGCCAAGATGGCCGACTTCTAAATGGCCACCATGGTCACCACCCATCTTGAGGAGTTCGCCCCCTCACATATACTAATGTGCCACAAACAGGACTTTAATATCACCAACCATTCCCATTTTATTACGGTGTATCCATATAAATGGCCCACCCTGTACTTACTGTAGGAGTTCAGAGCTGAATAAAATTAATGTAAGCATGAATTTAGAATAGATTTTAAATGGGAACCAAAAACATATATACACTTTCCACCATGTATGTAGATGATTATGTATATTAAGTTGCACTTAATTATTACCATAACAAATTAACAAAAATGCGTTTCTTTGTTTAATTATTACTCAACTCGTGACACCATTTTCTATATTTCCTTCAAATTTAGTGAAAAAAGTCAAGTTTCATCTCCATTGACCTTATACTGTAAGATGTATCATCTGTAAAAGTATAGGAAAACACCGGCTTACCATATCAACTTCAGAGATGCTGTCCAAGCTCTCCACCTGAACATCCACTCCAACAGGGATTGCAGGACCTGCCAAACAAAATTCCATCATGACCAAATACTGTAGTAGACGACATAGCCTAAAAACACACACATCAGTAGGTATGGACATTGATAACAAGTGATAACAACTGATTGCATTGTCAATATCACTTATTGATTAATTTCCTTACCAATTCTCCATGGCTCAGCTTTGAGCATCACCACCATCGCTAAACAACATATGAAATACTTTGCATTTGTTCAAATTAATTAATTAGTTCAAATTAATTGCATGCTGTGTGGTCAAATGTTTGGGCATGTTGGAGGCATTTGCCTTTTTTTGTGATCAGTTTTGGGGTCATTACTCAAAAAAGTAATTATTACACACATTACACAAAAGGGGTCATTACATATACGCCTGCCCCATTCGGCCAAAAGGTTACACCCACCAGTAAAGGAACCAGTACTGGCGGGGAAATCTCTGGCTCCCTCTGTGCTTAACATCTCATGATTCCCGGGAAGATAACTGTTAATGTCTTAACCCACTCTGTCCAAGCGCTTATTGATTCAGGCGCGGAGCAACGTTTCATTGATAACTTCCTTGCACAAAAATGAAATATTTCCGAACTCTGCCTCGTGCCATCCAGGTCAAAGTTTGAAAAATGGTCAACACCTGCCTATGTCATTCATAGAGCCGAACCAAACCCTATCCCTTTCTAGTAATCACACAGAGCATATTGGCTTTTACATGTTCAAACCACCCCTCACACCTTGTTTTATATGGCGTTATTTTTGTCCCTCTATTCTGAGCGCAAGTAAACAATTTTTGCAACTACAAATGTTGCATTTTGAGGAGAAAATTATTTTGAACAAAGAAAAGCTTAATTTGAGAGAAATGTAGCTAAATCCAGTGGAGTGGTTTGGTTTAAAATATATTAAATGGTCTTAAAAAATTATATATTTTACAATAAAATAAAATAACATACTAATCGAAAATGGTTTTAGCTAAACTTTGGACAGTGTTATCAGAATGCAGTAGCTAGGAGACCACAACAGGCAATCAGAAGTTTTGCATCCAAGTCTGTGATTGGTTGGTTTTGTGGCACATTTATAACGGAGTACAGAAAGAGTTGTGCGTGCAGGGAGCAGAGATGTTGAGAGCGGGAGCGACACACTGAGAGCAGGTCTGCAGATGTCTGTGAGCACACAGAGCAGAGATCTGAGCAAGAGCAAATGCCAACAACTGAGCGAGAGGGCTGTTATTGTGCGTGTATATGGATAATAGCAAACACTGAAATACATTTCTTGCATGCAGCAATGAATTTTGTTCGCACAAAATAATTTTCTCCTCAAAATGCAATATTTGTACTTGCAAAAATTATTTACGTGCGCTCAGAATAGAGGCACAAAAATAACGTCATAGTTTTGGGCCTTCCTTAGCTACAACTACACAACCCCTGTATCGATTGGAGAAAGGATTGCATCTCCTGTTGAAGTAACGACTGCCACATGAACTGTCTAAAATCTGACACTCTGTCCATTAGCACTCTGACTCCGTCCCATGGAGCCTTTGGATTTTTCCTCAATTCCGTCTGTCTCTCCTGATCTGGCAGAGGGGTCCAGGAATCATCTGGCTCTCTCTCTTCCCCCTCACATATGATTGGAGGAGGATCCTCACCTTCCTGCAACCTCTCCTGCAATTTCTTTTGGTGGCCCACACTAATTAGAGAGTATGTTTCAGTCTGTTTAACCTGTGTGAAGAATAAGTCTGCTAGTTCCCCTCCTGTAGGCCTGCTCAAACCCCTTCCCACTCTAGGGTGTCCCTGGTCTCACATCTCCCTCAACTTTGTGACTGGTCTGCCTCCCTCAGGTTGAAACACGGCAATCCTCACAATAGACGATGGAACATGCCCACAATTGCCCGACTACCTCAGCCCCTATCCTGTCCCCCTTCGAGGTCTCCCTGGGCTTCTTTCTAGCAATAGAAGGTGAGCACACAGTCCCGTCTGTTCAACAAGATGATGTTGAACAGACGTTCGGGGCTAGTATCTTGATTTGGTGACAGCTGCGCAGATGAGCGCAGCTGTCACCAAATCAAGATACTAGCCCCGAACTTTATTGGTCCCTTTGAAATCGAGGCCATGATTAATCCTGTCTCTGCTCACCTGAAGTTACCCTGCAATATGCACATACACAAGGTTTTCCATGTCTCCCAGCTCAAATCATACCTCTTTAGACATCTGTCCCCACATATTGCTTTTCTTAAAAATAATTGTCAAAAGATTTTATTATGTTTATGCTTAAAAGTACATTTCATTATCTAGATGTGTTTGCTCTTTTAGTATTCAGCTTAAATAGAGAAGTTACGCTCTGTACAAGTTCAACAGGAAGCCTGCACGCAGCACAGTTCTATTTTATCTCTTCCTGTACGTCTCTGAGAAGAACATGCTTGAGTATAAATAAAGGATGACAACTATTGCAGGGTGTGAGTCTCCGTTGAGCTCTCACCCGTGTGCACGTTAAACTTGCAAACCTGTCTGAGTGTCATTTATTCCGACCTGAGTTGCACTGCAGGAAAACTCCTGACATTTCTTGGTCCTTCGAGCCGGATGGGACATAACACTTTTGTGTGACCCCACAGGAAAGCCTCATCGAGTCCTGACGTCGTGAGAAGCCCGCACTGAAGTCTGTTGACAGCTCCTCTCCAGGAAGAGGATAAAGACCAGAGACGTGAATTCGGGTTCTGGCCAGCATTCTTAAAAGTGGTCCACGACGGTGGGGGTCGATGAGGGGGACCTGACAACCCGGCAATTAATCAGCAAACAGGTGAATATTGACACTCTGAAACACGTTGCGAAAAATCGTATAGGCTCGCCCGAGAGGGGCTGGTAGCATTTTAAAATAAAATAGAGCTCGTCCGAGGGACTGGTAGCTCCCCTGTAGTGGGTAAAGTTAGCGCGCGTATAAAGGTATTTATTGTTTTATTTTTGTTGGTGGAATAAGTTGATTTTACAGCACAATAAGGAGGCTGAACTATTCCACTAATTTGTTTACTGTAGGCCACCCAAGTACTGGTGAAAAGAGAAAAAGGTCGTGTTTCATCACGTAAAGCTGACACTGCTTTCAAGAATAGCTTGAAAGTAGAAGGCTGTGTCAACTACCTCTCTCGATTCTCGTGCCAGAGAAGGTGCCGCAGTTGTGTAGCTTCAAAACTCACTGCTGACGAGCAGTGGTTAGAGAAAAAATGTCCAGGCGCCGGACAAATTAGTGCATGCAGATGAGGGAAAATGTAGCCCCTCCGCATTGACTAAATTAAAAGAAACCCTCCAAGCAGAAATAAATACTGAAAAGGATGCTAAAAAGAAAACGAAGCGTACACAAGAGTTGTAATATTTTAAAGCATGGAAAGAGGAATGAAGTGGAATAAACAAAAGGTTAAATTAAATTAGAGCTTATCTAATGTATTCAAACTAATAATAGGAAGGATAACAACCTGTAAACTGGTATTAACAATGAAACATGGTTGGCATGACGACCGTGCCTAGAATGAATAGAATGCATGAAACCAGATAATTCACACGAAAATATATCAAATAAAAAAGAGAAATGCATAAGGTATATTAAGGCTGTGTCATTGTTCAGCCAAGAAAAGCAAATGTCTCCAGCTTGGGAAGGTGTGAAGCTGCAGATTCACACAGGCCCACGATGGATACATAATAAAATATAAAATAATAAACTATTGTATATTAGTAGTAAAGTAGTGTATTGTAATACACTATTGCTGTTATAAAAAAGGAAAAACAATACAATGATAACATTAATAATGACATACTATTAATAAGAAGAGGCACCTCAGTCAGTTATGATGTGAGGTGGATGATTGTTAAAAGTAGTCTAAATCAAGCTTAAGGTTTGCTCAAACTCAGTACAATGATATGTGAGATGAAGAAAATAAAGAAAATACCAAATCTAATCAAGTGCATAGAGACACTTGACCTGCTTGTAAACCTGTCATCTTAGATGAGACTTTGTTAAGATGAAGAGCAAACCTATACTAACAACTAATGAGCCAAACCCTGTATACAACAGCTAAAGCTACAAGATTGAGAAGCTGAATTAAATATGTGGACACTACCAAGCTAATGAGGAGCGGTGACGCGCATGGAGATTGTTGCTTTCGGTTTAGAGTGTTATTGAGCTTTATAACTATTGTTTGCAAATGTTGCTAAATGCCTGTGACTGAGATGCTGGTTTTGCTCACTACAATTGTATAAATAGAGTTTGAATTCATTACTGTGGATGTATAGTAAGTGACCACTATATATCTTTCAGTAGTAACCTCTCTTGAGCAATAAATGCCGGTGTGTTTTAGTTTTTTCTCCAGTTTATGTGTGTGCTGTGAGAATGATTAGAGGTTTCAGTTGTTTTTCTTTGACTTGCTCTTTCTGATTATGAAAAGCATGTCTGAAATACTCGTATGAAAGCATATTTTGAGTGATTTTAACTGTGTGAATGCTGTGAGTAGTAGGTTTTGAGTGATTGGGTGTGATTTGTACAAAAATAATAAAAAAATAAGTAATAATAACACTACAAAGGTTCATAGTAGAGTGAGTGAACAAGTGGAAGTTTGACAGAAAAGGCAGTGTGTGTGTGTGATTCCTGATGTCTGAAAGGGCTCTATTTAGAAGTGTGACATAACGGTGTATTGGTTTTAGATCAAGGTTTAGTAGAATGAAAGAGGGTTTATAGACTATGAATACAAAGAAAAACAAAAGAGTTCGATTAGTCTGCAGAAACAGGAAATATGTTTGCCTGTGGTGTGTAAAGACAGCTCACAGAGAGAAACAGACGAGTTAAACTCTAAGAAGATGAAGCGAATGAATGTTTTAAGAAAAGTAATGAAAATGATATTAATTATATGCTTTAGTGTGTCAATACAGGTGGATTTCTCTCAACCTGGAACCTTGAGTACAGCGACAAAAGCATAGATTAATTGGGAAAATAAGCCACTTTTTGGCTAAAATTTTATAGCTTGACCTCCCAATTTGTCCTCGACCCTGAGAAAAAGGCACTGAACATGATATTTTGCAGACTGTGTTTGTTGGAGCTTTGAAGGCCACACAAGGACACTGTGAAAAGAGGGACGAGGACTGATGGGAGGTGAAGCAGGACAAGTTCGAGTGCGAGAATACAGGGTATAATTGGGTTGAAATTGAAGGCTGAACTCATGATTGTTTAGAGATGTCCGCCATGTCATAAACAAAAGAAGGTAAAAATAATGACAGAAATAATTGACAACTATATTAATGAATAGACAACACATACACAAATTGTTATATGTGAAATTATTTTTGGAAAGAGTCAGAAGTGAGATAGTTTGAATTTAGAACTCAGTGATAAGATGCATGAATTAAACCTTATTGTAACAAACACTTGCAATGAAGAAAGCAGCTTACACTCAATTAATATGGACGCAAAGCCTTGATGCCATAGGCAATTTGTTTTGTTTTTGTTTGTTTGTTTTGTTGGTTTGAAAATATTTGTGATCATACTTGTGGATCACAGTGACACATAATGATTAGGCATATGATTTGTTGATGCCTAGTTTTAGAGCTGTGAGCTATGAACTGTAAGCAATGCAAAGTTTTTCCCAACTTAGAAGTTTGACACATGCAAGACAACTTTCCTATGTAGGCATTTTGCTTTCACAGTCACACATCAGAATTGAGAAGTGTGGACAGTTAAACCCCAGCACACTTCTCCCTACTTCGCAAGATGGTGACGCACACTGCTGTATAAAGAAGCCAGATGAGGAAACAAAACCACGCGCTGACCTTTACAGCACCCCACAGGCTGGTTTCGTTAAAATCTTTGTAGACGGTTCAGCGTCCAAAAATAGCCTTGGGCGGAACTGTGTAGGTTATGCGGTAACCACAGTAGACACAATTTTAGAAGCAAAAGCACTAACTTCCTCACACTCTGCACAGAGCGCAGAACTTACAGCTGTTATACGTGCCTGTCAACTGCATGAAGGACAAGACAAACATATACACTGACAGCCAGTATGTCTTTGCAGCTGTACATCATTTTGCAAAAATTTGGCAGAATAGAGGAATGGTTACTTCTACTGGCAACCCAGTGCAACATGGAAATCTTTTAAAGGCACTGTTGGAAGTGATAATATTGCCAAGACAGTTAGCATTATGTAAATGTGCTGCACACCAGAAAGACAACTCAGAGGTCACTAAAGGCAGTAACTTTGCAGATCAAGCCGCAAAAGCAGCAGCACAACAAACTATAGACACATTAATGTCTGACTCCTCAATGCAAATACCACTTGATGTGCTTAAAAACGAACAAAAAGCCGCACCAACCGCAGAACAAAAGACATGGTTAAAATGTGGAGCACAGCTAGAAAATGATTTGATGACTTGTAATGGCAAACCAATACTACCAAAATCCCTACACAAAACAGGAGGGAGGGATGGTAGATATAATCTCTAAACATGTCTACACTCAAAATTTCAAAACTTCAGCAAAAGTATTTGTCAGAACATGCATGATTTGCCAAAAACATAATGCACAGGGAAACCTCAGACCGAGAAGAGGTCCTTTTCATATAATCCACATGGATTTTATTGAGCTAAATGAATGCCAAGGCTCAAAATACGCTCTAGTGATCATAGACGTATTCTCAAAATGACCAGAAATCTATCCAGTAAAAAAAGCAGGCGCCATCTCAGTAGCAAAATGTTTGTGCAACCGTTTCATTCCAACATATGGCATCCCCACTCTGATAAGATCAGACAATGGGACACATTTTGTTAATGAAGTAATCAGTAAGGTCTCTGAAGCACTAGGATTTAGCATCAAACACCACTGTGCTTACCACCCACAAAGTGCCGGACTAGTGGAAAGAACTAACGGCACAATAAAACAGAGACTGAGAAAATGCATGGAAGAAACAGGGAGACCATGGCCTGAGTGTATAGGCCTGGTAAAAATGTGGATGAGACTGACACAAGTTCTCAGAAACTCACACCTTTTGAAATCATTCACGGTAGACCATTTCCACTACCAATCACAAGTGAGCCCATAGATAAATCAATGAGAGAAACTACACTAGCCGAATGGATGACTAAATTACTTGAAAATAGAGATTGTTCTAAACAACCAACTGCCAAATGATATCTCCCCAGTGTCTTGCAGGTTGAAACCAGGTGATTGGATCCTGATCAAAGTACTCCAAAGGAAAAATTGGAGTTCACCCAGGTGGGAAGGTCCTTATCAAGTGCTACTCACCACACCAACTGCCTGCAAAATAGCAGAAAGACCGTCCTGGATTCATCAAAGCCACTGCAAAAAAGTGAGTGACAACCTAGACGTTTAGACACCGACACCCCTAACTCCTGGTGATCTATTGGTGAAGGGAGGGCTGATCGGGTACACCCCGCCCTCTACTTCTTGCCGGTAGTCTACTCATCAGAGGTCACAGGTGTGTCTGGTCATCATGAAGACGCTCGTCCTCCTAGTGGCTAATGTTGCACTCCTGGTGAGTTTATTAACACTCACCCGAAAGAAAGAAGATGAACAACACCACTTGCAGACAAGATGGACACATGACAACTCACATCTTTGTGACATGACACAAGACCACATTCACCCATGGATGAACAACGCATGGTATCGATATATACATGACAGCACACCCAAGAAAGACTGCTATGTTTGCTCCTATATGCCCCCAACGACACAATACGCCACCTTGTACGCGAAGGCAATGGACATAATTCAGGCAAAGTGTGCCGCAAGTTACGCCAGCCTTGGGTATTGTGATCAACCATGAGGAACCTCTCCAGATAGGACTATGAAATGGCACATGTGACGAATGGTTCTGGGTTGACCTGAAAGTGAAGCACAGGAGTAAGGCTAGATCATTCCCAGTCTTTCTCAAAAATAATGGGAATTTGAGCCACAGCCTATGCTACCGCCAAGAGAACGGATCCACGCCAATGGGAAACACCACCAACTGCAAAGCAGTACAGACACACGCTCCTGGAGGACCAGTGAAGAGCAGCAACATCTCGAATGGCACCTATTGGGTGCAAGGAATGGCCTGGCTCTGTGGCCAACGAGCCTATTTTATCCTTCCTAGGAATTGGACAGGTCAGTGCGCTCCCATTTTCATATCTGACCACACTTTCAAGATAACCATGGACGCCACGTCAACTATAAGGAAAAGACGAAGCACCCCAGACCTCAAGCAGCATGATTCCATGTGGGGCTCCGATGTCCCAGAGGAATTTAAACTTTGGACTGAAAGACAAAAGGTTGCTCACGCACTCTTCCCATGGGTGGGGGTAGGGAAACACGCTTTAAGAATAGAGACTCTAAACTACCGTTTTGGACTTTTTCTGAATGCTTCATGTAAGATCAACGACGAACAGAATCAAGAAATTGATGCTCTGCGCATTGCAGTAATGCAACACAGGGTAGCGTTGGACATGATTCTCGCCGAGAAAGGAGGACTATGTGTCCTCTTTAACAACACATGCTGCACATACATTCCAGATAATGTACACTCATCCAACATGACTGATGCTCTGAAAATACTCAGACGACTTCGGGATGCACAACAACAAGACTATGCCGCAAACACAGAAGACTGGCTTACGTGGCTTTTAAGTGGCTCTTGGAAGTCCCTGCTGATTAAAGGACTTGTTTTTGTTGGTGTTCTACTACTGTTATTGTGTCTTTACACTTCATGTGTCATACCTTGTTTGAAGAACATGGTATCAAAAATGGTAACTGCTTCAATTCATGCTTACATAACATACTCACAAAACCCACTATTTTATGATGTCTTGGCTAAAAATGTTTACAAGTGGTCATAGACTGATACAATGTTAGTGAGTTGCTATGTATATATATAGAAGAAAAGATCAAACAACAGGAGGGAATGTCAAAAGATTTTATTATGTTTATGCTTAAAAGTACATTTCATTATCTAGATGTGTTTGCTCTTTTAGTATTCAGCTTAAATAGAGAAGTTACGCTCTGTACAAGTTCAAGAGGAAGCCTGCACGCAGCACAGTTCTAATTTATCTCTTCCTGTACGTCTCTGAGAAGAACATGCTTGAGTATAAATAAAGGATGACAACTATTGCAGGGTGTGAGTCTCCGTTGAGCTCTCACCCGTGTGCACGTTAAACTTGCAAACCTATCTGAGTGTCATTTATTCCGACCTGAGTTGCACTGCAGGAAAACTCCTGACAATAATGCAGCATGTTACTTAATTACTCACAGGAGAAAGAAGTTCATTGTATTACTCATTACATTACTTTCATCTTACTGTAAAACAGCTGAAAGGCATTGTCTCATAAGTACCATTTAACAATATAACCTGAGGCTACACACTAACCAAAATCTTTATCCTAATGAGAAAACATACATGATGTTTCTCTTAGTGCTTTGGTATGAACACAAAACTGACAACAAAAAGCAAAGATGACAACCAGTACAAAGACATTTCAAAGTGATCGCCACAGTGATTCTACTGTAGAAACATGAGCATGTAGAAACAGAGGCTGCAGCCTGACTGCACTAAACTAACAATGAAATGGGTAGTAAGTGAACTAGGGCTGCAGCTATTATTTAAGTAATTAAGTAATTTATTGATTATTCCATTGATTAATTGAGTAATCGGATAAGAAGTACTTTTGTCTTAATGAGCAATAATAAATATTCAAAGACAAAAAAAACGGGTCTCTCAGAATCAATTGCTCATTAGTTTCCTTTTTAGAAATTGCAGTGTTTTAAAGTTTAACTTCAAACAACTAACAACTAAACTAAAAACAACTGAACCATTTGATTGTATATATGTCCCATATTAATATTACGTTTTTTTAAAGGAAACATTGTCTTAAAATTTTTGTGCTGCTGAAAACAGACATTATGATGGTGTAGGCATTCAGTAATATTAATAATAATTCAGTCTCCAACCTAATAACCCTCAGGTCAGAGGCCCAGAGCTTAATGGCCCATGTACATTTTTTTACTGTCTTTAAAAAAAATTATATTTTTAAATATTATTATGCTGTTTAATTAAAACAATATTTGATATTATTTCCCTTTTCTATTTAACCAGTCTAATATCAGACTAATGCAACAGTTCATATGTGAGGTTTCTTTCTGTAAAACAAAGGCATTGGATGGAGCAGCTACAAAGTTTGCTGATCAGGTGCTTTGATGAAGGACTCCCACTAGTTTTTTTCCCAGTAAACATTTGAATGGTGATTACAGGAACACGTGCTGTTATTTTGGATGCTAGAAACACATTTGGGGGTTTTTTTTCACTCAAACTAAGCTCACCATGTCAGTAGCACCTCCACCTCTTTGCTCTTTGCGGCGTGTAGACAGCCTTGGGCTCCATGTTTAACTATGCCAGTGTCATCATCACACCCAGGAGAATCATACTTTCATACTCTTTTGAATAAGAAAGAGGTATTGAAGTATTATTTGGGTCTTCTTTGCTTGCTTAACAGTTTCTCCCCCCTATCAGACAGCTCAATACTCAGGAACTGGAAACACACATAAAAATAAACAGTACACCCACAGAAAATTTAGAGACTGGACTGTCTAACTATTAGAAACCATTATTTTTTATATCTATCTATCTATCTATCTATCTATCTATCTATCTATCTATCTATCTATCTATCTATCTATCTATCTATCTATCTATAGTATTAATTTGTATTAATGCTATATTAATTTATAATATCTATGGTTTATAGTGTTAATCTATTCTCTTGTATGTAGCACCATGGTAGCACAATGGTTCTGGGGGAACAGTGTTTTATATCAAGACACAAAATTACATGCAAATCTTAGTTGTCATTTGTGGATCATTTGATACACATTTGTGACCTTTTTGAGACAAATTTCTTTCCATATAGAAAGTATTTTAAACAAATTCACATGCAGAGAACACAGCAAATCAGCGTCTATCAACTAGACACAATTTTGTAATCAAAAAATCTTAAAAATGTTAAGTTAAATATCAACCAGATGTGGTCAACCAGATGTGTATATATATATATATATATATATATATATATATATATATATATATATATATATATATATATATAAAAGAAAACAGAAACCCCAACAATCATATGACCCTCCATGAGCAAGCACTTTGGTGACAGTGGGAAGGAAAAAGAGGAAAAAACATCCAGCAGAACCAGGGAGGGCCGGTTGGGGATGAAGGGGTGAAGACAGGACAAAGACATGCTGTGGAACAGAGCCAGTGATTAATAATAACTAATAATTGAATGGAGTGAGGAATTAAAACCTGAAGCTGGTTTCACAGAAGAGAGGCCAGAAAGTTGAATTCTACGTCTATTTTGAAATCCTATCCTAAATTCTATTAATAATAAAAATAGGAACCACAAATAAGCCTGCAGTCTTAGAGTGAAGTGCTCTATTGGTGTAATACTGTTATACTATAGGGTTGTTAAGATAAGATGGGGCCTGATTATTCAAGTCCTTGTATGCGAGGAGCAAGATTTTAAATTTGATTCTGGATTTAACAGGGAGCAAATGAAAAGAAGCCACATCCAAATCATTTGAAAGCCTTTCTACCACCTTTAATAAGGCCTTTAATGTTGATTCAGAGCTCTCAACCTGTGGAGCTGAGGAGCTGAATGCAAAATTTTTATCTACTTGTCAAATCATTCTGGATACTGTTGCTCCTCTGAAGGTCAGGCGGCCTAAATTGAAGTCTGAGCCATGGCTGAACGACATCACTCGGGCTGCTCGAAGAGAGTGCAGAAAAGCAGAACGCAAATGGGAAAAAGACAAGCTACAAGTGTCTTATGATATCTTAAGAGATAGCTGGCATAAATATCAGAAAATTGTTAAGAACCAGAAATCCGCCTATTTTGCAGGTGTTATTAATGACAACTGGCATAAGCCCCCGTGTCTTATTTAGTATTTTAAGCTCTGTTCTTAACCCACTATTGGACCTTATATTCAAAGGCTTATAAACAGCAGCCTGACTTTAGGCCATGTACCTGTAATTTTTAAACAGGCAGTGGTCCAGCCTCTGCTGAAACGCCCTGGCTTGGATGCCTCTTTGTTGAGTAATTTCAGACCTATTTCAAAGCTTCCTTTTGTTTCTAAAATTTTAGAAAAAGAAGTGTGCTCACAGCTGCAGACTTTTTTAGAGAGTCAAAACATTTTTGAGGTATTTCAATCTGGTTTTAAAGCACTTCACAGCACAGAGACTGCACTTTTGAGAGTTTTTAATGATATCTTACTAACTGCTGACTCTGGGAAGTCTGTCTTACTTGTGCTTTTGGATCTCACAGCAGCTTTTGATACAGTAGATCATAATATTTTGATTTATCGTCTAGAACATCATGTTGGAATTAGAGGCACTGCCTTGGAGTGGTTTAAGTCATACCTCTCTGATAGAACTTTTTCTGTCTCACTTGGTAAATTTCATTCATCTTCTGCCCCCCTCCCATGTAGTGTACCTCAAGGATCCATCCTTGGGCCCCTTCTTTTTAGTATTTATTTACTTCCCCTTGGCCATATTATTAAAAAACATAAAGTCTCATTTCATTTTTATGCAGATGATTGTCAAATTTATCTACCGCTGAAACACAATGACCTTAACCCCCTCAGGCCTATTTTAGAATGTCTTAAGGATATCAGAGCATGGCTGGCTCTGAATTTTTTAAACTTTAATGAAAAGAAGACTGAAGTCATTATATTTGGGCCGAATGGACCTGGTGTCCCTCCATCTGACTTGGGTCCTCTTACATCGTGTGTCAAATCAATTGCCACCAACCTTGGAGTAAAATTTGACACAGCTCTTAAAATGGACAAACAAGTAAATACAGTGGTGAAGAAAAGCTTTTTTCAGTTGAGGCAACTCTCTAAAGTAAAACCTTTTATTTCTTTTTGTGACTTGGAGAGAGTTTTGCATGCATTTGTGACCACTCGCCTTGATTATTGTAATGGACTTTATATTGGTATTGATCAGGCTTCACTATCACGCTTGCAAATGGTCCAGAATGCTGTTGCTTGCCTGTTGACAGGGACCCGCAAACATGAGCACATTACCCCTGTTCTTGCCTCCTTACACTGGTTGCCTGTCCATTTTAGAATTCATTTTAAAATTTTATTGCTTGCTTTTAAAGTCTTAAATGGCCTGGCTCCTTCTTATCTGTCAGACCTTCTACACCGATACACTCCACAAAGGTCTCTCAGATCATCTGACCAGTCACTCCTTGCTGTCCCCATGTCGAGACTGAAACACCGAGGGGACCGAGCTTTCGCTGTTGTGGCCCCCAAACTATGGAACAAACTGCCCCTCCATATTAGGTTGGCCCCAACACTTGAAATGTTTAAATCACTTTTAAAAACACACTTTTTTTCAAAGGCTTTCTAGGAGTATTATCAGAGTCAGTTTGTAGTCAGTTTTTAGTCAGCTGTTGGTCATTCTTAATCTTTTTACTTTGTTAATCTTATTCGTTGTATATCTTATTGTTTATTTTACTCATGTTTTGATATTTAATATATACACTGATTTATTTTTATCTTCTTTTTCAATTATATATATTTTGTTTATTGATTTCATTGTATGCTTAATGTATGGTTTTTAACTGCTATCTCTGTTTTATTATTGGAAAGCACTTTGGTCAACTTTGTTGTTTTTAAAAGTGCTATATGAATAAAGTTGGATTGGATTGGATTTGTAAGCCTAACCCATAAAGCAACAAGCTATTTCTCCAGGCTAAATGATGATCTTCTAAATTAGTGAGACACTATTTCCTCTCCACCTTATGACTTAGCTTCTGATTTGAGGCTTTCTTTTTCAGAGGAGCCACAGTATCCACAGTCGTATGCAGTGAAGAAGAAGTAAAATTATTCACAGGATAACTGACCTCTGTGGGAGTAACATTCAGGTAGCTGCTCTGCTCTGTGTTGGCAAGTAGTAATAAGATGGCACTAGTTCAAAATGGCGGCCAACCAAACCGGTTTCGTGCGTGTGCGCATGCGCCTTCAGGTCCTGGGGTTATGCGAGTTCATGTGTTTTTAACTTAATTTAATCAAACCATAGGGTTTTTAATTAAACTATTTTTTGTCACTTTGGCATGTCTCAACATTCATTTATGCAGACATATGTGTCCTTAAGAGCAATTCTTTGTTTTTGCGTGTAGGGGTGGAAGCTGTTTAGCTTCACAGTGCTCCTTAACAAAGCCCGAATGCTTTTTATTTACATCTAGTCAAAAGTATTGGTAATACTGTTTTAATCACACTAATTTTGTGATTCTGACAATGTCTCCTCATGCAGTGATCCATGCCTTTTATTTTAAAAACAGCATAAACGGAATTTCTTCTGTACGGGTAATTTCAGCTTGTTCACAAGCGTTTCATTTAATCAAACCACTAGTTTTAATCTAACTAGTTTTACGCATGTACTGGGGTTTCTTTCACGGGTTGATGCAATCATCTTATTTAAAATCGGGATTTCAAGGGGTTTCATGGTTTCAGAGTAGTTTTAACACAACAGATGGTTGCAAATAACATTCAGCCCTTTAGAAAATAAACGCTGCAGTGATACTTCTAAACCAGTCGCACAGACCCGCTCCGTCTTTTTCAACAGCCGATTAATTGTTTGAAATTGTTCAGGATTGCAAAAGCCCACTGAGGGTATCATTTAATTGTTGTGATTCCTTCGGAAAAGGTAAAAGCCGACAGGTGTACCACGCGAGCCGGGACCCGCCTATTGTTTAAAGTGGCTGGTATCAGCTCTTTTGTAATTCCTTAGGAATAGGTAAAAAGCCCCATGAGGTGTAGCAGTCGGGCGGGAACCCGCCTATTGTCTGAAGTATCGGCTCGTTTGTAATTCCTTGAGAAGACAAAAAGCCCTAAAGGGTCTCATTTAAATTGATTGGAGACATACCTTTCTTTTTGGAAACGCCCATCCTATATAAAACAAGCTCAGAGTCCGAAACCCTTAGCCATTTACCCGTCAAGATTGCTGCGGAGCACACCATTTTCTTTGAGATCATCAAAACTAACATCGTTCTTCATAACATGGACATCGTAAACGGTAAGTAAAACAAAACCTATTATTGTATTTTTAAAGGTGTTATGTTAACATATTATAGGATATTTAAACATTTTTTCCTAAAACAAAAGCTTAATTTTTAGGAGTTCGGGAGAACGGCACAGGACCCTTTTCTTTAGAAAGCGGGCGCTTTTACAGCTGGAACTAGTTCTCTAACAGGCACAAGGTGTGTACAGAACTACGCGATTTTTAAACGTATGTATGTTTTAAAGTTGCGATTGTTTTAAATTATGTAATAACAACGTTTTTCTTTGATTTGTTCCAGGGTTAACAAACTGAGCAGGAAAACATTCAGATGCCCTGACCACAGAGCCCAACTTTACATCAGGTGTGTATACAACGGGATATTTTTTTTTTTTTTTTTTAAAGGGGTTTAAACAATTACAAATGTTCTAAAACCGACCGTTTTACACATGCAGAGCCACGCCAGAGAACCGTATGTGTGGAGAACCAGGGCCGTCCGAATAACGCACACTACAAGGTAAGCATAGGCATATATAAATTAGATAAAAGAGATAGAGAGGAGACACGCTTATTCTGTTTGAAATGGGTACATGTATAAATGTTTTAACACATGTCTATCTTCACAGACTGCAAAACAGTACCCCTCCACATAATGACCAGGACACCAGACGATCCCAAACGTTTTGGAATGTTTAAGGAGTATCGACCTCCCAGAACAACAAAACCCGAGCTTCGATGCAACAGTGGAGAGTCAGAACCGATCTTCATCAGCGGCCCTGCAACAACACCGAGTGAGTGGCTGCCTCGCGATTTCTCTGATGTTTTTGAGTATAGTATATCAGATTTCGATCTAGTTCATATACCCACCACCCCAGAATGTGCCAGAAATAGCGTTGATTCACACATAGATTTTGAAGAAGACGGCATAACAGACTCTCAAATATCAGCGCCGTATGATGCTTACATGAAGGTTCCAGACGCCCAGCCTGCTGAACAGAGTCATATAGCTTCAATAGTTGATAAATTATGTTTGATTGAAGCTAGCCTCAAACAATACCACCAAGAGGCACAGATACAAAGGCAACAGTTTACCAAATTCATAAACAAAGTGTGTAGTACATTAGACACCATCTGCAGCAAAATTTCAAGTCCCTGACTTTTAAAATCCAGACCATGGACCCTCCAAATAAACTATTTAAACATAATAACGGAACCTCCACTCCTGTTAGATGTTTTGACTTAGAGACTTTTATGCAGTGGGCTGAAGAAACAGATAACAAATTAGACAATATTATAGCTAGACTTAATAGTGTGCCTGCATCAGCCTCATCTGATACACATCCTTGTCAGACTGTTCCTACGCCTGCTATTGCTGCTGGGGCTATTGTTGTTAACAATGCAGATTGTACACCCGCTGTTGCTCAGGCCGCTGTTGTTACTGATGCTAACCGTATTGCTGTTGCTGCTGTTGCTATTGAGCCTGTTACCACATCTACTAATACTTCTGTTACACATGCGTGTCCGGGCGCCGCTGCTGATGGTGCAACACCACACACCCCCTCAATCATTGCAAATTTCTCACAACCAGATACTGCAGTAATCGAGCCCGTTGTGCAGTCAGGGTCTGGCAGGCGCTCTCAGCCAGACATTAGAGAGATACCTAATTTTAATGCTCGCGAATTGCGTGAGCGCATTGATTTTAGGGGTATAAGTCTCGATCACCCAGAACAAGTGCCTGCGCGAGTGCGCGAGTGCTTAGGCAATGTGATAGACAGAGCTGTAGCTGGATCTCAACAGGGCAGTGTTCTAAACGTGGTCCTGCGTGGCCCCTCGCTGGCTTCAGATGTTCAGGCTGTTTTAAACGCTGATGATCGGTATGTTCCGGAGCTGTTTCTCGATCAAATTGCACAAGTTATGCAAAGTAATGGTGAATCTATCGGTGATGATGAATTAGAGTTTATTGTCACGGTAGCTCAGAACAGTAGTGGCGGGGCTCGCTTAAGACTGGCGCACATACCTTATGATGAGATTCTCTCAAAAAAAGGCAGACATTTATACACACCAAACAACACACACAACAATTTGTGCTTCTCCCTTTGCATAGCACATTCATTAAACTCAACATCCTCTGAGCTTGAAAAACTTGCTACAGCTAAACAGATGCATGCTGAAGTAGGTCTATGCGACACACAGCAAGTATCATTCTCTGATGTCAGCAAATTTGAGAAGCACTTCAACATTAAGATTGTAATCTATTACCACACAGAAGGGCGTAAACGCCTGGAATGTTTTTTCACACATGAAGAGCCAAACACAAACACGTTGATGATGTATCTCCATAATCAACATTACCACCTGATTTTAAACCCGCCCGCTTTTTTGGGGGCGTCCTATGTGTGTAATTTCTGTTACAGTACATATAATACACCATTACACCACAGCTGTAAACATAGATGTAACACTTGTTACACACTCTGTCAACACCACAGGGGTCCCACAGTGAAATTCAGTGACTGTAACCGCATCTGCAAGTCACAACACTGTTACCAGCAACACAAATTACCTGAATTAAAACACAACATGATTCCCTGTGATAATATGAAACATTGCATGCACTGCGGCAACACATATAGAGAATCCAAGAAATTGCCACACAAATGTGCGCAGCCTAGATGCGAGCACTGCCGCGAACCTAAATTAGCAGGAGACTCCGACCATCAGTGTTTCATACAGCCTGTTGAAAAACAGAAGCCTAGCGATAAATACATTTTATATGATTTTGAGACGAGGTACCACAGCGGTAAACACGAGGCTAACTTTGTGTGTGCGTCTGATCTGCAGGGCAATAAGTTCACATTTAATACATTAAAGTGTGTGGAGGCGTTTGTGCAGCATTACAGACGCCCAAGGTTTCATGGGTACACTTTCATAGCACATAATGCATCTGGGTTTGATAATTACATACTCCTGGAGTACTTTGTCAGACAGAGCATAACACCTAGTGTCATAATGAACGGCAGCCGTGTGATTTTGATGCATGACCGGGACTATGACCAGCGGTGGATTGATTCGTTCAGCTTTTTGCCCATGGGCCTTGCCAAAATACCCTCTGCTTTAGGTTTTCAAGACCTGCAGAAGGGCCATTTCCCACACAGGTTTAATACGAGGGATAATGAGCATTATGTGGGCCCGTACCCAGACCCCTCCTTCTACGGCTATGAGCACATGTCTGAAAGCGATAAGGTGCGATTCATGGAATGGTACCAGGTTGCCTCACAGAATCCCTTTGATTTTCAGGCTGAACTCAGGCGTTACTGTGTTAACGATGTTGATGTCCTGCATAAAGCATGCAGCATATATCGTGACACGCTACTGGGTTGTACACAAGTTGATCCATTCACGTATACCACCTTGGCTGCATTTAGTATGGGTGTGTATAAAACGCTGTTTCTGCCTAGAGACACGCTCGCTCTCACGTATGATGGGGCATACGTTGAGCAGAATAAGACATTTTCTAACGCCTCTATCGAATGGCTTCAATACGTGTCCCACACCACCAACACAGTGGTAAAACATGCTCTCAGAGGAGGCGAACAGAGGGTTGGGCCGTATTTTGTGGACGGTTTTGACCCCACAAGTAATACAGCTTATGAATTTGCAGGATGTTTTCACCACGGTTGTGCTTCTTTTTATCACATCTGATGCTATCAGACACGGCAACTAAGTGTCCGTCTGATGTCTGATTGGCCACAAACTTGCGGACTAAACCTTTCAAGGAGTCGTGGGTGACAACTTTCGAGTTTAATGCATTCAGTGTCACGCCTTTACATTTGACCTGGGTCTTGCCCAGCGATGTGTGATACACGTAGCATTTAGGCCCACCGGAAACAAATTCCGCTATGTAATCCTCCACACCACCCTCTCCAGAATCTAATTCGCTTGTGAGATCCCCCAGACATGGCCCTAGAGGAGGCATCCAGTCGCCAGGGCGTGCCGTGAAAATGACACTGTCTGTGTCATAATACAGCACGCGCTGCTGCAAGTTGTCTAGCAAATCATACAGCATGAGTCTGGCGTGTGCAGTGGTCATGGCCCCGACAAAGACATTAACGTCCTTCACACGGGATGCTCTACCATCAGCGTGGCGCCACTGCACCATTGCGACGTCGTCAGAGATGAAACAAAACTGACGCACATCGTACTGGTCACTAAACATTAGCTGGCTAAATCTGGAAGGGTCTGTAATGAGCTCAGATGACGCCATGTTTGACCTAATGCTGAAACGACCCCACAACGAGTTTAGCAACAGCTTGTTACAGTTACGAACAGCTTTATTTACACAAATCTTGGATGGGTCTAGCATTATACCCTCCTTCTCATAATACTCGTCTACGTACTTCTGCTGTTCCTCATGTGTTTTCACATGTTCTGGATACCCCGAGGCCTCCTGTTTTAGTTTTAGAAAGGCTTTCACATAGTCTTTAAACAATGTGTCGGTCTTATTGGGGAAATGCCACACCTCATCAATAGAAAGAACCCTGTATCCCTTCTCAACAGCTTTTTCAAGCTCAAATGAGACCCAAGTGCCTTTCAGCACCCGTTCGCTGTCACTGTGCCCGCATGCAGTGTGCCGGTTCTGGTCTTCAGCACACATCCTGCAGAGTGGAAACATCAGTTTGCCGTGGCACCTGTAGGGTAGGACGGGGTGAAAAAGACCCTTAGGTGGGAGCACTGTGCATTTAACAAAGCCGAAATAATTTTCTAGCTTGTCGAAGTTGGTGTAAATGACTTGAGGGTGTCCTACAGGATAGTCTTTTTTAGACTGCACTGTGGGATAGAGACTGGTGAAGTCGTAGTAAAATATTTTTTCATCACATGCAGTCTTGTGGTACAGCTTTAGAGCATTTGTGCGACCGCCAAAAAGGGCGTCTCGGGGATTCAGGCGTTCTGGCTTTCTGTATGTGTGCATGAAAGCCACAACTCAGGGTAACATTTAACACAACCGTGGTGAAAACATCCTGCAAATTCATAAGCTGTATTACTTGTGGGGTCAAAACCGTCCACAAAATACGGCCCAACCCTCTGTTCGCCTCCTCTGAGAGCATGTTTTACCACTGTGTTGGTGGTGTGGGACACGTATTGAAGCCATTCAATAGAGGCGTTAGAAAATGTCTTATTCTGCTCAACGTATGCCCCATCATACGTGAGAGCGAGCGTGTCTCTAGGCAGAAACAGCGTTTTATACACACCCATACTAAATGCAGCCAAGGTGGTATACGTGAATGGATCAACTTGTGTACAACCCAGTAGCGTGTCACGATATATGCTGCATGCTTTACGCAGGACATCAACATCGTTAACACAGTAACGCCTGAGTTCAGCCTGAAAATCAAAGGGATTCTGTGAGGCAACCTGGTACCATTCCATGAATCGCACCTTATCGCTTTCAGACATGTGCTCATAGCCGTAGAAGGAGGGTCTGGGAGTGGGCCCACATAATGCTCATTATCCCTCGTATTAAACCTGTGGGAAATGGCCCTTCTGCAGGTCTTGAAAACCTAAAGCAGAGGGTATTTTGGCAAGGCCCATGGGCAAAAAGCTGAACGAATCAATCCACCGCTGGTCATAGTCCCGGTCATGCATCAAAATCACACGGCTGCCGTTCATTATGACACTAGGTAAGATAAGATAAGATAAGATGGCCTTTATTAGTCCCACAGGTGGGAAATTTGTTTTGTTACAGCAAAAGTGCAAAGTTATGTAGCAGAAATTAGAAAACACTGGAATGCAATAAAATAAAATAAAATAAAATAAAATACTATGTACAATAGAATAAAATAGAATAGAATAATATATACAATAGAATAAAATAGAAATACAAATACTATATACAACTGAGTAGGAAAATACAAAAACGCAACTTCATCAGAAGAAGAATTGCACATATAGCAGTCTTATTGCACATGTGTGGGTTTGTGTGTTTGATCAGGTGTTATGCTCTGTCTGACAAAGTACTCCAGGAGTATGTAATTATCAAACCCAGATGCATTATGTGCTATGAAAGTGTACCCATGAAACCTTGGGCGTCTGTAATGCTGCACAAACGCCTCCACACACTTTAATGTATTAAATGTGAACTTATTGCCCTGCAGATCAGACGCACACACAAAGTTAGCCTCGTGTTTACCGCTGTGGTACCTCGTCTCAAAATCATATAAAATGTATTTATCGCTAGGCTTCTGTTTTTCAACAGGCTGTATGAAACACTGATGGTCGGAGTCTCCTGCTAATTTAGGTTCGCGGCAGTGCTCGCATCTAGGCTGCGCACATTTGTGTGGCAATTTCTTGGATTCTCTATATGTGTTGCCGCAGTGCATGCAATGTTTCATATTATCACAGGGAATCATGTTGTGTTTTAATTCAGGTAATTTGTGTTGCTGGTAACAGTGTTGTGACTTGCAGATGCGGTTACAGTCACTGAATTTCACTGTGGGACCCCTGTGGTGTTGACAGAGTGTGTAACAAGTGTTACATCTATGTTTACAGCTGTGGTGTAATGGTGTATTATATGTACTGTAACAGAAATTACACACATAGGACGCCCCAAAAAGCGGGCGGGTTTAAAATCAGGTGGTAATGTTGATTATGGAGATACATCATCAACGTGTTTGTGTTTGGCTCTTCATGTGTGAAAAAAAAACATTCCAGGCGTTTACGCCCTTCTGTGTGGTAATAGATTACAATCTTAATGTTGAAGTGCTTCTCAAATTTGCTGACATCAGAGAATGATACTTGCTGTGTGTCGCATAGACCTACTTCAGCATGCATCTGTTTAGCTGTAGCAAGTTTTTCAAGCTCAGAGGATGTTGAGTTTAATGAATGTGCTATGCAAAAGGAGAAGCACAAATTGTTGTGTGTGTTGTTTGGTGTGTATAAATGTCTGCCTTTTTTTTGAGAGAATCTCATCATAAGGTATGTGCGCCAGTCTTAAGCGAGCCCCACCACTACTGTTCTGAGCTACCGTGACAATAAACTCTAATTCATCATCACCGATAGATTCACCATTACTTTGCATAACTTGTGCAATTTGATCGAGAAACAGCTCGGAACATACCGATCATCAGCGTTTAAAACAGCCTGAACATCTGAAGCCAGCGAGGGGCCACGCAGGACCACGTTTAGAACACTGCCCTGTTGAGATCCAGCTACAGCTCTGTCTATCACATTGCCTAAGCTTTTCGCGCACTCGCGCGAGGCACTTGTTCTGGGTGATCGAGACTTATACCCCTAAAATCAATGCGCTCACGCATTCGCGAGCATTAAAATTAGGTATCTCTCTAATGTCTGGCTGAGAGCGCCTGCCAGACCCTGACTGCACAACGGGCTCGATTACTGCAGTATCTGGTTGTGAGAAATTTGCAATGATTGAGGGGTGTGTGGTGTTGCACCATCAGCAGCGGCGCCCGGACACGCATGTGTAACAGAAGTATTAGTAGATGTGGTAACAGGCTCAATAGCAACAGCAGCAACAGCAATACGGTTAGCATCAGTAACAACAGCGGCCTGAGCAACAGCGGGTGTACAATCTGCATTGTTAACAACAATAGCCCCAGCAGCAATAGCAGGCGTAGGAACAGTCTGACAAGGATGTGTATCAGATGAGGCTGATGCAGGCACACTATTAAGTCTAGCTATAATATTGTCTAATTTGTTATCTGTTTCTTCAGCCCACTGCATAAAAGTCTCTAAGTCAAAACATCTAACAGGAGTGGAGGTTCCGTTATTATGTTTAAATAGTTTATTTGGAGGGTCCATGGTCTGGATTTTAAAAGTCAGGGACTTGAAATTTTGCTGCAGATGGTGTCTAATGTACTACACACTTTGTTTATGAATTTGGTAAACTGTTGCCTTTGTATCTGTGCCTCTTGGTGGTATTGTTTGAGGCTAGCTTCAATCAAACATAATTTATCAACTATTGAAGCTATATGACTCTGTTCAGCAGGCTGGGCGTCTGGAACCTTCATGTAAGCATCATACGGCGCTGATATTTGAGAGTCTGTTATGCCGTCTTCTTCAAAATCTATGTGTGAATCAACGCTATTTCTGGCACATTCTGGGGTGGTGGGTATATGAACTAGATCGAAATCTGATATACTATACTCAAAAACATCAGAGAAATCGCGAGGCAGCCACTCACTCGGTGTTGTTGCAGGGCCGCTGATGAAGATCGGTTCTGACTCTCCACTGTTGCACGAAGCTCCGGGTTTTTGTTGTTCTGGGAGGTCGATACTCCTTAAACATTCCAAAAACGTTTGGGATCGTACGGTGTCCTGGTCATTATGTGGAGGGGTACTGTTTTGCAGTCTGTGAAGATAGACATGTGTTAAAACATTTATACATGTACCCATTTCAAACAGAATAAGCGTGTCTCCCTCTCTATCTCTTTTTATCTAATTTATATATGCCTATGCTTACCTTGTAGTGTGCGTTATTCCGGACGGCCCTGGTTCTCCACACATACGGTTCTCTGGCGTGGCTCTGCATGTGTAAAACGGTCGGTTTTAGAACATTTGTAATTGTTTAAACCCCTTTAAAAAAAAAATAAAAAAATATCCCGTTGTATACACACCTGATGTAAAGTTGGGCTCTGTGGTCAGGGCATCTGAATGTTTTCCTGCTCAGTTTGTTAACCCTGGAACAAATCAAAGAAAAACGTTGTTATTACATAATTTAAAACAATCGCAACTTTAAAACATACATACGTTTAAAAATCGCGTAGTTCTGTACACACCTTGTGCCTGTTAGAGAACTAGTTCCAGCTGTAAAAGCGCACGTTTCTAAAGAAAAGGGTCCTGTGCCGTTCTCCCGAACTCCTAAAAATTAAGCTTTTGTTTTAGGAAAAAAATGTTTAAATATCCTATAATATGTTAACATAACACCTTTAAAAATACA
Source organism: Oreochromis aureus (assembly GCF_013358895.1). Classification (NCBI taxonomy): domain Eukaryota; kingdom Metazoa; phylum Chordata; class Actinopteri; order Cichliformes; family Cichlidae; genus Oreochromis; species Oreochromis aureus. The sequence continues at coordinate 28,597,676 of NC_052960.1, forward strand.
ATAATAGGTTTTGTTTTACTTACCGTTTACGATGTCCATGTTATGAAGAACGATGTTAGTTTTGATGATCTCAAAGAAAATGGTGTGCTCCGCAGCAATCTTGACGGGTAAATGGCTAAGGGTTTCGGACTCTGAGCTTGTTTTATATAGGATGGGCGTTTCCAAAAAGAAAGGTATGTCTCCAATCAATTTAAATGAGACCCTTTAGGGCTTTTGTCTTCTCAAGGAATTACAAACGAGCCGATACTTCAGACAATAGGCGGGGTTCCCGCCCGACTGCTACACCTGCGGGGCTTTTACCTATTCCTAAGGAATTACAAAAAGAGCTGATACCAGCCACTTTAAACAATAGGCGGGGTCCCGGCTCGCGTGGTACACCTGTCGGCTTTTACCTTTTCCGAAGGAATCACAACAATTAAATGATACCCTCAGTGGGCTTTTGCAATCCTGAACAATTTCAAACAATTAATCGGCTGTTGAAAAAGACGGAGCGGGTCTGTGCGACTGGTTTAGAAGTATCACTGCAGCGTTTATTTTCTAAAGGGCTGAATGTTATTTGCAACCATCTGTTGTGTTAAAAACTACTCTGAAACCATGAAACCCCTTGAAATCCCGATTTTTAAATAAGATGATTGCATCAACCCGTGAAAGAAACCCCAGTACATGCGTAAAACTAGTTAGATTAAAACTAGTGGTTTGATTAAATGAAACGCTTGTGAACAAGCTGAAATTACCCGTACAGAAGAAATTCCCGTTTATGCTGTTTTTAAAATAAAAGGCATGGATCACTGCATGAGGAGACATTGTCAGAATCACAAAATTAGTGTGATTAAAACAGTATTACCAATACTTTTGACTAGATGTAAATAAAAAGCATTCGGGCTTTGTTAAGGAGCACTGTGAAGCTAAACAGCTTCCACCCCTACACGCAAAAACAAAGAATTGCTCTTAAGGACACATATGTCTGCATAAATGAATGTTGAGACATGCCAAAGTGACAAAAAATAGTTTAATTAAAAACCCTATGGTTTGATTAAATTAAGTTAAAAACACATGAACTCGCATAACCCCAGGACCTGAAGGCGCATGCGCACACGCACGAAACCGGTTTGGTTGGCCGCCATTTTGAACTAGTGCCATCTTATTACTACTTTGGCACAAGGCAATGAAGAAAGTAACATTGGATGAATTATATTCTTAAACTTAGTTACTATCAGAAACACATCTGCTATTATGAAATGTATTCCCTACTGCTCTGTAATCCATTATTGTAAATTGAAAAATTATTAGGAAATAATAAGACAGTGATGGATAAAAACAAATAGAATTGGTTTTTGAGTTTTCCAGCTAGGATGGAAAAGGCTAAGCATTAGGCTTCAAATGAATGAATTAATTCATGTACTAACAGGGACTTAGAAAGCTTTCATAATTTTTTGGACACCACCCAGAGAGCCAGCAATTCAAGGAGAAGATGCAGCTAAACATCTCATTCTTGGTTCGGGCACCAGAGAAAACTACAGAGTCCAACATTGTTTTGGATAATTTACACACCAATTCAAAATAGATTTTAGTGACCTCCAATTGACGTAATCGGGTGTCATTACTGTCAATGTGAATTATAATTTTATGTTTATCCTTAGCCAGCAGTTTTAAATTTCCAACAATGTTCCCTGCTCTAGGCCCTGGAACAGATCCCTAAGAAGACATCTATCTTTTGTTATATTTTATAACTTTGTAATATATTGCATTATTTAATTTAGCTTAGTTAGTCTTCTTGCTGTCCTGGAACTGTAATTCCCTCTGGAAATTATGTGGGTTAAATCTGTGCTCATGATTATTCTCCTTTTCAGACTATCATTTGTGCAACCCACCTCCTCCCCATCTGCACCCCACCCAAGTCACTCGTAGCTCCATCCAAGCCTCAATCTTCATCTTTACTACCATCATCAGTGTCTAGACTCCGGGGGGTCTTATTGTAAACCTTATCACCACTGGGATTCTGTTCTGTCATGAGGCATCTTTGGAGTCTAATCTCCAAATGGAAAGATCAAGTTCTCTATCTCAATAAATCATGTTCAATTCTTCCAAATGTTCTCTCTATATTGAAACAAGTGGTTAGTTTATGATATAAGCCCTTATAAGTCCATGTAAACCTATGTGTATATTTACATTAATATTTATATGACTAAATAATGATTAATAATATTATTATAAACAGATTTAGGTTATAAGAAATCCATTTAAGAATTTTTTTACCCCATTAACAAAAGTAACAAGTTTCCTTTAAACACCAAGACAAACACATTTGAGATTATCTTATGTGTTATGTCACTTAAACCTTTACTGAGTTTTTCTGTTGCTTAATGCATTGTCAAGGTCTGGCAGCCCTCACCGGTTCACCTGTCCATTGTGTCCATTTGTTATGTTTTGTTGTGTTTCGACTCCAATCCTGGTCCCCTTATGTGTATATGTGTTTGGATGTGTATGTGTGTGTTTCCAGAAGGCTGGTTTACAAGCGTCATCAGGCTGAGGAAGAGTTCCCGTGTTGAAGCCAGCCCTCACCAGCTGCTGTTGATCAGCATCAGTAGCGATCTCCTACTTAACTGTGTGGCTGTGCTTTATTCGACGATGGATTGTTGAGTTGACTCAGTACAGCCCCGGCTGTATAGTAAAGTGTGTGTGTGTGTGTGTGTTGCTCGCCAAACTAATCACTGCATCTTTTCTTGTCAGGATCTGGGAACGGAGTTTGTCATGGGGTGTATAGATCGGGTTTGGAGTTTTCATGATTCACGCCATGGACACAAGCACTGTGTGGGATTTTGGTAGAATCGCCAGGGAAGCCACAGTGCGAGGACTGTCGCTGTTGTCGTTCAAATTTTGCACTGTAAATAAACTCACTGTCTCTTTTGGGTCCTGTACTTACCGTAAACCTGACATGCATACTATTTTATACATATGATGACTTTGATTATTGGGCTTTCAATTATTTAAGGGTCTCTACCTTAAAATATGAAACACCTCGAGGAGACTGTTGTTGTGATTTGGCACTACATAAATAAATTTGAAGTAATTGAATTTAAAAAGTACTTTGGACTAATGCTTATTACAACGACCTTAATAAAGTCTTACTTATATCTTACCTTTTTTTGCTTATTGCCATAACCAAAAAAAGCTCAGGAGGTAGACCTGGTCACCTACTGATCGAAAGGTTGGTGGTTCGATCCCTGGCTCCTTCAGTCTGCATGCCAAGTATCCTTGGGCAAGATACTAACCCCAAGTTGCTCTCTGATGCATCCATCGGCGTGTGAATGTGTGTGAATGTTGTTAGAAAAGCACTCAGTTTAGAGTCAGTGCTTGTGAGAATGAATGTGATTGGGTGAATGTGGCATGTTGCATACAGTGCTTTGAGTACTCCGGGAGAGTAGAAAAGCGCTATATAAGAATCAGTCCATTTACCATAATAATGTTTACTATTTTAAGAGTTTGACCAACTCTGGAAGATCAAATTAGATCAATCGATCCATCCATTTTCTTAAATACTTATTCATTTCAGTTCAGTTCCACGTAGATAGTGCCAAATCATACAACAATTGCCTAACTGGCTTTATATTTGCAAAGAATTAGAAATAATAGTAAAAGGAAATAGAAAAAAGAGAAGCACAGAGAGACTATGAACAACTAAGAACAAAAACAATAAACAGGAGAAAGTAGACAAAAAATGGTGCAATGCAATAGTTGAACATACAGGCAGGGAAAAGGGGAAAAAATGTAGAAAAAAGGTCAATACAACATGGGAAGTCTCCCAGCAGCCTAAGCCCATAACTGCGTAACTAAGAGATGTTTAAAGGTCACCTGTCCAGCCCTAAATATAAGTTTTATCAAAAAGGAAAGTATGAATGATAATTTATAAAGGAATGGTGAAAACAGATCCTTGTGTACACCTGCTGTCACCATGACTTATTACTATGATGGCGAAAGGGTTCATAAATATTGGAATTTCTATCAAACACAGAATTTCAAAGTACCTTCAATAATACTGGATGTACTTTTACAGCCAGTTTTGGACCACTTCTCAGTTCCATGTCTGTTCTTCACTTGGGACAAAGTGTCACTGGTGAAGCAACAGCTGTCTGATGGCGTAACAGATTGGTGCCTGTGCTAATCTAAGCTGTAAACACGAGGAACTGCTGTCAGCTTAATCTGCTTGTCACTGCTGGAGTGGAGTCTGGCATGCTGCTAGACAACACTAGGCAGGGCTGCCCACACAGCAAAGGGGAACTGCATTGGGTAAAGCTAGCAATTGAACTAACTCTAGTCACTCCAGTCATATTAAGCCAACATCTCCAGATGGTGTATGTGTGCAACTGACCCATTCACCAATGAGCAATGCTTAAAGCTTTAGCAACAAAAAAGGAAACAAATACCATGCTGATTATTGTGTCATTTCCCTGAGCTCTTGTTCCCTCAGAGATGATGCACTGGGATAATGTGTACTTAAATAACAGAAATGACAAGCTTCTGCTGCCCATTACATTTCACAAGCTCAGAATCTCTTAATGGCAATATATGGCCCATGCATCCCTTTACAAATGACATGATTTAGGGTGATTTTAATAATTAAAGCTAGAGGAAGCAAAAACCAATGTTTCTGTTTTTCTGTTTGTTAATATATAGCTGCTCAGCACAATTTTCTCATCTAATCTCTAGAGTTCTGACATCAGATTCATAGTGCAGCAGCAATCACAGTCCTATTCTTCCCATGTTGCCCGATATCATGCAGTTCATTCAAATTTACAATTATTTTTAAATTAATCATATTCTTAACAGAATATAAACATATTAAAATGTATTTTTGTGTATTTGAATGATGCACTTAGTGACAGAGCTCACAGACTGAGTTTCTGGATATGTCTGTTGACTGGTATTGCATTATACCATTGTGTTGAGTCTCTATTGCAAAGACTAGAACAGTATTTAACATTTCAGTGTCAGTTTTATTGTTTTTATTCCAAGTAGTAAGTCTTGTGTCAACTATAATCAGAAATTGCAATAATCAAGTTAAAACAAAAGCGACTCTTAATAAGTTTTTTTTTTATCTGTTAGCTCTCGGGTTTAGAGCAAGCTATTAGAAAAAAAAGAAGAGTTCATATTTTATATTTCTAGTTTTAGCATCTAGTTTATTTAAAAATTCAGTTTTTTGGAACTTACATCCGGTTCCGGTTCAAGAGTAAATGAGCGCAGATTAATAGAACTACGTTTTACTAGCGGACCGAAAGTGTTACTGACGGGAATCTACAGCGTCTTGAGCTGAATTAAGACTTCAGAAGTCATTTGTCATGTCGAATGACCAGCGGATAAACTCTCAGGTTGGTAATAAATGTATTACATGTATAAGAACAAGCGTCATGTTAACAATTGATAGCCGTACAGTAACTTTTATGCTTATTGTAGCTGTTAGCTAAAAACGCTAATTTAGCCTAGTTTGCCCTGGATTTAGCTTTGACAAACAAATATGATCGACTGTTTCTAGTAGGATTCCAAAGTTCTCATCTTGTACCCTGTCAGAGCCCTGTATGCTTGCAGAGACTCCTACAGTAGGGAAACATGCAAAACAGTGTCCAAACCTTTGTATTTTAGCTTTATTTATGTCTTACACAGCATCCCAACTCTTTAGCTAACTTAATAACTTTAGCTAAAGTGAATAGTTAGTCTAATTCATTAGTGCAGCATTACTGGATCACCTCTGTTTGAAGTGATATAATATGATATACAACTATCAGTGAAACAGCAAACTTTGTAAATAAACAACACTTCTCATTCTCTAAATGTTTGGCCACAGCTGTAGATTACACTATCAGTGCTTTTTCACTCTTGACAATAATTACATTTCTAAATTCTCTTTGTGCATTTACAGGTAAACAATATCTAATATTTTATCTAAATGACTGTTTTGTCTTTGAAAAGGTGAAGAGCCTGAGGCCGGTGACAGTCCAGTTCTACTCTACGTCGGGGCTCGCAAAATTTCAAAATCTCTGGTAGCCCTTCGGGCAGGCACTCTTCAGTTTTTGGTAGCCCAAAATAAATGTAAGTAGCCCGAATAAAAAAGATAACAATTTTTTGATTGATGTTTTTTTTCCCTTTACAATATTATATATTAAAGTATAATATTGTGAAGGAAACAAAACATCAATCAAAATATTGTTAAAATACAAATTACAACAATTGTATAAAAATTACAATCATCACCTCAAATACTTGGTTCTAATTGAACAGAAATTTCTATGAACTTGCCTGAACATGAATCAGTCTGTGTCAGATCCTCAGGTAAACAATATCTAATATTTTATCTAAATGACTGCTTTGTCTTTGAAAAGGTGAAGAGCCTGAGGCCGGTGACAGTCCAGTTCTACTCCAAGTACATCTTTACGGTGGCTCACAGGGCAAGGCTACATTCCTGTCCTGCCAGAAGAGAAAAGAAACTTCAGAGTCTTCATGCAGTTCAACCACACCTGTCATATTCCGTATGACAGGGGTCTCAAACTCCAGTCCTCGAGGGCCGGTGTCATGCAACCTTTCCATGTGTCCCTGGTGCAACACACCTGAATACAATTAGTAGGTCATTAGCAAGAGTATAGAACTTGACTGCATGCTGAGGTGGCAACCCCTAACCCAGGGGTCGGCAACCTGCGGCTCTGGAGCCACATGCGGTTCTTTAGTCCTTATACTGCGGCTCCGCCTGGTTTGGGAAAATAAATTAGAAGTATTTAGCTGAAGTGTATTTTATTTATGTTAGTTCTTTTTAACTCGTAGTTCTAAATTGGAAGATTATTGTGATATTGAAATATAAAAATAAAATTATATTCTATTATTTTTTCATTGCTCAAAAATAAGAGTCACACTCATGAAGCCGGTATACCCACCAAACGCCGTGCATTTATCGAGACTTTCAACCCCAGGTAGGTCAATTATGGATCTTCGGATCCACATTATGTCAGCAGCTGTTCTCCACCGTGAACTATGTTAAAGACAAACACCGTTCACACCTGACAGATGACAGCTTACAGTCCTGCGTAAACTGATTTCGTATAGCCCCGATTTGTGGACTCTGTGCGCAGAGGTTCAGGAGCAGAAGTCCCATTGTAAACAAATCACGGCAGACCCGATGATGTTTCCATGAGCATGCTTTTGAGAATCTCTTTATTGAGCACTTTTCACACACACGGTTGCTGTCGCATGCAGCCGGCTGTAGCTTTTCAGCTCACAGCCCGACATACACCACCAACAACAACAAAAGCACAGATAGCGCAGGCGTAAAGGCAGCGAGGCGTGATTGCGGGTGTCGCCAGGTGCGTCCGCCTCCCCTGCAGCGGCGCTGCAAACCACGCCCGCCAAGACGCATTAACCAGGTAAAATACATATTTAGGCAGAATTTTGCAAATATCTATTTTTCATTTTCAGCAGCATAGTGCTTTTTTCCAATTATTTTTAAGAGTCAGGTCAAGGCTCCAACAGCCCAAAGGCGATATAAGGGTGGCGGCTGACAACAGTTTTTGTTTGCTACATGGATCATTTTAGCTCAGGTTGGTGTCTTTCCTTTTGTTATATTTCTTTAAGAGTTCAAAATGTGTTGATTACATAAATATAATTTAATTTTCTCTGTAGCACTTCATGGATTTCATAAGCAGCACACCTTAGTTGTTCACACAAAGCATAAAGATAAAAAACAATATATACAGTGTTATCTTCATTTTAGATGTCAAAAAGTATTTGCGGCTCCCAGTGTTTTCTTTTGCGTGGAAACCAGGTCCAAATGGCTCTTTGGGTGTAAAAGGTTGCAGACCCCTGCCCTAACCCTACCTACTCAAGTAAATTTAAGTAAATATATGTATTTGGAAACATATACTTCTAAAATACTTTTATTGCACCATGTTCATTCACTCATGAGCTGCTGTAACGTGAATCAAATGGCTGAATTGCCAACTCAGCATGCATTCAAGTTCTATACTCTTGCTAATGACCTACTAGGTGTGTTGCAACAGGGACACATGGAAAAGTTGCAGGACAGCGGCCCTCGAGGACTGGAGTTTGAGACCCCTGCCATATGGTGTTCATGCAGTTTTCTACCCCACAGTTACAGCATGTCTGACTGCCTGTTCAGCATATGCAAAAATATATGAGTTTAAGCATGTGATGACAAAGGCCTTCCATTATGGTGTTTGTCATCACATGTCACAGACATCTGGATGATCATTTGGAATAAACAAAAAACTAAAAACTTGTTACTTCATCTTTTATCTTTATTATTATTATTGTTCTTATTTTACATTTTTCATTGTTAGGCATTAGGTTTATTTATAGTAGGCCTTTCCAACTTCTTTCCCTCTTCCATGTTACTGTGTCAGCATCTATTTGGGGTCGGGAGTGGAACAGAAAGTAAGGAAATCCAAAGTGCCATTTAAACCAGGAGAGGTTCTTATATTTCACAAGAAGGGATTAATTCAAAAGAAATGACCTCAATGCCATATTTTATTTAGGAACCCTAGAGAGCACTTTGCAAAATAACACATTCTTATAATTTCACCCTCAGATGAGCCAAGCTACGACTGTCAGGGAAGGTGATGTAGGTACAGAGCGTGTGAGAGTGGTTAAGTTAATGTCTCTTGTCTAGATGAAGGCACAGGAGGGATCAATGGCAAGGCGTAGAGATTCAGTATCTTCAGTCTTCAGTGGACACTCCATTTCTGGCACAAATCACCTGTAAAAGACGGTCGATTTAGGAGGTGACCCGACAACTTCAGCCTGTCAAACATAGCAATGGAGCAGTATGTTTAAAAAAAACAACTAATTAAGCATGCACTCAGTACCCTAAGAATTATTATGATAGTTAAACACAGTGATAGTCACATATCATATCACTTCAAACAGAGGTGATCCAGTAATGCTGCACTAATGAATTAGACTAACTATTCACTTTAGCTAAAGTTATTAAGTTAGCTAAAGAGTTGGGATGCTGTGTAAGACATAAATAAAGCTAAAATACAAAGGTCTGGACACTGTTTTGCATGTTTCCCTACTGTAGGGGTCTCTGCAAGCATACAGGGCTCTGACAGGGTACAAGATGAGAACTTTGGAATCCTACTAGAAACAGTCGATCATATTTGTTTGTCAAAGCTAAATCCAGGGCAAACTAGGCTAAATTAGCGTTTTTAGCTAACAGCTACAATAAGCATAAAAGTTACTGTACGGCTATCAATTGTTAACATGACGCTTGTTCTTATACATGTAATACATTTATTACCAACCTGAGAGTTTATCCACTGGTCATTCGACATGACAAATGACTTCTGAAGTCTTAATTCAGCTCAAGACGCTGTAGATTCCCGTCAGTAACACTTTCGGTCCGCTAGTAAAACGTAGTTCTATTAATCTGCGCTCATTTACTCTTGAACCGGAACCGGATGTAAGTTCCAAAAAACTGAATTTTGGAACTGAAATTGAATTGTAGAACTGAAACTGAATGGTGAGAGTGAAACTGAAATTATTCGAGAGCTGAATTTTTAAAGCATAAAATGCAGTTTCAAAGCAAATGAATTCATTTTCAATATATAAAATTCAATTTCAATTTAGTGATGATCATTTTCAAACCATAAATTCAATTTCAAATTAGACTAATTCAAATTCAGTTTTCAAAAGCATTTATTCAAGTTACAATTCAGATTCAATCTGAGCAATTCAAATTCAAATTTAACTTATTCAAATTCAGTTTCTGATGGCACAGATTTCTGCCCATAAACACGTCCCTATATTACGAGATCGGAAAAATGAGGAAACATGAGAATTGTTTGGCTTGAATCTACACATGTATGTTTGTTTTACTTAAATCGCTTTGGAAAACACTATTTACTGCTGGTTAAGGTTAGGGATAAGATATGGTTAGGGCTGGAATACATGGCTGGAACGTGTATTACTGCGGGTGCGTCATTCTACTGGATTTCATCTGTAAGCTGGTGCATAGCATAAGAACGCAGAAGGTCACCTTTCGTGTTTCTCAGGAACGCCATGAGACTTGACAAATCATCAGTATATTACGCCTCGGGAGCGAGAACGGGCTGTTGGGCACTGAAGCTCTGCTGATAGGGGTTCTTTTCTGGTTATTTTAATTCCCTTCAATAATGAGCCAATATTGTTATTCTTCTGGCAAGGCCAGTCTCAGATGACACGAGGAAAAAACGCTTCGCATTTGTCATGTCACTTGTATAATAATGTCGTCATCTGTAAGAGGATTGTCCCCTAATAGTAGGGTTGCACAGTTTGATCCTCAACTGTTTTCTGTATGAAACCTAAGCCAGACCTACTCAATGAGTGTGTATGTTTTCATGTTCATGTAATAACTTTGTAACTGTATCCTCTGGTAAACTCTACATTTTCTGAAAAGAACACAATCCTTATGCTATTCTTAGTAGATCATACAACAACCCATTCCAAGCCCATATATCAAATGATCTCACTGATGGACTTTCAATCCATCTCCCTTCTCCGTGGATTAAAAACAAGCTTAATGTGTTACTTTACCAAGGATTAAGAGCAATCATACACCACACCCACAACCCCCACTCCCAACCCTCTCCCCAATCCCCTCCCCTGCCCATCCTCCCTATACTGTAGCAAGTGGCATTGGTACAGATCTGATGATATTTGAGTATGTGTTCCTATGAAATGGTCTTGGAGTGCAGAGATTACTTTGCTTGAACTTAATGCAAATGGGGTTGTGAGATAAGAAAGCTGTGCTAATCAAGAAAGCCTTTAGACATGAATTTGGTCAATGGTCAAAGGTAACTTTATTGCCCCCATTAGGAAATTGATTTGTAGTATGTCAACACATCAAATAACATATACACACACAAAAAGAAACATCCCAAATTTTATCAGTAGCATCAAGAAAGTGCAATGTGCAGCAGTGACACATAAAAGACACTCTATGTCTTGGTCTTCACTACAGCACTTTATACCAAGCAGCTGAAAGTCTCTAAAGAGAGGATGGTCTGAACATAACATGACATAACATGAGGTTGCCTTCCTCCTCTGCCAGTCAAAGACAATGATTTGTCTTTGTCTATTACCATACCAAGCAATGATACAAAACATTAAAACTGATTCAATAAAACTTTTATAAAAAGGGTCATCATTTCAGATGAAACACTAAAAACTATCAATCTCCTTAAAAAGTACAGTTGTTGTTGGACCTTTTTCACTGTAGCATCAAAATGTGACTCAAAGGACAGAGCCTTATCAAGAACAACCCCCAAATACTTATAATGATCCACCAGTGGCTCATGTCACAACAGGCCCATGGGAATACTCTTCACCATGAAGGACGCTTACAATGACTGTGTCATCTGCATATTTAATGAAATGCGTTTTAACCTGTGTACTACGACAGTCATTAGTGTACAAAATATACAGTAGGGGAGAGAGAAAACAACGCTGTGGTGAACCAGTGGAAGAATTCAGCTGATTGGAAAAACAGTCGTTTACTCTCACACACTGAGATTTGTCAGGTAAAAAGTCTAATATCCAACCAACAAGATTAAAATCAAGTTTAAACTGGTTAAGAAGCTTATCAGCTAGGAGATGTGACTGGATAGTATTAAATGCTGAGGAAAAGTCAATCAATAGCAGCCGAGCATGGGCTTTGGCCCCATCCAGATGGTAATATAGGAAAGTTAACAGGATTGTATCAAGAAGAAAAGTGTACTTCATTGGCAGCCAAGCCTTAATGAGTCAAAGCTGTGAGTTTCTCAGTAATAGTTTACTGGTTGTTACAGTTAAATTAAATATAATCCATAATGCACCTGGCTGGTTTGACTCTATTAAAGAAGAATAATCAGCTTTATTTGCTTACCCACCTGTCTCCTGTACAAAGATGTGGGTGGATGTTAAAGTACAACTTACTTAATGAAAACCCCTTAATGAGACCCCAAAATCTTTATCAGACGCCGCTAAAGAGACACAATTCCACCAAGACCTAAATTTCTGTATATACTCAAGTATATCAATGAAATATTATTGTGTTTATCTAACCTATTAAAAGTAGATTTTAAAAAGCAAGCTGTCCATACCTTGGGCTTTGGAAACTGCCAAGTAAAGACCCTCAGTCAGTCGCTTATAGAGGTATACCAGAGAGAAAGGAGGCAGGAGAATAAACCAGCTGTACTCCACTGAACTATCTAGGGTGTATCTTCAGTGGCAGAGCAACAATATGCGAACAGCCCCACCAAGGCTGGAGACAGAGCAATACTGGAAAAGCATTAGGGACAAGAACACAACCTGTAACATCAATGCTCAGTGGCTAGTGGATCTAAGAGCAGACGACAGCAACCACCCTGAACAGGATCCAGTAGCCTCTGGCAGCACAAATAAACCAGGAATGGCTAACTGAAGTCCTGATCCCCAAGGATCCCCAGAAGGTCCCATCAACTACAGGCCAATAACCTTCCATGTGGTCCTGCAGAGTGAGAATTACAAGATCTGGGCAATCAACAATTATGGCCTGTCATGCACAAACCTGAAAAAGCTTCTTACCATGCACGGAGGGTTTCATCCTCCTGGTGAAACATACCCAGAACACCTCCCAGGGGCCAGATAGTCCACAACAACAGGAGAAATACCCCATACTCTTGACACTCTCTTGTACCTGCTCCCTACTCTCACTACAGATCACAATTTTCCTGCGAAGATCATAGAGACCTGTCCATCACCATTGCAAGAAGGAGCTCAATGCTAATCCCTTATGTAATTCTACCCTGACCTTTAATCAAAATCTAATGCTATGTGAAAGACAAACAAAAGCAGAAATTTCTACACCTACCTCCAAATGCTGGCCTCATGGTGAAGTCATGGTCATCTACTTTTAGCAGGTGTTCTGTCTTCATTTTGCGAGATTTCGTCACATCTGGAGGCTTCTTTGACAAGGAGCTACAGCAGGATGACATTAAGTGTCAGATAACAATCAAAACTGTTAAAAAATAATGCACCAGCAAAGAACAGTCCAAAATAATAGGCAGTGAATAAGAAATGTATAAACTGATTTATGCAGATATGATTGCAAATGCAGCCGGTTTCATTTTTTTAAACATTTGCAGTGCAGATACCTAAATATAGAGAATATAGAGCCCTAAAATTTCAGCAAATTGTACAGAAACTAGAGTAAACCAGTCTCTTTAAAAAAGTTTAGTTCAGCATAAGCAAATCAATCACTCTGGTTGACGTCATACTGTTTGTACAATTATTTGTGTTTTTTGTTGCTTTACACAATGGTTAAATTCAATTCAGTCTTATTCAAATACTGCCAAATCACAATAACAATTGCCTCAAGGCACTTTACATTATAAGGTAAAGACCCAGCAATAGTACAATAATACTTTTGAGATTTGTTAGGGAGGCCAACTGGCATACAAAACGACAAATCCTAAGCCTAACCCTGCTATGTGCTGTGGGGATCCTTTGTGATTGGTAAAGCTGTTTAGGACACAAGCTTTGACCTAAACAGAACAGATGACCTTGACATAGTGAAACTCTGGGTCACTATATCAGAAAAATAATTTTGCATGATGTCTGGCATTTACATAGTGCTTTTGTAGTTCAACTACAGAAATTGGATACAGTGGTGTCAAAAAGTGTTTTCCCCCTTTCTGATTTCCTAATGTTTTGCATATTTGTCACTTCTACGGGTTTTAGATCATCAAACACATTATAATATTAGACAAAGATAACCTGAGTAAATACAAAATGATGTTTTTATTTGAAGATTTAAAAAAGATTTAAGGAGAAAAGTTATCCAAACCTACCTGGCCCTGTGTGAAAAAATAAATTCCCCTCTTGTTAAATCAGGATTTAACTGTAATTATCCACATTTTTTAGAAAGCTGAGTCCTGATTACTTGCAGATCTGGCAGATATCACTTAAATAGAACATGTCTGACAAAGTGAAGCAGGCTAAAAGATCTCAAAAAGCATCATTGATCTAAAGAAACAGCTGAGTAATAAAGTCAGACTTCTTTCAGTCTGGAAAGGGTCGCAAAGAACTCCACAGTGAGAGCCATTATGCACAAATGGAGAAAACAAGCAACAGTGGTGAACCTTCCCAGTGCCATGAGGATTAGGACCCAAATGTAGGACTTTGTACATATGGAGATGAACTCAAAAAGGCAGCTTTATTTTGCTGAAAAACAATAGAATACCACAAAACCAAACCTAAACTGGAAAACTTGAAACTAAGACTAGGGAAAGAGAAACTAGGAGTTACAAGGGAACACAGAGGACAGGAAATCACACAGCTACGAGGGACGATGCGACAACAAGCAGGGGATGAAAGGGAATGGGAAACAGGAGGGAAACATAGCTGGAACTAATTAAGCAGACAAGATGGGGAACAGAGGTTGAACACAGAGCAGGACTGTCAACATAAAACAGGAAACACACCGACTACCCTTACAGACAGACTGGCTTCACACAGAGACACGACTAACTAGGAACCAGAGGGAACAAAGAGGCAAAAACTAAGGACTAGAAATCACAGAACCATCAACCAAATGACTAGTAATGATAACCCGTTAAGAAATCAAAGCTTAAAAATAATAATACAAAGAAATTAAAACACTGGGTCACTGACCCAGGACCGTGACAGCCAGGTTGGCTGGTCAACCAAAATTACTCCAAGAGCACAGCAACAAGGTCACAAAAGAACCCAGAAAAAGATTAAATAACCACAGGATTCACATGTCTCAGTTAAGGTCAGAGTTCACGATTCAACAATAAGCAAGAAACTGGGCAAAATGTCATCCATGGAAGAGTTCAAGGAGAAAACCACTGCTGACCAAAAGGAAAATAAAGGCCTGTCTCACATTTGTGAAAAACAAGTTGATGATCCCCGAGACTTTTGGCAAAAATCTGTGGTCTGAGGAGACAAAAGCTGAACTTTGATGGTTTAAGTCCCATTACCTCTGGTACAAAACTAACCCAACATTTCAGAAAAGGAACAGTAAACAACAGTAAAATATGAAGGTTGTAGTGTGATGGTCTGGGGTTGTTGGTTTTCTGCCTAAGGACCTGGAAGACTTGCTGTGGTAAATGGAACCATGAGTTCTGCTGTCTACCAACATGTCCTGAAGGAGAATGTCTGCCCTATATGTTCATGACCTCAACCTGAAGCTTTCTTGGGTTCTGTAGCAGGACAATGACCCAAAACACACAGGATTTTGACCAGTGGCCTAGTCAAAGTCCTGACCTGAATCAGATTGAGATGCTGGGCCACTGCAATCAAACACTTGATTGCAGTTGCTGCTGCTGAGGGTGATCCGGCCAGTTATTAGGTTTAGGGGGCAATCACATTTTCAAACAGGGCCATGTAGGTTTGGATTTTTTATTCCCTTAATAATAAACACCTTCATTTAGAAACTCCATTTTGTGTTTACTTGTGTCATCTTGATCAAATGTTTTAGGTCATCAAACAAATTTAAAGTGTGACAAACATACAAAAAAATAGGAAATCAGTAAGGGGGCAATCTCTTTTTTATACCACTGTATGGCTATGCTGTGTGGCATGCAGGAAGGCAGGAAAAAGGACCCAAAATGCAGGACACTCAAAGCGGGACTGGAACTCAAAACGCAGCTTTATTACTGGCAAAACTTTCTCATAAAATAAAACTCACAAAAGCAAAGCAAAACAAGACTCAGAACAGAGGTACTGGAAGACCGGACATAACAAACACACAGCATGTTGATGGTACGACGCAACAGAGAACAAAGGCAAACACAGGGCTTATATACACCAGGGAGTAATCAGGAAATGGGAAACAGGAGGGAGACACAGCTGGGAGAGATTAGGGCTAACGAGACGGGGCAGGTAAAACTGAATACACTGACATAGGACTGGGACTATCAAAATAAAACAGGAAATAAGAAACAAATCACAAAAACGAAAACTTGACACTGACAGATAGACAGAAGAATATAACCGATGAAACAGAGAAGACACTGACTTAAACTAGAGGCCAGAATAACAAATGACGTAAAGAGAACAAAACCAAGAATAACCCCTAATACAAAATCAAACCAGCACAACTCAAAACCCCAAACAAATCATAATTTAGAAAAACAAAACAGAAACAGAAAAAGCTGGGTCAAAATGACCCAGAGCCGTGACATCCCCATACTTTTTGAGACAACTTAATGTAGTTGGTATCCCATTAGTACTTAAGTGCACTAGGATGACATACTCATCAGGGAAGTTCCTCACTGTGTTTCTGGAGGCCAAGGTAATGCCATTCAGAGTAAGAATCTGGTTAGATACCATATTTCTAAGATTTACAGGGCCGAGTACAATAGCCTCAGTTTTATCTGAATTTAGAAGCAAAAAATTACAGGTCATCCAGGTCTTTATTTCTTTAAGATATTCCTGCAGTTTAACTAATTGGTTTATTATCTGGCTGCAGGGATAGATAAAGTTGTGTGTCATTTGCATAGCAGTGAAAATGTATCCTATGCCTTCTGATGATAGGCCTCAACTCACTGTTTGGAGGAGGAGGAATGCTGCCTATAACTCCAAGAACTCCAAGAAGGGGACAGGAAAACTGCAGCGCATAAAAGGGAGGATGGATGGGGCCATGTACCATCAAATCTTGGGTGAGAACCTCCTTCCTTCAGCCAGGGCATTGAAAATGGGTTGTAGTGGGTATTCCAGCATGACAATGATTCAAAACACACAGCCAAAGCAACAATGAATTGGCTCAAGAAGAAGCATATTAAGGTCTTGGAGTGGCCTAGTCAGTCTCCATACCTTAATCCCATAGAAAATCTGTGAAGGGAGCTAAAGGTTTGAATTGCCAAACAACAGCCACGAAACTCAGACTTGGAGAGGATGCGCCACCATAATGGAACCAAGATGGCGGCGCGTGAACAACGCGAGGCTCAGTGTCTCTCCAGAATCTGCTATTTAGCGGTTTTTTATCTACTTTTAACCGGATTATTCGTCCAGAATTGCTGTGCGTTGCTGACCTACAGCAGACAAGAGCTTCTGGACATCTGGACTCATAACTCCAACAGTTTTATCGCCGATCTCCGACTCATCCCAGAGATCTCCAGAACACCGGAGGCTGCCCACTCTCCCCGGCCGGGCGGAAGTGCATGCTGACGGCGCCGAGATCGTA
The DNA here is from genome assembly GCF_013358895.1 of Oreochromis aureus. NCBI lineage: Eukaryota > Metazoa > Chordata > Actinopteri > Cichliformes > Cichlidae > Oreochromis > Oreochromis aureus. Next base: position 28,614,882 of record NC_052960.1, read on the forward strand.
AACAAAGGCGAGGTAGGCGCGGAGGGCTACGGGCTAAGCTAAAGCTAACACCACACCGGCTGCCTTTACCCAGTATTTTCCTCGCCAATGTCCGTTCTCTGGCAAACAAAATGGATGAGATACGGCTCTCCATCACTAACAACAGACGGATTATGGACTCAAATGTCATGTTTTTCACCGAAACATGGTTGAACAACAGCTGCCCGGACAATGCTATCGAGTTAGCAGGACACCACACACCGAGCCGACAGGCTAGCAGATGACTCCGGCAAGACCAGAGGTGGAGGTTTGTGCATTTATATTAACAATGCTTGGTGCATGAACTCCACTACTACTGAGAGTCACTGCTCACCTAATGCGGCGTTTTTAATGGTCAAATGCAGACCTTATTATCTCCCCAGAGAACTCACTTTGATCATACTCACTGCCGTGTATATACCCCCTGACGCTAATGCTAGGTTGGCCATGAAAGAACTTTCTGCAGCCATTAACAAACACCAGAATAAACACCCCGAGGCTGCTTTTATTGTTGCTGGCGACTTCAACCACACCAACTTAAAGACAGTCCTCCCCAGATTCCACCAACATGTCTCCTGCCACACCAGAGGAGACAAGACTTTAGACCATGTTTATTCCAACCTGGCTGGAGCCTACAAAGCAACACCCCTCCCCCACATTGGACAATCGGACCATCTCTCCCTGTTCCTCACACCTTGGTATTCACCACTCATCCAACGTGTTAAACCTGCTGTGAGGACAATTAAAGTGTGGCCAGAGGGGACAGACCCAGTGCTCCAGGACAGATTTAAAAACACAGACTGGAATATGTTCACCAACACAGACCTGGACCAGTACGCCTCATCTGTACTGGATTACATCTCCAAAACCACAGACAGTGTCACCACCCAGAAACGGATCACCATGTACCCCAACCAGAAGCCTTGGATGAACCGGGATGTTCGTCTCCTCCTGAAGGCCCGCAACACCGCCTTTAGGTCAGGAGATGCACACGCCTACAGTACAGCCAGGGCTAATCTAAAGAAGGGCATCAAAAAGCCAAACACCATTACAAAAAGAAGGTAGAAGAACACTTCTCCAACTCCAACCCCGACGCATGTGGCAAGGACTCCAGACCATCACAGACTACAGGACCACCAAACCCTCCCCCGCATCCTCTGATGTCTCCTTCCTCAACGAGCTCAACAACTTTTACGCTCGTTTTGAGCGAGGGAACCCCACAACCACAACCAAAGCAGATGTGACGCCAGACCACCAACCTCTGACTCTCTCCCCCACCGATGTAGGAGCGGTGCTGAGCAGGATCAATGTCCACAAGGCTGCAGGTCCTGATGGCATCCCCGGTCGTGTTCTCAGAGCGTGTTCTGGGAGCTTGCAGGAGTGCTGACAGACATATTCAACCTGTCCTTGGCTCCACGCTGTGGTACCGGTCTGCTTCAAATCCACCTCCATCGTCCCGATACCCAAAAACTCCAACCCATCTTGCCTCAATGACTACCGCCCAGTAGCACTCACCCCATCATCACTAAGTGCTTAGAGCAGCTGGTCCTAGCACACTTCAAATCCTGTCTTCCCCCACCCTGGACCCCACCACCAAGCATACCGCCAGAACAGGAGCACAGAGGATGCAGTCTCCATCGCACTGCACTCTGTCCTCTCACACCTGGACAACAACAACACCCACGCCAGAATGCTGTTTATAGACTTCAGTTCAGCGTTCAATACAATCCACCCTCACAACTCATCAGGAAACTGACAGACCTGGGCATCAGTTCCCTCATCTGCAAATGGTTACTGGACTTCCTGACCAACCGCCCCAACATGTCCGGCTGGATAACCACTGCTCATCTACCATCACAATGAACACCGGTGTACCACAAGGCTGTGTGATGAGCCCTTTCCTCTACTCCCTCTTCACCCACGACTGCAGACCTGCTGATGGTTCCAACACCATCATTAAGTTTGCAGATGACACCACGGTGATTGGCCTCATCAGTGACAACGATGAGGGCCTACAGGAGGAGGAGGTGGATCGTCTGGCTGAGTGGTGCGACACAAACAACCTGCTGCTTAACACCGAGAAGACCAAGGAGCTCATCGTGGACTACAGGAGGAATGCTGACCCACATCCACCCATCCACATTAAGGGGACGGCTGTGGAGCGTGTGAGCAGCTTCAAGTTCCTGGGAGTCCACATCTCCGAGGATCTCACCTGGACGACCAACTGCTCCAAGCTGGTCAAGAAGGCTCACCAGCGCCTCTTCTTCTTGAGGACTCTGAGGAAGAACCACCTTTCCTCAGACATCCTGGTGAACTTCTATCGCTGCACCATCGAGAGCATCCTGACCAACTGTATAACAGTCTGGTACGGAACTGCTCTGCCTCGGACCGGAAGGCGTTGCAGAGGGTCGTGAAAACTGCCCAGCGCATCGCCGGAGCACCACTTCCTGCCATAAAAGACATCTACAGGAAGCAGTGTCTGAAAAGGGCTGGGAAAATCATCAGAGACCCCAGTCACCCATCACATGGACTCTTCACCCTCCTGCCCTCTGGGAGGCGCTACAGGAGCCTCCGGACTAAGACCACCAGGTACCGGAACAGCTTCTTCCCCACAGCTGTCAGACTCCTGAACTCTGCCTCCTGACATCTGACAGCCTCTGTAGAAATTATCCACACCCTCACTTATCTTAACTGCACTACTGTATAGTTCTGTGTAAATAATCATTCTGTACATACAATAATTTTTAACCTTACAACTGTTTACAACTTGCATAGTTCCCATTTCTGTATAACTGTATATCTCATATTTCTGTAAAGTTATTTATTTCATATTCTGTATAGTTTTTCATATTTATATCCTGTTGATATCCTGTAGATAGCTTGTACTCACTACAGCCTGTACATACCTATAGTTATAGAATATTCACAACATACTTCATACCGTGTACATTATAACATACCACAATAGACCCATTTCTGTAATATACTTGCATATCTATATTATTGCTAATATATATTGTAATATATCTATATCACTAAAGCACTTCTGGATGGATGCAAACTGCATTTCGTTGCCCTGTACCTGTGCATGTGCAATGACAATAAAGTTGAATTCTATTCTATTCTATTCTATTCTATTCTATTCTATTCTATTCTATTCTATTCAAAGAGGAGTGGGGCAAAATTCCCCCTGAGATGTGTGAAAAACTTCTAGGCAAATACAAGACACATCTGACTTCTGTGACTGCCAACAAAAGTTTTGCCAACAAGTACTAAAGCACGTTTTGCAAAGGGAGCAAAATCCAAATTAATGTATAACTTTTTTGAAATGCATTTTTCTGGATTTTTTTGTTACTGTTATGTCTCTCACTGTTCAAATAAACTTACCAGCTGGAGTTCAAATAATTTTTTCCCTGACTGTACTTAGGAACTACATGCAAATAAAACAACATTAGGCCCATACAGCCCCCCAGTTTTAAACAAAAGACTAATAACACAACAGCAGCAGTGAGGATGAGGCTGTCATGGTTTAAGATGGAGCCTGAGTCTGTCTACACACACACACACTCTGAGAAATGGAAAGAGGTGGCGCCATTACAAAGACAGTGAGCTCAGGTGGAGTGAAAGAACGGCTGACGCACCTCAGCATCACGATGGACACAGGAGTTGTTCAGGGATGGAATCAACTGGGGGTGTATAATTGGTCTGTTTGTCCCACTTTCTATTGCAGTGAAACCTGCAGCAATGGGGTATACTAGAGCATATTTATTTCAAGGCTTTCATAGGGTTAACTAGGGGTGGGCTTCGTGGGGGGCTCGACCGGGGACCAAAGTCCCTTGTCGACCAAGGGCAAGTTCCATTCCAGCCTGGGGTGTCTGGATCCAGTAAGGGTCCTAGGCTAGACCCCCTACACTAACCAAGCCTGTCGCAGACATGAGCGAGAGAGATATATGAAGTCGACGACCAGCTCGGACATCGCCCAGATCAACAAGGTCTGCATCAGGTGTTGAGGAACCAGGGTAGCATGATGAGAAGTGGGCTACTGGAATACGAAGGCATCGGTGGGCAAGAGACGAAAATAGGGCGCTGTTGGAATAACACTACACAAATAACCCCAGCAAAAGGGGTTACATGAATAGGATGAGGGACCTATGGAATCTTCGATACCCAACATCCACATTCACAGCAAATCAACTAGAAGCTTAGTGTTCCAACATTGGGAAGAAGTGACTGCTCTCACAGCTAGAGATTGATGAAGTACAACACGTATGCAACGGCAAGTGGGAGCCAGGACAACAGGGGGGAGATATCATCACCCCCACCTGAGATTGGGTACCAAGCTCCAAGTAGGATGGGAGAATTATTGTTGAGTGTGAGAGGATCTGACCTGAACAATAGAATCATGGCTTGAAACCTGGATCCTCCGTAGCTGGTTACCAAGACTATGTGAAGTACTACTAGATGATATGAATGTAGCACTAGGGACAATACCTACCTACTGCCACCATTACTGTGGTGAATGTAGAAGCAAATGATCTACACTATGGCAGCAGTGATCAGTGAGATGCTTGGCTAAAAGTTAAACAGCCACAAAGAGCAGTACCCTCCATAGAGAAGGGGAGTAGAGGCTAAGATCAAGGTAGCACGGAATGTCATTTTGACTGGAGAAGTGTAGTCGGATGATAACAAAGAGAGGAAACATAGTCAGATCTGAGGGGATTGAACCACCACATGGCAACATTGCAGACATAGAGGACAGCTACAAGTACCTGGGGATCCCACTGGCAAATGGAAACCATGAAGAGGCCACTAGGAAAGCTGCAACCACCAAGTACCTGCAGAGAGTCAGGCAAGTCCTGAGGAGTCAGCTGGCCAAATGAGGCGATAGAAGCCACTGACATCAAGATGAGGGAGCTCCTGACCATGCAAGGAGGGTTTCATCCCAAGTCCAGCACCCCGAGGCTGTATGCTAAGTGAAAGGAAGGAGGCTGGGGACTGGTGAGTGTCAGCACCACAGTCCAGGATGAGACAACAACAACAACAACAAAAAAAGAGACAACAAACATCCAAGAATACATCAGAAAGATGGCCCCAACCGACCACGTGCTCAGTGAATGCCTCAGGCAGCAGAAACCCATGAAAGAAGAGGATGATGAGGAACCACCATGGAAGGATTAACCCCTGCACGGTATGTACCACCAGCATATAGAGGTCCTACCAGTGCCTGGACAAAGCTGGACTGAAAGCCAGCAAAGAAGCACTATTCATGGCAACTGATGGATTGGATGGCTATGGCTCAGGAGCTAGAGCAGGTCATCTACTAGTTGGAATATTGGTGGTTTGATTCCTGCTCCAGTCTACATGCCAACATGTCTTTGGGCAAGATACCAAAACACCCAAGTTGTTCTCAGATCGAAAAATGTCTGTGAATGCTACACAGAAAACAATCAGGGATAGAAAATAGTGATTGTATGAATGGATGTAACTCAGTCACTGAGAGATGTTGTATAAAGCACTTTAAATGGTCAAGTAAGGCAGAAAAGCAAGACATTAAAACCAGTCCAATTTGAATATTTTTATGTATTTTATTCAACTAGGATCTCTGCATTGGGTTTTAGCATCTGTATAAAATTCTGATGATGTTTTAGATTATATTTTTGCTGAAATATAGAAAATGTCAAAGTATTGTAAATTATTTCCTGCAACCATATATCAATATCACACCATGTGCACTATATTACTTCTGCTCTTACACCACTTCTCATTAACACAGAAGTCTGTTTGCTGTTTTATGCAATTCAACAAGTTACAGCTGCTTTTCTTATTTAGAGGTCTCTAACGACCTCTCAGTGCAACCTTGAACAAGTCTCTAATTCCGAAATTTCTATTAAGAGCATTATTCAGCGAACACACGTTTAGTAGCGCACTTTGATAGTCAGTACAGTCCATAGATTGCTCTTAAGCCATACATAAGAATAAATAACCATAAATAATAAAAATAACCAGTACAATGATTAATAATCATAAGCAGGAGATATAATCACACTGGCATTCAGCTCTGACCACACCTTATTGATGCAGTGCACAAAGTTCAGGTATAAAAAAAAAAACACTGTTTACATCTCAAATAAAAAAAAGATAAAACGTTTAATTTCAACTCAAATGCCTCTACACTATTTTGATCAAATATACACCATTCTTTGCTAAATAATTTCAACTGATTGTAGGTAGATCAGCTGTGGTTGATATCGCCTTAGATTAAATATTTCTAACATCACACGCGATCCATTCATCTTTAGCATCTTTAACCATCATATCTAATGTAAAATAACTAACACATTTGTTTGTGACATAAACAGTTTTGTTAAACATATGATTTACTAAGATGAGTCTCCCACATTTCCACGTGTTAATCGTGCTTTGATTGCCTCTGTATTTTTCACTTACGTGCCATGCTTTGGGGTCTCCCCAGTACCGGCCCACCTTCGCACCCGGTGACCGTGCTTATAACATTCCCCGGTAATGGCAAAACATAGAAATAAAATCAGAGATTTGGTCAAATAAGGCATCTTGACGGCGTGAATCTACCGGCGAGTCCCTTAAAAGTCCTTTTCAAACGGTTCATTACAGCAGGAATCAGCCGGTTGCTCATGGTTGTCAGCAGAGGATGGACGTTGTCTCGCTCATGGCATCACACTCTGCCTCACGAGGCAGCTGGAGAGGAACGTGTCTGTGTGTGATCCTGCACTCTGCCTGCACTTATTTCCCGCGAGCGAGAGAGCGCGAGAAGAACATCTGCAGCCTGCATGCACCGAGAGGAAACACACACACACACATACAAGTAAGACTGCCACTGTGAGGACTGTCTGATAATGAATTCCCTGTATCTATGCTAACTCCAACCTTAAACAGTACTTTCTACCGTTCTTAAAAGGTCCACCCCAAACGTCCTCACTCTGACGGTGCAAATGTCAAAATGGTTCTCACAAAGACAGTACACACACACACACACACACACACACACACACACACACACACACACACACACACACACAGAGTGAGAGAGGGAAAGAGATTATGCTGCTTGGTATGACACAAGAGAGCCAGATTATAGCCCCCTCTAAATAAAAAATAAATAAATAAATAAAAACCTCATCACAGGAATCACGTTTCACCCAGCTCAGAGGCATGTTGGAACATTTTAAATGCAACCACTCAATGCAGCGCTGGTTGAAGCATTTCTGGGGATCTGGGCAGAAATATCTACCAAGTCACATGATATCTTATGTTGGTGTGATTCGCAGCTGTACTTAGCAGTAGACCATTTATATGCTGCACATGGAGCTCCACAATATGACAAAGCCTATGACAAAACCAACATGTATCTGTATAAATAATAGTAAACAGTATGTCTTTAGGACCAATCACATATGCAAAAAATAGACTAACAAATCAGTACTGATAAGTCCACTTACTTTAGGCTCTCACGTGGGATTGGCTCTCTCTGTGTTGGAGCATCACTTCCTGTTCCTGCAACAACACACAGTAGTGTTTTTTAATGAAAAACTCACAGATAACATTGTATTTCACAGAGTGATCTTCACATGCTTTATCCAAAGCACACTCTCTGCTGAATCACCCACTGGTTGTATTCACAGTATTTATCACTGTCTCTTTAGAGATTTGTCGGCTTAGTTTAGCTTGTAGCTGACTTGCTAGCAGCATGGCTTCTTCACCTGTTCCTCCTTCACTCTCCTGCTCAGTGTGTCATATGCTTAGCTACTCATTGGCCTCCTTAAATAATAATGATATTTGTAATAAATGCAGCCTGTTTACAACTCTGTAGGCCAGGACTGCTGAATTGGAGACCCGGCTCCACGCCACTGTAGCTAGCCAGGCCCCTGTAGATGGTACGGCCACATGTAGCATAGCCACCATTAGTTCTCCCCCAGCAGGTTGTCCCAAGCGGCTGGTAAAACAGGATTGTTGGGTGACAGTCAGGAGGAAGCATAGTCCTAAACAGAAGCCACATTCATGTCTTGTATCATTTTTACCCACTAAGCGGAACAATCTCGGGGTTATTGGAGATTTTATTTTGAGACGTGATTCTACACATACTAGCAACCACAGTCAATTTTCTTCCAGGGACCAGAGCAGGCGACACTGAGGGAACCCTGTAACTGCTTGTTAAAAATAAATGAAAATTCTGTAAAATTACAATTCGCCTCATCAGTAATAACACCTGGTTAAATCAATCAGAGGTCACTAAAATTAATAATAAACTGGTGTTGATTAGTCCTGTCTCCTCAGCTACTATTTCAGTCTGTGGCTCAGCACGTCTCATTGTTGGATCATTGAACGCCCTGAATTTGTGCAGCCCTGGCATAATCTAGTTTTTCATGTTGTGTATTTCTGGCTCGTATTAATACTTTTTTCTGTATATAGATTCCCCGGACCTGTCTGTGAACCTTTCCTTGGATCCCTGAGTGCGACAGTGTGAACTGGATCGTTCTGTCACAAAACAATCCATTGTGACAGAACAATCCAGCCAAAATGGACTCAGCAGACCAGTACCCAACCCATAGAACCCTCACAGCGCAGGAGGCGCTGCTGGGTCCATGTTTGTACAGTTATGTGCAAAATAATAGCAGTGTGTTTAAAACAACAGAGGAAAAGTTCCATGTTTCTAATAGCATTTATTTCCATACATACAAAGGCACCGGGAGCTGTGTGCATTCAATTTCGAATGAAAACATAAAAGATTTTTTCTTTTCTTGTCTTTTACTTTACTGACAGTGAAGAAAGAATATTAGGTCGTTCAAACCTAATAGGCAGGGGCTCAGCGCTCAAGTGGGCTCAAGCTGCCTTAAGAGCTTATCCTGAAATAACCTACTCTGTGTTTCTCCTGTTAGGGTTCAATGTTGAGAGAAGGAATCCATAAATAACCACAGATCCAGGCGTGTGCAATTTAGACGGCATTTTAATGAACACATGTGTGAGTTCAACACCCCAATCAGTATTGAACTGTCTTTACCATATTCAGACAACAGTTTTATAGGGTTAAGATAGTACAGCCCCCTTTTCTGTTGCTAGGCAGATTTAAACAAAGCATACGTCAACTCAAAACCACAAATGTTCTGTCAACAACCTTTAACATAGTTTTAAAGAACATTGTCTTCGGGTCGGTGCTTCCCCTCAGCTCGTCTTCGCTGTCGCTTATCTCCTAGGACATCTGTTGCACTTCCTCTAAGTACGTCGGCACAATTCTGCATTTGCAGCAAAAATACATCTTCACTTCTGCCCTACCAAAATAGATCTACTATGGTGTGTATGTGTGTGTGTGAGTGTGTGTGTATGTGGGTGCCTGCTGTGTAGGCTATGTATGTGTCATGACCTCGTCTGCACCCCAGCTCACCTCACACCTCTCGTCTTAGCCAGACATAAGGCCTGTGCACATACACAGCTGAACTCTGTGTGATTTCTAGGCTAAATGTCACACTCAAACCATGAAGGAAACTTACTCAAACTGAACATAACTGAAACTTAAAACTTACTCAAAAGGATATAAGGTGTAAATGATAAAAACTTAAATCTTAACTCTAAAGGATATAAGTAATAAAAGATAAAAAATCACTCCAGGCGTATGGCATGTAAGCAGGTGTGTTGCAATTCCTTTCAGAGCTCCTGTTCCCCCTCAGCTTGTATTGGCTGATCATTAACGCCCGCCAAGAGTTTCTGACCTTCACTTTGACCAGGAGCCACAGCTCTTCAATAAGCTCAAATGCAATCATGTATAAAAGATTAAAATCATTTTCATAACACAGGTTTTTCCTTTTCAGATCTGCTAATATGTTTGCTCCTCCTAATATAGTCTAAAAGCCACCCCAAGCAAAACAATTTGAACTTTCCCCTATCAGTGATCCCTCTAACTAAGTGTGTGTGTTAATCAACGATACATGCATAATAACACCCTGCTCTTAACTTGCAGTTAAACTCTGGTTTCAGTTTCACTTCTGCAGAAGCCTGCAACTTCAAACACATGTAACTTCCTGTCCCTGCAGTCTACACAGAAACCTTTAAGATTATCGAAGCATTAGAAAAGCATTTAAAATTATAGATTCAACTCAACAGTTCGAAGTGGTTATAACTGGACTTGTAATAAAGACTGATATAATACCAATATATTTGAACATCTGAATGCATCTGCGAAAGCAACATCACCCTCAATCATGAAATGGTAATGATGATTATAAAAGTAGCAGCAAATAATAGCAGCAAAATATTTCTCCTCTCGATACTCCCCTAGTTCAGGAGTGTTTTTGATAAGGGCTCCAGTGTTGAAGTTGCAGCTCACCACCTGTTAAATTTGAAACAGGGCAAATGGAGCATGGCTGACTACTCCATAAATTTCTGAATCCTCGCAGAAGAAACTGGCTGGGGAGCGGATGTACTACGACGTACCCTGCTAAATAATATTAATGATGAATTGAAAGATGAATTAATTATGCAGGAGTTACCATAATCTCTAATGACTTTATGCATCCGAGTTGACGACTGGCTATGAACGTGGTGGAGCTCTTGGCACTACAGCTCCCATGAACCTCCGGGGCAGCCAAGAGCGGCGTCTGGCGGAACTCAAGCAGAGTTCTGTCAGCAGGAAGAGGACAATGATAGCGAGGAGCCCATGCAGTTAGGACGTTTACGTCTTACTCTCACCGAACAACATCGCCGCTTTGTCACTGTTGAGTGTTTGTATTGTGGCAAGAAAGGCCATTTTGTTTTGACCTGTCCCTCCCGGTCAAAAGGACAAAAGGACAGTTCAAAACAATTGTCTTTCACGCCTAATGTTACCAGCCAAACTCACAGCTCAAGCCATAACTCATTCTCTTTCTTCTCTTATTGATTCAGGCACGGAACAGAACTTTTTTTGATTCGGCACTCGCACATCAGTTAAACCTTGCCACTGAACCTTTGCCACGCGCTCTTCGTGTTGCAGCATTATCTGGACAGCGCCTCCCCGATATAACTCATATCACTGAACCAGTCTCACTAACTTCATATTCATAACATCACTCTGAAATAGTCAGTTTTTTTGTGTATTTGTGAGTGACATATGAACTGTCTCAAGTTCACCACTCACCCTGCTTCCACTCCAAGGCCTCCGTCTACTCTTGATCCGCCTGATCTTTCTTCAGTGCCTTCTGTTTACTATGATTTGGGGGAGGTTTCTCGCAAGGACAGAGCCTTGTCTCGACCTCTACGGGGCTCCATTGCCCACTAGCTGCCTGTACAGTCTCTCCCCGCCTGAGCGTGAAGCAATGGAGACTTTTATTTTAGATTCTCTAGCGGCGGGCATCATTTGGCTGTCCTTGTGGAAAACCACCTTTAACACACACCTCAGCCATTTTGAGTATCTTGTGATGCCATTTGGTTTAACAGCAGCGTTTCAGGCCATGGCGAACGATGTGCTGCTGGACTTTACCATGTAAAACAAATCCTTAGCGACTGCTAGAGAACAGGTTATTTGTCAAAGGGGAAAAATGTGAGTTTAAGTGCAGACCCTGGGCTACATTATCGAACAGGGTGATCTCAGACCCGACCCAGCTAAAGTAAATTTCTTTGAAGAATGGCCTGAGCCCACAGATCGCCGACAGTTCCAGCGATTCCTCGGTTTTGCTAACTTTTACCACTGGTTTATTAGAGATGTCAGCAAAATCGGCTCCCCTGTGACTTGTTTGACCTCTCCCAAAGTCTCTTTTCAGTGGGACCAGGCAGCCCAAAAGTCGTTCATCCACCTAAAGGAACGCTTCACCTCTGCACGCATCATTTCCTGCCAAGGAGATCACCTTTATCCTAGGATGAAACATTTCTTTTTGGAATGGAGAGGCCTATTCTTGCATGACAGTGCCCCCATTAACAGGGCAAAAGTGCTCACTGAATAGTTCTATAGATATGAAAAATATGATATTCACATGCCATGAACTTCACAAACCAGATCTTCAACCTCACTGTGAGATCTTTGACTTGTGTGTTAGGACTGGCATACTGTGTTGCTATCATTGGAGCTTATGTGGGAGTATATACACTGGGGACATGGTGTTTCATCTCTAAAACAGGGTTCCAGAGACTTGGAAGAATCTATGTCAAGTTGGACTGACCCTCATGTACTGTTGGGATGTAATTTATCTGTAAGGCTAATATCTCAGCACCAGATATTTGTGTTATGTCTTTTACTGCACACAGTGTATTGTAAAATAGTTTTGGATTCACTCTGATACCAACCTCTTCACAAGAATGGGGTGGGGGTTGTGGTACCTACAAGACAACAACACCATAAATCAGGTGGTGTTATGGAATGCACCCTAACTCCTTCTTTATGCAGGTCTGACAGGAGGGTACGAGGTGGTTGTCATGGTAATGGACAAAATAAGTGGCATCTCCAAATAAGGAGATGCTGAGAAAGTTGCAAAAGATGAAACACGAGCTGACATCAGACCTAATGCCACCCTAAACTGTTTTGATAAATCACCTGCTCTCTGTAAAGGTGGGGGTATGGAATGTGGTCGTCTCTTCTTCTATTCTAGACACAAGGTCTCCTGCACACAACATTCTCTTCATGATTCAGCAGTATGAAATGTCAAGAAACAGTGTAACACATTCAACAGTGTCGAGTAATACAGGTCAATCAAATAGATCTAATGATTTTCACACTCTTTTAAGTCAGAAGTATAATGCAAACTAAAACTACATACTGATCACACACTCTATATTAAGGGGTATAATATGATCTATAGCAGTATCATAATTCAACTACTTTGATTACAGATATAAGGTAACATATGATAACAAAATAATCTCACAGTATCCTATTTATCACACATATGACTAAAAACTAATTAAAACTAAATTGAAATTCTAACAATTTTGGCAATAAATTGTGACCCTTATATTTGGAGCATATTTCCCCCTCTCGCTCATAAAAAAAAACCCTACAGCACTAGCACCTTACTAACATACCATATTCTTTCTCTTACTCATATTCTATTTTTTTGCCATCCCTCGACATGCAGAGATTAAGATTTATCTTTGGTTGCCAAATATTTAAAAAAAAATACTGTTTAACTGTCTACCTAAAAACTTTTCTGTTTGTTCACTCTAGTAAGTACTCAATTAAAAAGCTGCAAGACAAGCAGCCTAGTTGATAAGGTAAAAATTCATTTTTTACATTTTCATATATTGACACAATACTATTGATACAGAAATTATTAAATATTGTCTGGCTAACTAGTAATAAAATAATAAATATATAAAACATAGAGTTGCTGTTGAAAAAATAAAGCAAAGATGCACGCAATCTTTGGCTCAGTTGTAATAGTATAACTGTTATAAGGAGTTCATAAACCTCAACATAAGGAATCATGTTTTTCTTTTGCTCTAGGGAAATTATGAACATCCCATGTTCATAAATTAGACATTTTCACTATTATGGAGACTTTATCTGTCCATGAAACCAGTTAACATGCACCAAAAAGTTAAAGTGCATGAATGTCTTAAAGACATAAAGTTCTGGAAGACCTCTTATTTTCTGCCTCTAAATTCGGGTATTCGCCCCTGAAAATCTTAAAAATATGGTATCTAACCAGATTCTTAGTCTCGATGGTAGTACCTTGGTCTCCAGTAACACTGTGGGGTATCTTGGAGTTGTTTTTAAGCATGATATGTCATTTAATGCACATATTAAAACAAATATCTCTAAAATTAGAAATATCCTGTCTAGGAGTGACACTAAAAACGTAGTTCATGCATTTATTACTTCTAGGCTACCGTAATTCGTCACTATCAGGATGTCCTAAAAACTTCCCGAAAAGCCTTCAGTTTAGCCAAAATGCTGCCAATGCTGACCGAGCATAAGGCATAGGGAGGAGTCAGAAATGATTTGCCACAAAACAATCTGTTAGATATCAACTAAAAACAAAATCTTGGCAGATTTCCAGTAGATAGATTTCTATATGATCACCATACACTTATAAAATCTATTTAGTCATTGCTATAAGCAATAGTTAATTTTCTTTTGCTGTATTAGAAATGAGACTAAAGCTTTCAAAAAATGTATGAGGACTGCAAATATTTGGCCAGATGAGATGCTACATAATATAAAAATGAATCATACGTTCATGGTCATGTTTCAAGTTAGCTGTATTCTTATTGGTTGTGTTGTTCGTCTAAAAACATTACCAATAATTTCTCAAAGGGGTTTCTTTCCTCAAAGATCCTTGTCTTCCAAAAGGTCTTTGAAGAAAATCTTTGTGGTGTGACATTGTGACTGTATTTGTGAAATTACACAAATTTGGAATTTTGCGTCTGTATGCCACCGACGCAGCTGATTTTAAATAAAAAAAAAAAGATGTATCCCCCCCCCCTTTTTTTTTATAAAGGCCATCTGTGCTGCAATCAGATTTCTGATCTAAATGCACTGTCATGCCAAACACATTGTGCTTTTCTAAGATGAGCTCTCTTATTTCACTTATTACATTATATGTATATGTATAAAACATACAGGACCTGGAAAACAAAAATATGAAAATGCACAAATACATAAGTCAACAATCTTCTCATGGTGTGTGTGAGAGAGAAAGAGATTGAGTAAGTGTCTGTGTATGTGCCTTTGTCACAAAATGTACTTGATAATAGAGTGGGAAGCTGCAATAATGCCCCCCAGAGCCAGAGGCAGACAGAGATAGATTCCCCAATTCAAGGGGTTTAACAGTATTGCATCAATGGCTTCTTTCTAATGTATCCATTGAAATGCCAGTGTTAGAAAGCACCTGCTTGTGTGAATAGGAGAATAACATATGTTGTATAAAGAGCTTTGATTGCTAAAGTAGAGCAGAAAAGTGCTATATAAGATCCAATCCATATACCATGTCTTACACTTGGTAGTCAGTTGAATATTACTACTACTATGATGTATACTTCACACATCGAAAGGAGCCAGTTGAGGTGGTTCGGGCATCTGACAAGGATGCCTCCTGGGTGCCTCCTGGGTGAGGTGTTCCGGGCATGTCCCACCGGGAGGAGGCCCCGGGGCAGACCCAGGACATGCTGGAGAGATTATATCTCTCGGCTGGCCTGGGAACACCTTGGTGTTCCCCCGGATAAGCTGGAGGAGGTGGCTGGGGAGAGGGAGGTCTGGGCTTCTCTGCTTAGGCTGCTGCCCCCGCGACCCGGCCTCGGATAAAGCGGATGAAGATGGATGGATGGATGGATGGATGATGTATACTTCAAGACTTGAACTTGATAACATCCAATCTATGAATGGTTTTGCAGCATTTCGTCTCAGTGGTGCCTTAATAGACAGAAGCAGGTTTCCCAAGAACATCTGAGGATTTGTTGAGCGCTCTGCAAGAGTTTTGACATGGCTAATATAGACATTAGACATATCACATTGACATTTTGGTTATAACAAGTCTGAGTTCAGTGCACGAGGGGGAACCCATTGTTGTTACTAGTGCCAGCAAGTGCCAAGGACTTTTTTCTATGCTTTTTTCTACAGAACTGCATTAATATGCTGATGAATGCATATTAATGCCTGAATTGTTGGTAACTTTGCTGCAGTGGAGTTTGTAATGGCTCAACAAATTCTGAATTCCCTATGTTCTTTTTCTGGTCTGACAGACCAACCACACTCTTGACATCTTCTCCCAGATCCATGTAACATTATTAGCTAATGTTAACATTAGCTAGTAAACAGCAATTAGCAAATGTAGTTCATGATGCTAGTGTCATTTCATTTAGGCAGTGTTGGGGAGTAACGGAATACATGTACCGCCGTTACGTATTCAGAATACAAAATATGAGTAACTGTATTCCGTTACAGTTACCGTTTAAAAGGTGGTATTCAGAATACAGTTACTTTGTTGAAATAAATGGAATACACGGCGGTACTTCCTGTTTCATATTGTCGCTGGTCAGGACTGTTTGGGTTTGTTTGACAGCTACGTTCTGTTGTTCCAGGCGGCAGCGTTACGGTTGCCATGGTTACAGGGTGCCGCCTCTCTCTGCGTGTTTCCTGGGTGAGAGAGCGCTTTTTGTTGTTGTTGTTGTGCTAAGCTAAAGGCAGAATGCTACAGGCATAGCTCTAAAGCATGTAGCCTGATGGGCAGTGTAGTCCGTGCTGCAGGGAGAATGGACTACCATACGCGTTATGTGTCTGTGAGCGAGGGAGGAGAGAAAGGAAAAGTCCGAGCTGTCACGGAGCAAAACGGGAGCTGGAAGCATGTAAATATAATAATAACCACTGCAGCCAAGAAGAGTGCCTGACGAGCCCAGCTGTAAGTAAGCTATTAAGACTGAACTGTACACTGTGTTCGTGTTTTCCTCCGGAAAAAATAAGTTCCGTTGGAGCAGCCTTTCAACGCCTCTCTCTGTCTCCCGCAAGCAAAGTTGACCCAGACAACAAAGTAAAGCTAGTTTTCGGCTACCAGCCCGACACGGAACCCGACGTATTAGCCAGAGGTCCCTTTACTACGTTTCGGAGCCGCGGACCTTCAGTAACAGTATTAAATCACAGCAATAGGACATTCATGTAGTTGTAAACAGCACGATAATATATTAAGTATTCCAAAGTATTCAGAATACGTTACTCTCATTGAGTAACGTAACGGAATACGTTACAGAATACATTTTGGGGCATGTATTCAGTATTCTGTAGTGGAATACATTTTAAAAGTAACCTTCCCAACACTGCATTTAGGTGATATAATAAAACAGAGGTTCCCAAAGTGTGGGGCCCGCCCGCAGAGCCATTGCAGGGGGGGCGCGGTATGAAAAGAAAAAAAAAAAAAAGAAAGCTTGGACACTGCTAGCATTATGGACAGGTTTTTGACAGGGCTCCCACACAAACGCAAAGCAGGAGATGAAGCATCGCTGAATATGTTTCCAAACCAACTTCCTTCCAAGCCAAAGACTAGAAAATATGGTGAAGCATATCTTCCCTTTGGCTTCACCTGCACAAGTGCCAAGGAAGGTCTCCCCTGCAAAATTAGTTTCCCTGTGTCGGGAGCAGCGCTGGGCTCTCCAAATCACGGACAAACAGGATCCCACATTCTTGATTTTTAGTTCACAAACACTTCTTGTAATAATTAACTACTCCTGACATTTTGGACATGTTAGCTCTTTATGCAGTAAAGTTACAGCGGGATACAAATAATATCAGGCTGATCCTGCCGTAATTGGTTCAAATCACGGACAAACAGTATCCCACAGCTGTCTTTGTTTTTGAACCCATTTTGCACAGAGAGGCATTTTTTGAAAAATGTATTGATAGCAATGTTGAATGTTATTACACAGGAAAAAACAACTACACGTAAAATAATTACACCGTGATGCCTCTGCCTTTCTAAATGGAGGGACAGTAACTGCGTGTGTATATGTAAGCGTGTAAAACCTGAAGATACTCAGATTAACAGTAACAGTATTTTGTCTCTCTGCCATTCTGCAATTCATCTCATGTAAACAATAACGTGGCGCACAGCGTGACGTGAAAAGAGGCACATATCTTTGTCGTTGCGTGACGAACTTTGTATTCTTCGTCCACACATAAACGCATAAAAGGAGTTTTAAATAATCTCCTTTTTCAGTGAATCGCAACGCTGTTTACTTGTTGACGAAAGGCCCAAACGCATAGAAACAGCTGCGTTTTCAAAAATACCCGTGTAGGTGTGGACGTAGCGTAAAAGAGTTAGTAGTATATTTTATTACTACCTGTAATTTATTGCCGTTTACTTGTATTTGCTTAATTGTTTTCTACATGTTTGAGGTGTGAAATAAACCGCAATGGAGTTTGTAAACAAAATATGGGTGTGTGTGTTTGGAAGGGGGCCTGGCAAAAAAAGCTTGGGAACCACTGTAATAAAATAATATTACAGGGCCTAGATCATGGGTCTGCAACCTTTAACACCGAAAGAGCCATTTGGACCCGGTTTCCACGCAAAAGAAAACACTGGGAGCTGCAAATACTTTTTGACATCTAAAATGAAGATAACACTGTATATATTGTTTTTTACCTTTGTGCTTTGTGTAAACAACTAAAGTAAGTAAGTAAAGTTAATTTATTAAGCGCTTTTCACAGACAGGCAGTCACAAAGTGCTGTACACAAAGATTCAAATAAACAATTCAATCAATAGACATTATACACAATGTAAAAGATCAAATGTAAATAATGTAAAGAATATAAAATACGTAGATCAACAAAAGGCTTGTTTGAACAGAAAAGTTTTTAACTGCTTTTTAAAAGAATCCACAGAGAAACTAAGGTGTGTTGCTTATAAAATCCATGAAGTGCTACAGAGAAAATTACATTTTATTTCTGCAATTAACGCATTTTGAACTCTTAAAGAAATATAACAAAAGGAAAGACACCCAGCTGAACTAAAATGGTCAATGTAGCAAACAAAAACCATTGTGAGCCGCCACCCTCACAACAGTTTTTTTTTCCAATTAAAAAGTAATTGAAAAAAAAAAGCACTATGCCGCTAAAAAAAAAAATAGATATTTGCAAAATTCTGCCTAAATATGTATTTTACCTGGTTAATGTGTGTGGCGGGGCGTGGTCTGCAGTGCTGCTGCATGGGAATTGGACGCACCTGAGCGGCACCCGCAATCGCGCCTCGCCGCCTTAAAGCCTGTGCTCTCTCTGCTGTTGTGTTGTCGGGCTGTGAGCTGAAAAGCTACAACCAGCTGTATGCGTACAGCAACCGTGTGTGAAAAGTGGTCAATAAAGAGATGCTGAAAAGCATGCTGATGGAAACATCGTCGGGTCTGCCTTGATATGTTTACAATGAGACTTCTGGTCCCGAACCTCTGCGCACAGCATCTGCAAATCGGGGCTTTCATCTTTACGCAGGACTGTGAGCTGTCATCTGTGAGGCGTGAGCGGTGTTTGTTTTTAACATAGTTCATGGTTGAGAACAGCTGCTGACATAATGTGAATTCGAATATCCATAATTGGCCTATCTGGGGTTGAAAGTCTCGATAAATGCACGGCGTTTCAGCGGGTACACCGGCTTCCGCGAGTGTGACGCTTATTGTGAGCGATGAAATTATAAAATATTATTGTATTTTTATATTTCAAAATCACAATAATCTTCCAATTTAGAACTACAAGTTAAAAAAAAGCACTAACATAAATAAAATACACTTCAGTTAAATACTTCTAATTTATTTGCCCAAACCACGCGGAGCCGCACTATAAGGACAAAAGAGCCGCATGCGGCTCCGGAGCCGCGGGTTGCCGACCCCTGGCCTAGATTAAATGTATGAATAATCTAAATTTCATCATTGCTATCAATGATAAAATTTAACTCCAGTTACAAAAAAAATTAGTCGACTCAATAAGACCTGAAGGTGTCATATTCCTGTGACCCAGCATTTATGGTTTTGGACCTTTTTGACCTTTATTACTTTTATTGTAGTGTACATCAGTCTTTATTCAGTATTGTTTAGTTTGCTGGTGCCTCTCAGCTTAATCATTCGTATTTTTAGTTTCTTGTTAATTAAGTTTGTTCTTTTTCATGTCCCGGTTGACTCCGTCTCATCTCCCAGGCTGTCATGTCTCCCTGGCTCTCTGTCTTCGTGCTGTGTTTCCTGTTTTATTTTGGTAGTCCTTGTCTCTCGCGCATTGTGTTAAATTTTGCTTCCCCACCATCTCGTTATGTCTAATTTGTTCCTCCCGTGTTCCCCAGTTGCCTCCACTTACCTGATTAACGTGTTTTGCCATCTATTGTGTGAGTTTCCAATTGTCTCTTGTTGGATCATTGATGCTAATGTACAGGGTGGCCCATTTATATGGATACACCGTAATAACATGGGAATGGTTGGTGATATTAAAGTCCTGTTTGTGGCACATTAGTATATGTGAGGGGGCAAACTCCTCAAGATGGGTGGTGACCATCTTTCATGAGTTATTTACAAGTTTCTCTTTGTTCACAGCCATTGACATGTCAAAGAGGTGAACAAGTGAGGAGCGGATCGAAATTGTGTTGATATCTGGTGAACGCAGTAACCGGGTCATTGCAGCAGATTTCAATGCAAGACACCCTACGAGACCACCCATCTCCCATGCTACAGTTAGCAAATTGCTTGCTAAGTTTCATGAAACTGGTTCAGTGTTGGATTTGCCAAAATGTGGACGCAAGAAAACTGTCACTAATGAAGAAACATCAGTGGCTGTCCTAGCTTCATTCAGCAAGAGCCCACACTGTGGTCACGCCGGCATCTGTGTATACATTTTCCTTTCCATCGATCTGGTAAAAATTCTCATGTTTAATTGTCAAAAGAATTTTTCTCCCAGTCCTGAGCACGCTCTTTTACTGGCAGCATCTGACCTTGCATTTTTGTTCCTGTAAGAACGAGTTTGCACCCTTCCTTGTAAACCTTCCTTTAGAGTACTCTTGACTTTAGTTGAAAAGAAAAAAACCTTCAAATATTTAACAAAGGAACAGTTCTATGATAATCCACTTAGTTGTATAGCCCAGCGTTTCAGACCTTTTGGTGTTGCTTGTTCTTTCAGAATAATGATGGATGCCTACTTTAATTTTTAATTGGATTAAAAATGTCTCTGTCCATGTTTAATCCAATGTCTGTAATGAAAAGGAAAGATTGGGTTGCTGCCAGTTCTGGTAGGCACAGCCCAACAAGCCAGGCATTCGAATCCATAATTTTACTCCCAAAGGAAAAAAAAAATATTGACCTATTGTGCATTACATCTGTGTTACAAAGTGTTACAAAATACTGTTAAAAATAAATATAGATATGTAAATGGATTTTAAAAAAATTAAAAGATTTGATTCTGACATTTAAAAATGCGATTCCACTCCTTATTTTCAAATTCATTTCCCCACTGTATTATCACTGTATCATCATTTCTGCAATAAATTTAGGCATAATAAATATGCCTAAATTCAGGTAGATGATGATGGGACCTGTGGCAGAGTTCACAAATCCAACTTAAAATAAGATAATAAGAAGTATGCATTCTTTGTAAAATGTTGGGTTATGTATAATTTGTCTGAGAGCATGTGTCATCATACTGGGATATTACTTTTTGGCTTTTCTGCACCTTCCTTCTGCTCAGTTAAGTGCTATAAACTTTATTAAAATATGGCTGCTTTGCATTATGCTGTAAAATGGAAGAGAAGTCATCTCCCAGAGTCCAAGTTGTTGTCCACAAACAAACTGCAGCTACTGATTTTTTTTTTTTTAGCAATCGAGTAATCTATCAATTATTCAGTTAACTAATCGAGTCATCAGATGAGAAATACTTTTGTCTTATTAATGACCAATAATAAATACTCAAAAGACAAAAAACACTGGCCTTTCAAAATGTTCTGCTGATTAGTTTTCATTTTAGAAACTGCAATATTTTAAAATTTTACTGCATAGAACATTTGCTAAAAACATAAACAAAAAACCCTAAACCCAACCCATTATGTACATGCCATAAGTGACATTATGATGGTGTAGATGTTAATGTTAATGTTAATCATTAATATTAAGAATAATTAATAATAATTCAGTATGCTACCTAACAGCCCTCAGGTCAGTAGCTCAGAGTTTAATGGCCTGTTACGAACTTGTATTTTCATGTGTTTGTTCTGGGCAGGTAATATCTGGTTATGTTAATTCAGCTGTGCCAGGGCTCTGCTCCGATTGGTGCGTGGATACACCGGCCCGACGCGACTGGTTCCAGCTGGAGGACCCGCCCATTAAAAGGAGGCTGGAGCGCCACGGCTTGAGAGGTCTCGCGTCTCCTCATTACCCAGCAGCGTAACTGTGGCAGCCGCTGGCTGCAGTGCGGCTTGAAAGTGTTGGAAGTGGAGTGGGTAGGGGTGAGCTGCCGTTTCTTTTGATCACCCGTTTTTTCTCCTGTTTTGAATTAGTTAAGGAGGTCAGACTGTCTTTATTTTTGACCTTGTTTTGGTAAGGTCAGGGGTGTGGGATTTATGTAGATTTGTTTTGTTTATTATTTTGGCCTTGGCTCACCCTGAAGTGTTGACACTCCCGTTCTGTTGTTCCTCTTCTTTCTTCCACCTTGTAAATAAATCACACTTTAACGAACGGACTTGTTTCCTGTGGCTGCTTGGGTCTTGGGGGGGGGAAGCGAGTGCCTCGCTCATGTTATGGCCTGGCCCTAGACGGGTCGTAACATGAATTGGGGGCTCGTCCTCTGCCTTGTTCTGTGGTTGTTCTCGTGTGGTTTGATCTGTTTGGCAGTTTTCTTGTTGTGGGGGTAGTAGGTGTGTGTGTGATTATGGAGTTTTCTTTGGATGATTTTGTGACTTCGCCTTCATGGGACAAAATAGTGGGGTGCAAGAAAGCGGATTTGCTGATTATTGCTAGTTTTTATGATGTTCGAGTGTCCTATGGTGCCCGTAAAGCGGAGGTTAAGGACGCTTTGTGTGCAGGGCTGGTGGAGCAAGGCATCCTTTCTGCCCCGAAGGCAGCTGTAGAGCAGCCTGGCGGCAGGGGTGTGAAGGTGGCTCCAGAGACTGGGCCGGAGCCGGATGCCAAAGGGCCTGTTAACGTGCTCCCGGCTGGGGTGGAGTCTGATGCAGCTGAGGTGGACTCTGATGCGGCTGAGGGGGTGTCTGAGGCACCTGAGTCTGGTGCGGCCGGGGAACCCCTGGCGGGGCGGTCTACAGAGGATCTCCGTTTGACCCTCCGTATAAGGGAGGTGGAAACCCGTGCTAAAGAGCTTGAGGTACAGGCAATGCACCTCCGTGTCAGAGCTTTGGAGCTGGAGCGAAAGCCCTCCACATCTGCCTCTAGTCATCCTAGTACATCCACCACCGTCTCAACTGGTTTTGACATCACCACTTCTTTTTTTGTACAAGATGGAGTTCTTATGAGGAGGTGGTCCCCTGACCAGAGTGGTTTGCGTGGTGCTACGCAGGTGGTGGTGCCGAAGCCACATCGAGGGCAGGTGCTTAGCTTAGCGCATGATGCCAGCATGGCTGGACACCTCGGGGTGAACAAAACTTATTATCGGGTGTTGCGTAACTTCTTTTGGCCGGGCTGAAAGTCGATGTGGTGGCATATTGCCGTTCCTGTACCACATGTCAGGTGGCGGGAAACCTAATAGACCAATCCCACCTGCTCCGCTACATCCTATTCCAGTAATAGGTGAGCCATTTGAAAAAGTAATATTGGATTGTGTGGGCCCCTGCCAAAATCAAAACCGGACACCAATACATACTTACCATAATGTGTTCAGCAACAAGGTTCCCAGAGGCAATTCCACACACGCACGCTGAAAGCAAAACCGTAATAAAAGCACTAATTAAGTTTTCTCTACTTTCGGGCTTCCAAAGGTTATACAAACAGACCAAGGAACGAATTTTACTTCGAAAGTGTTTGCACAGGTCGCGGATGAGTTGCAAATAAAACATGTAAAATCCAGTCCATACCACCCAGAAAGCCAGGGTGCTCTGGAGAGATTCCATCAAACCCTCAAAGCTATGCTGCGCAAGTTCTGCGCAGAGTCTGGTAGAGAATGGGATGAGGGTCTGCCGTTATTGGTGTTTGCCGTCAGGGAGGCCACTCAGGAATCCTTGGGATTCAGTCCTGCGGACCTGGTGTTTGGACATGTGGTCCGCGGTCCCCTCCGGCTTCTGAAGGAGAAGTGGTTGTCAGACACTTCTGAAACCCAGCATAATGTCCTTGATTATGTTAGCGGACTTCGAGAAAAACTCCACCTTGCATGCCAGTTAGCTCGGGAAAATCTGACACATACGCAGGCAAAGATGAAAGCTCGTTATGATAAAAAGGCTGTTTGCAGAAGTTTCCAGCCAGGCGAGAAAGTGTTGGTGTTGCTGCCTGTGGTAGGGTCCAGTTTGCAAGCCCAGTTCGCTGGCCCCTATGTGGTGGAACAGAAACTCAGTGACCACAATTATGTGATCCAGACCCCAGATCGCCGGAGAAAGTCCAGGGTTTGTCATATTAATATGTTGAAAGCGTATCACTCGAGGAGCCCTTCGAGTGAGCCATCTCCAGTGTCCACCGCTAGTGTTGTTTCTCCTTATGAACCCTCTGATGACGGACTGCTTGAGAAAAATGAAGCGCTGGGTAGCGGTCGGTTGAAAAATTCGGAGATCTTAAATGATTTAGACACATATTTAGCCCACCTGTCTGAGCCCGCTCGAGCTGACATCACTGATCTGATAGAGAATAATTTATCACTTTTTCTGATCATCCTCGTCAAACTGCAGTCCTGTGCCACGACATTGACGTGGAAGGACATAAACCGATTAAGCAGCATGCCTATCGAGTAAATCCAGTGAAAAGAGCGATAATGCAGAAGGAGGTTGACTATCTCTTAGAACACGGTTTAGCCATTCCGAGCGCCAGCGCGTGGAGCTCTCGCCGTGTGTGCTGGTACCAAAATCTGACAATACCCCTCGGTTTTGTAATGATTACAGGAAAGTTAACGCTGTTACCAAACCGGATTCATTTCCTCTTCCTAGAATGGAGGATTGTATTGATAGAGTGGGATCAGCATCTTTTGTAACCAAACTTGATCTGTTAAAGGTTACTGGCAAGTACCCTTAACCCCAGAGCATCTGAAATATCTGCTTTTGTCACGCCAGATCATTTTCTCCAGTACACGGTTATGCCGTTTGGGTTGTGAATGCGCCCGCTACGCTCCAGCGCCTTATGGCCAAAGTACTGGTGGGCGTGAATAACTGCGATGCCTACTTAGATGATGTTGTCATTTACTCATCCACCTGGTCTGACCACTTACAAACCCTCTCTCTCGTTTTCAGCCGTTTTCAGAAAGCCTCGCTTACTCTAAACCTGGCCAAATGTGAATTTGGCAGAGCCACCATCACATACCTGGGGAAACAGGTGGGTCAGGGACAGGTACGGCCGGTGACTGCAAAAATACAGGCTATTGTCGAGTTTCCGGTTCCCCAAACGAGAAGGGCGCTGCGCCGATTTCTAGGAATGTGTGGTTATTACAGAGGTTTTTGTAAGAACTTCGCTACTGTTGTCGTTCCTCTCACCGATTTGATCAGCCCGGTGAAGCCTTTTGTGTGGACGCCTGTTTGTCAGACTGCTTTTGAGTCTGCGAAAGCATTGCTGTGCAGTTCCCCTGTTCTTACGGCACCTAATTTCACGTGCCCTTTCAAGCTCGAGGTTGACGCTAGTGCGTCTGGCGCAGGAGCTGTCCTTATGCAGGAAGACCGTCACGGCGTGGATCGCCCAATTTGCTATTTTTCCAAAAAGTTCAACAAACATCAGATGAACTACAGCACTATTGAAAAGGAAGCCCTTGCTTTGTTGTTAGCCCTGCAGCATTTCGAGGTGTATATTGGATCCAGCTCTATACCTGTTCAAGTATTCACTGACCATAACCCATTGGTGTTTCTCTCCCAGATGCAAAACTCAAATCAGAGGCTTATGCGTTGGTCCCTTCTTTTGCAAGATTTTAATCTGCAAATCAAACATAAGAAAGGGACGGAAAATGTTATCGCTGATGCCCTGTCGAGAGCGGTCTCTTAGTCTGGAAATTAAACAATAGGAGGGTTGTTTAATTCTTATGGAAGGGGGTGTTACGAACTTGTATTTTCATGTGTTTGTTCTGGGCAGGTAATATCTGGTTATGTTAATTCAGCTGTGCCAGGGCTTTGCTCCGATTGGTGCGTGGATACACCGGCCCGACGCGACTGGTTCCAGCTGGAGGACCCGCCCATTAAAAGGAGGCTGGAGCGCTACGGCTTGAGAGGTCCTCGCGTCTCTCCTCATTACCCAGCAGCGTAACTGTGGCAGCCGCTGGCTGCAGTGCGGCTTGAAAGTGTTGGAAGTGGAGTGGGTAGGGGTGAGCTGCCGTTTCTTTTGATCACCCGTTTTTTCTCCTGTTTTGAATTAGTTAAGAAGGTCAGACTCTGTCTTTATTTTTGACCTTGTTTTGGTAAGGTCAGGGGTGTGGGATTTATGTAGATTTGTTTTGTTTATTATTTTGGCCTTGGCTCACCCTGAAGTGTTGACACTCCCGTTCTGTTGTTCCTCTTCTTTCTTCCACCTTGTAAATAAATCACACTTTAACGAACGGACTTGTTTCCTGTGGCTGCTTGGGTCTTGGGGGGGGGAAGCGAGTGCCTCGCTCATGTTATGGCCTGGCCCTAGACGGGTCGTAACAGGCCCATGTACATTTTCATTAGGCTGTTGAAAAATGCTTTTATTTTTGTATTTTCACATTTTAATGGATTTCAATTAACAAAATATTTTATCTTGTTTCACTTTCAATCTAAAAATGCTACCAAAGCTTGAAATAAATATGGTCTAGTACACACCATGGCCCTTGTTGCAATTTATTTAAGGCTAATATCTCATAATTACCATCACATATTTGTGTTTTATTCTTTACTGCCACTGACCCCCTCTAGGGAATGTGGCCAAGGCCATAAATCAGGTGTTTGGAAATTCAATGCACTATATCTCCCTTCTTTAATGTCAAGAGAGGTGCAGAAGAAGAAACGAGAGCCGGTATCAGACCTCAGGCCACCCTCATCTCCTTCAACTAATCGCGTTAACATTCTGTTTCTGTGACCTGCTATAAAAGTGTATACTTGCTCTTTTATCTCTGAGCCAGAGACACCGAGGTACATAGCGCCATGTAAAACAATTTGAAATTCTAATCGTTTGATAATAAATTGTAAAAGCTTATAATTGCAGCATATTTGTCTTTTCTCATGAAAAAACCCTGAAGCCCCCATCAGACTTACCTCTGTTTGCTGCAGGTATTACTTCCATGTAAAATAGGATGGTTACTGTCAGCCTTCAGCAATTTAACCAGTCTGGTATTGTGGTGAACACAAATGTGTTACCACATTTTGGTAAATTTTATTACATTTAAGAAAAATATACGCCAGTAATTAAGACAATTATTATTTTACATTCATTACGTGTAGTCCATAAAAATTGAGGAGAGTAAAAGTGAGAAATGATAAGCGGAACTTTTGACACTGTAGTCGTTCGCCTGTGGTTGCCTAGAGCGGACCAACTTCCTGTTCTCTCAGACGCAATTCGGGAAAAGATACGAGTGCTCCTGTGATTCTTTCTCTGAGACTCTACCTTTATTTTTACAGGTCAGTATCATCTTAAAAATACAGTGTATGAGGGCTTTGTGCCTTGTTCTACTTCGGTGTTTACTGAGAGTTATGTTGACACCGCTGATGTAACCTTAAGTGGGGTTTAGTTGAAAGTTACTGAAGCGCGGCACCGCAGCGGTGGTAAAGCCGAGCCGCGCCGCGCAGCCCCAAGTCTCGCGAGAGTTACCGCGAGAGTTCGCCAGCCCGCGGGATGTATTTAAACTTGGTAGACTCCATTTAACAATCAAATATGTGTGTGTGGTGCTCCAATTTAACTGTAAAGGCCCTGACATCAGATTATTCGAGTTTAAAATATCTCATATAGACTTTATGGTTCAAGTAATGTGGAAATGTTAAGAATAAGCTAAGAATGCATGTACATTTATGTTGTTACATTGCAAAGTAATACATTCAGGTGTGTTTTGTCTAATCTAGTAAGATTTATGCACTTATATCAGATTTGTGGATAAGCTATTTTGAGTTTGCCCTATATGTGAGAAAGAGCAATAAGACGTTTAAGGCATTGTATGGTATCTGCACTGCTGATGTAAACGAGTGAAGGAATAGTGTAATTAACAGTGTAAACTGGAGAAATGTAATAACCATAGATACATATATTTGCCAAATGCCTTTTATTTACCTTTTACAGTTATTGAGCATATCTGACAAGTGAATGCACTGAATGTAAATTAAATTTGTTGATCTGAAATAAGAGACATAATTCGGGAAAAGATACGAGTGTGATTCTTTCTCTGAGACTCTACCTTTATTTTTACAGATTTGTATTCTTTTGTTATTGTGGTCTTCACACCTGGGACCCGTAACAAACTGTGGGGGCTCGTCCGGGATCTCTCCTCTACAGTCGTTGAGGGCAGATCCAGTGATACCAGAACCACGACACAATTGTGACAAGGCCGCTACTCCAGGTAGTGAGGCGAAAAGGGGACCTTTGCCTCGACGTGGAACCGTACTGCAGTGAGGGGAGTGTAACGCATCCTAGTCACTATCGAGCTGAAGGATGATCAGAAATACATACAACATGTCGACCGAGAGAAAGGAACTCGCCTGGAATATCAGGAGACGCTTGTTTTCACTCCAAGGTCAAGACCTTTTCGAACTCGCTAAGAGCCTCGCATCAGAAAACAAAGACACTACACAGCTCAGTCAGGATGATAAAGAAGTTTGTATGGACTATATCACCTCCTACATACAGTCAAATACACTATTGCAACTCGAAGATGAGGGCATGAGTCATTTGTTGACGCTGAATGATTTGATTAATCTAGTCATTCAGGGAAGTAATCCTGCCGTGCAAACAGCTGGTGAGAATGAAGTACATGCCATGCCCAGTCCACAACCATCCAATACCTTGCTAGACCCACAACCGCCGGAAGATCCACCAGCTATATCACCAAACCCCTATGCAAACACAGAAACGCAACAGTTAGAGGAGTTGAGGAAAGCGTATGAGACACTGGGTGAGAGGCTAAGACTATGTGGAACTGTAAGGGCCCAGTCACCTGCTGTCGCAAGCCAGCAGAGCAATTCGCAGCCAGAACCAATCATACAGGTTAGCCCTAAGCAGCCAGTCACTGTAAGAGATCTTTCCTACTTGCCTCGCAGAGAATTCAAAGTGTTTGGAGACAACAGTTCCGAAATCAGCTACAACAGTCTCACCAAGCAGATTAACGAAGGAGTTAAAGAAAGATTTGTGGAGGCTGAAATTGTTCGAGGTGTGTTGAGAATTGTGAAGCCTGGCACCTTCCGGGACATGTTAACGCTCAAAGATGACCTGTCTCTCCATGAACTTCAGGGCTTTCTGAGGTCTCATCTCGGAGAAAAAGCGACAACGGAAATGCTCCAGGAGTTAATGTGTGCTAGACAAAGTGAACAAGAGATGCCCCAGCAGTTTCTGTATCGCATGATTGGACTTAAACAGAAGCTTATTTTCCAGTCAAAGCAGGCCAACACAGAGATCTCCTATGACCCGAGAACCGTCCAGGAAGTTTTCCTTCACACAATCTATCAAGGCCTGGGAGCTAAGTACACAGACTTGCGACAAAGACTAAGACCTCTCACCTCAAACAACAATGTCACTGACGAAGAGATTCTTAGTGAGGTCACAAAGATTATCAGTGATGAAAATGAACACCAGCGAAGGTTAGGTCAAGTCACCCGCCAAAAGAGTGCACAAGCCCAAAGTGCTGGGATCGAAGCGAACGACAAGATAGCCAAAGAACAATCGTCACCAACAATCAAACAACTTGCCGCCCAAGTAGAGACTCTAACTAACATGGTCGCCAGCCTAATTAAACAACAGGAGGCAAAGCCTTGCCAGCTGTCCCCACAACCACCTCCCAACCCGTTTCCCCAAACCCCAGCCAACCCCAACAGACCTCCTCAAAAGAAAGCATTCCTTTGTCCAAAGTGTACTGAGCAGAACTTGCAGGACTGTAGTCATTGCTTTGTATGCTGCGAGTCAGGACACCGAGCAGTGGGATGTTTAAAGCGGACCAAAACTCAGGGAAACTGGAATCGGTCTCTGCCGAGTGACAGCCAGAGGCCGGCGCAGAGTCACAGTTCCAGCCAGTAAGGTCCTTCTCTGCACAGCTTACTACTGAGTGTGCAAGACGTCGCAGTAAGCTAAAAAGAAAGCAGCCAAAGCGAGACCAGAGAAAGCAACAGGTAACCTCTTGCCAAAGTTCAACACCAAACAGCTGTAAAGTCCCCCTAGTTGGAAAGAAAAGCCTTCTCAAGTGTTTGATTGGTGGCTATCCAGTGACAGTGTTATTTAATTCTGGCTCACAAGTGAGTTTAGTGGACAGACAGTGGGTGCAGCGGTTTATTCCTAACTATCAGGTACGACCCCTCCAAGAGCTGTTAAATGATGGACTTGAAGTTTATGCGGTTAACGGACAAGCAGTTCCTTATGATGGGTGGGTGGAACTTACAGTCACTCTCGCTGGTCACGAAGATCCCAATCTTACTGTGCAAGCCCCTTTCCTTGTCAGTAAGCTGTCACTCCCTCAGCCCCTCCTGGGAGCGAACGTGCTTGGCGCCATTATTCAAGCACAAGAGTCAGACCGAGAGGCCAGTGCTTTATTGTATGGTCTCCTACGCAAAGCTTTTGGTACAGATGAAGAGCAAGTGATGGCTATGGTAAACTTCATACAAGCACCACAAAGAGCAGGATGTGATCCAGCCGCAGTGAGAATTGGGAAGAGCAATGTGTCCATTCCTGCTGGGAAAGCAGTCCAAGTGTGGTGCAGAGTACCCCAAAGTTTTGACATTTGTGACCCCCTGGTGCTGTATGAACCCGACGAGAACATTGCCTTGAGACACCTGAGTGTTGGGGAAGGGCTCCTTGAGATCAACAACCCTCAAAGGCCATTTGTTAAGGTTCCCATCTCTAACCACTCCAAACACGAAATAATTCTACCGAAGAGAACAGCCCTGGGTACTATTCAACATGTCGCTAAAGTTATTGAGACAGACCGACCCACAAACACATCAGAGCTGACTCAACCCACACAGAGCCCCATCACCACAGCTGAGGTAAGCGCAGCCACCTCTGTTTCTGAACTGTCCACTGAGTCATGGCTGCCACCAGTTGATCTTAGCCACCTGAGTCCAGACCAACAGAAGTCAGTTGAAAAGGTGCTAAGGGAAGAGTGTGAGGCGTTCTCTCGTAGCAGCACAGACATAGGCTGTATCCCTTCACTACAAATGGAAATCAGGCTAAAAGATGATACACCAGTCCAGAGGGCCTATGCTTCTATCCCTAAACCCCTCTACAGGGAAGTGAAGGAGTATATTCAAGAGCTGATTGTCAAGGGATGGGTAGTGAAGTCACAGTCGCCGTATGCTGCTCCAGTCATTTGCGTAAGGAAGAAGGATGGGTCTTTACGTTTGTGCATCGATTATCGTCTCTTAAACAACAAGACCGTGCCAGACAGACACCCACTCCCTCGGATCCAGGATCTCACAGACTCGCTAGGTGGTTACAGCTGGTTCTCGATCCTGGATCAGGGTAAAGCTTATCATCCAGGTTTCATCGCAGAAGGCTCAAGGTACCTGACAGCATTCACTACCCCGTGGGGCCTCTACGAATGGGTGAGGATACCCTTTGGACTGTCGAATGCCCCAGCAGCCTTCCAACGGAGCATGGAAGAAATGCTTGACACCCTCCGAGACGAGTGCTGTATCCCTTACCTTGACGATGTGCTTTGTTTTTCCAAGTCCTTCGACGAACATGTCCAAGTGTTACAGAAAGTCCTCCAAGCCCTGCAACGGCATGGTGTAAAGCTAAAACCCGAGAAGTGTGAGCTGTTTCGTAAAGAGGTTCGCTATGTCGGCCGATTGGTATCTGCAGATGGAGTAAAGGTGGACCCCAAAGATACCGAGGCAGTACAGGCACTCAAACACAAAAGGCCACAGACCGTCGGAGAAGTCAGGCAGCTTTTGGGATTCCTAAGCTATTATCGGACGTATGTGCAGGACTTCTCACACATAGCCAAACCGTTGTATGACTTGCTCCAAGTCCCGTCCAACACACTGCCACCAAAACCAACTAGAGGCAGAGCAAAACACACACTCAGCAGCCTTCTCGAGCCCTGATACAGTGGAACAAAGAACACCAAGAAATCCTTGAGCGCTTGATCGACATGCTCACTCAGCCACAAGTGTTAGTGTACCCTGACTTCACCCGCCCTTTTATATTGCACACGGACGCATCCCAGAGAGGCCTTGGTGCTGTCCTATATCAGAACCAACAAGACAAGATGAGAGTGATTGGGTACGGGTCTCGCACGCTCACACCTGCTGAACAAAACTACCACTTGCACAGCGGAAAACTAGAGTTTCTCGCCCTCAAGTGGGCAGTTTGTGACAAGTTTAAGGATTACCTCTACTATGCTCCACATTTCACCATTTTTACAGATAACAATCCCTTGACATATGTCCTCAGCACAGCAAAGCTCAACGCAGTCGGACACCGTTGGGTCGGACAATTGGCAGATTTTCACTTCGACATCAAATACCGGCCAGGAAAAGTAAACATTGATGCAGATGTGCTGTCACGTTGCCCACTTGACATTGAGAGGTTCATGGAAGAGTGCTCAGAGGAACTGTCGGAGGAAGCCGTATGTGCAGTTTGGGAAGGGAGCAGAAGAGCGAAGCAAGGAGACGTGGCATGGATTGCAGCCCTTAGCCTCCCCACACCAAGCCTACCTGTCAAAGAACCCCTACAGTCAATCAGTCATGACCAACTTGTACAATCGCAGAGAGCAGATCCAGCAGTCGGGAAAGTCATTGACATGGTAGAGAAGGACAACGGACCAACGGAAGATGACAAGGCTGACGCTAACACAAAGAG
This sequence comes from Oreochromis aureus, assembly GCF_013358895.1. Classification (NCBI taxonomy): domain Eukaryota; kingdom Metazoa; phylum Chordata; class Actinopteri; order Cichliformes; family Cichlidae; genus Oreochromis; species Oreochromis aureus. The sequence goes on from NC_052960.1 coordinate 28,647,424, forward strand.
ACTGTTGAGAGAGTGGAGTCGGCTGCACATGGAGAATGACCTTTGTTAGGGTTCAATGTTGAGAGAAGGAATCCATAAATAACCACAGATCCGGTCCAGTGTGCAATTAGACGGCATTTTAATGAACACATGTGTGAGTTCAACAACCCAATCAGTGTTGAACTGTCTTTACCATATTCAGACAACAGTTTTATAGGGTTAAGATAGTACAGCCCCCTTTTCTGTTGCTAGGCAGATTTAAACAAAGCATACGTCAACTCAAAACCACAATGACTTTTAACATAGAACATCCTCTTCGCGTCGACGGCTGATGCTTCCTGTCTCCATCCTGCCCAGGCTTATCTTCCTGGACATCAGGTGCACTTCCTCTAAGTACGTCGGCACAATTCTGCATTTGCAGCAAAATACATCTTCACTTCTGCCCTACCAAAATAGATCTACTATGGTGTGTGTGTGTGTGTGCGTGACACGTGGGGGGCGTGCATGCTGTGTACTGCGTGACGTGTCATGACCTCTCACTATTTGTGTCTGTATATGTCTCGCCTTAAATGCTCTCACATCTCACCCGTTACACTTCTGACCTTTCACCAGAACAGAGGCTCATCCTTACATATAATAACCTAACTGGAACTATATATGTAATCTACTGAATAAATGTTTTAATCAAAAGCCTCTACTAAAAGCTTAAATCAAAGATAAATGCATAATAAACACCCTACTCTTTGGCTTGCACTCACTCTGCTTTCGGTTTCACTTCTGCAAAACCTGCAACTTCAAAAGCCTATAACTTCCTGTCTCATTTCGGTTTATAGATTCAACTCAACAGTTTAAAGTGGTTCTTACTGGACCTGTAATAAAGACTAATATGATACCAATACATTTGAACATTTGAATGCAATATCAATACCTCTTGTATACATATGCTTGCTATATGTTTATGATGCAACAGTAATGACAGTAATACCAATAATAACAAAATAATAAATCAAAATGACAAAACATACCACCTCCTTCTCCACACTTCCCCTCTTGACCTCTGGATGTTATCCAGAGGTCACCAAAACAAATAAAAGCATGACCGAAACTAATAATTCACGGAGTAGATCCTAGTGTAAGACTAGATTCACCTTAACTGTGATGGATAAAAACCTTCTCCCTACTATGCTCTAACTTACTCTGTTTTCTCAAGTGCTCTCTTTATTCAAACCTGATTCAACCTAATATTACTCAAAACATAAACCTAATTTCGTCTTCGTATTCGTAACATTACTCAGCCTTTGTAAAACTCTTAAAGCACTGCTTGCACGTCTCTGCAGGCTTCCTGTTGGTTCCTTATCTGATCACCAACATCCTATGCACAAAACTGTCACTGCTGCAAGGGCCTACCTCTCATCTAAAGTCCCCTATTAAAAGCTGAACTCTAACTGTATTTTAAAAACTCACATTTCCTGTGTTTAACCTGTTTTAATATATCATTTTATTTCATTTTGCTGCTCTTAATGTAATGACTCATTCTAATTTATACTTTATCAGACTTAACCAAAATATATAAGCTTTCTCCCTTTGCTTCTGTTTTAAACAAAAACTTAGTCACTTCAACAGGCATTTGTTATTCTGTAACTAAATTTTATATAATAAGACTAATTTAGAGCTGCAGGTGTTATCTCAATATTTTATATGTCACTCAGTTTAGTTACAAGCAAAACTCCTATTCGGTTCCTCTTTCTGTCATTTGTTATTGGGTCAACTCAAATTCAGTTAAAAGCTAAAGGAATTTCAGGCCTTTTGCCTCAAGTCAATACTGTCATGTGTGTTAAGAACTCCATATGTCTGTAAGCGTGTGCAATCCTTCAATAACTCAGGTCATTCTCACAGTAGATTGGCTAATCATTAACGCTAACCAAAAGTTTGTGACCCTCAAGAGACGACTCTCTGAGCCACAACTCCGTTAAAGGCACAAAAATGCAATGTGTATGAAAAAATCATTTCTACATATATAAACTCCAATATTATTCATTTGAGTCATCGAGACTTTTAACATCCTCATAAAAGCTCTCCTCTACCCTAGAAATAAATCTATTTACTATCTGTTTCTAAAGCCTACATTATAACAACTTATTTTAAAAATCAAAAAGAGATCCCACATTTTCTTCTCATAAAATGTTCACTATTTTCCCCAAAGCATATCCTTTATTCCCACAGTTTCCCTCTAAGTTTGGTGTACAACTTCTTATTAACACCAGCAATTTATCTTCTAAACAGAATTCAGTTCATTTTACTCCTTTCTTTAGATTTAACAATCTCTGCCTCAGTTTTACCACATCTAAATTATCAAACAACCCCAATCGTTATAAAATCATACTAAAACCCATTTTAAATTAAACAAATTAAATCTTAAACCCCTCTCTTTTTTGACACATCTCATGTGGCAAAAAACTCAACATGCTCCACCCAAGCTTAACCAATTAAAAGGAAAAAAGGTTAGTCATATCATATCATTTCTCAGAACACTTCAGCCATCCTCCTCTCCGGTATTTTGCTCCAGCCCTGAAAACCTGTATTTAAGGAACAAAATCAATTTAATCATCATGTCAAATCTTCTCAAACTCGTTGCTCCATCGAACTCTGGATCCTTGGAACTTCCTGGAAACAAAACCTGTACTTTACATTTCATACTCAACTCCCCCTGTACGATCCAATCTGTGTCATGACAAAAACAAACTTAAACAAAACAGTTATTAATCATGAGTTACCTCAGTTAATGGTAACTTGAATCTCATCCAACAATGTTTCCCTTTTAGCATTTTATAATGTATTAATATGGTCTAACCCAAATCAATAAAACAGAAATTCACTCAAAGGAACATCGGCATCCCCAGATTTAAGTCTCCCACTTGTCCTTTCATTTATTTCCCCCCTTGGTCCCATCACTCGCATTCACTCACATGCATTCACACCTGATGTTTTTGCTGATCTGCAGCCTTCTGCGCACGTCATCAGATGCTCCACATCAGCAAAATGAGCTCAATCATTTGTTTTATTTCGTTTTCCTTTTTAGGAAAATCGTTCGCTATACTTTTGACTGGATTGAATCGATACAATCCTTACTTGGTAATTTTGTCCGCGCCGTCAGTTCACTCTCTTCCAGGCCTGCTTAGAACAAAAATGAAAAAGAGAGCTGATTGTTAGCTCATCAAAGTACAAAACAAAATCACCTGACAGGTTTTTTCTTAAGTGCACTGTTCCAAAAACTATGGGCCCTTTTAGACATGTCCATGTTTATCAAAACTCCCTCTATTAAAATGAAAAACAACAGCCCCAAAAAATCTTAAACAATCTTAAATTTCACCCATTCAACACATTAAAAACCTTGTCAAAAGATCAAAAACCGTTTGCACAATGTCACCCTTCCTCACTTTGGCATGTTTTCATTCAGCATATGATATAAACCGATTTTGACAACGTACCCTCACTAAATTATAAATTTCCTGTCCAAATCTGCCCCTCTGAACAGACCTGACCACCGTAATCAAATATCCTGATACTTTACCATTATATATCTCGCCAAATAATCTTCAACAGCCACCGCTCTCTCTTGAACTGAAAGCCTCCGACACACACGCACACAGGAACTGTCTCTGCTCCAGCTAATTTGCATAGACACACAGCTCAACAGCCAACTTGACAAGAGAAATACATGTTTAAACCTTATCACATTATTGAATTATTTTCATTTTCTTTCTATAATAATCTCTTGCTTTAATCACTCAGTACGAGAGCACTCCTAAGTCACTCTTTTTAAAACTGCTTTAATACTTTTCTTGTGTTTTTCCATCTATTTTAAATCTTTCCATCAATTTTATTAACCATTCACACCATTCTCTCACTCATACAAGCAGCAAGCAGATCTTCATTGCATATGCTTATGTTCTTAGCCAGGTTTTCAATCAATGTCTCTATGCATTGCTTTTTTGATTAGACAAGCTTCATGAGCTTGTCTTTGTAAGATCAATGCATTTTCTGTTTGTGTGTGTATGTGTATGTGTTATTTTGCATCTATGGCTTCACAGTCTCCCAGACACTTCCCAATTCTCCAGTTAAGCAGTCAGTTTTCTTTTTTCCTCGAATTACTAACCCTCTGTTTTAATTCCCCACCTTAAATGACAGCCCTCCTGGTCTTCAGCCAGGTGTTAGGGCTTATTTTCCAGGTTCATGGACACATGATTCTGTGAGCAATTCAACCAGAAACTTGCCTTAACTTATCCATTGCTGTTAACCTCTAACTTTCTTCCGACTGCTGGATCTGGAGACTTGGTCCAAGTCTGCTTTACTCCTGAAAATAACAAAACTAAGACATTTTCATTATTATCACAAGTGGTTAAATAACCCATTTCTCTGTCTCTGGTCAGAAATACCAATTATGCCATGCATGTAAGCGTGTTCTTCCTTGCATTTTATGTTAATTGAGTGTAAACTGCTTCTTCATTGAATTAATTCATTGAGTTCTTCGTTGCATTTCTATGTATTCATGTTAATGTACACTACGTGTAAGCTGTTTCTTCATTGCATCCTATATATTCATATTTAATTTATGCATTTCACCACTGAGCTTTAGATTCAAACTATCTCATTTCTGATTCATTTCAAAAATAATCTCACATGTAACAATTTGTATGTGTGTTTTCTATTCATTAAGGTAATGACAATTATTTTCTTTCATTATTCTCACCTTTTCTAATGTTTACCTCTTTGTTATGCTGTGGTGGACATCCCTAAACAGTCATGAGTTCAGGTTTCAATTTTCAGTCCAAACATATCCTGTATTCTCGCAATTAAACTCGCCCAGCTTCATCTCTCACCGGTCTCTTTTTCATTCACAGTGTCCTGTTCGGGCTTCAAAGTTCCAGCAAACACAGTCTCAACTCAGCTGTTGTCTTCTTCTCTGTTTCTTTACAGTCTTTTCTTTTAAGTTAAGTCCCAGGATGGCAAAATATCACTCAATGTCCAGTGCTCTTCCACAATTCTTTATCCCACTGTTCAACTGCCCAGCCTGTATTTTCACAGTGCATGTTGCATTAGTCATACATGCTGCTGCTGGTCGTCAGTCGTCATCAGTGTTACTGGATCAGTGGCACTGCCGTTTGCCTGCTGTATTCAAGTCCACGATGTTCTGTCGGTCTTCATCAGGAGATTGACTGTCCTTTAAGCTTCTTCTCAGGGTCAAAGACAAAGTGAGAGATCAAGCTGCACAATTTCGAGCCAAAGCCTGGCTTATTTTCTCCCAATTCTATTAATCTATTGTTCTGGTGCTGCACTCAAGGTTCCAAAGTTGAGAGACGTCCACCTGTATTGGCACACTAAAGCATACAATTAGTATTATATTCATTTCTTTTCTTAAGACCTCCATTTTGCTTCATCTCCCTCGAGTTTGACTCGTCTGTCTCTCTGTGTTCTTTCTTTACACACTCAGTTCCTTTTATGGGCATGCAGAGTTCCTGTTCACTATTTCCTGTTCTCTGCAGAGTCTGTCTCTCTTTATATTTATAGTCTAAAAACCCTCTTTAATTCTACTAAATCTTGATCTAAAAAACAATACACCTTCATTTCACTCACACACATTTAAATAGAGCTCTTTCACACATCAGAACAACTAACACTTCTCCACACACATCACCCTTCACCCTTCTTTAGATCAGTTTGTAGCGTATACACTTATATGTTTTCCATCAGAAAAAATAAACTCAATTTCTCATAACCTCACTCATGCGTTTCTTGAATTACAAGCACTTGCAAACTTTAAACATCCTATTTTACATCACAAAAGAAATATATTTCATACACACTCCTTTATTTCATACACCCCTTTTAAATGCTCTAACCTCTTTCAGACGCCATAAATCGTCTCACACGCATTGCCTTTTCTCTCTCAAACTTCCATTTTCCACTCACTCAGACAAATCATGCAGAGTCACTCAAATCAAATACTGACAGCATTCACACGATTAAAATCACTCGAAATACGCTTTCATACGAGTATTTTGGACATGCCTTCCATGATCAGAAAGAGCAAGTCAAAAGAAAAAAGAAAAAGAAAACTGAAACCTCTCATCGTCCTCACAGCTTCTCACCACACACACATAACTGAAAAATAAAACACACCAACATTTATGGCTCACGAAATATACATCTATCAAAATTCAGTCATTTTCTAGTCATTTTCTATACATCCACACTAATATATTCAAACTGTATTTATACTCTCGTAATAAGCAAAACCAACCTCTTATATACAGGCATTTATCGAAATTGGCAAACAATAGTCATAAAGCTCAATACTCTCGAAACTGAAACCACCCTCTCTGCGCATCACCGCTGCTCATTTGCATTTACACACACCATCAGTGCACATCCGGCTGTGCATTGGTGACACAGAGACTGATCTTACTCATAGATCTCATATTTTATCTTACAGACGTCTTTAATTACAACTGCGCAGATTTTTTAGGCCTCTTAAAACCTATATAATTTCGACAAATTTAATAATTAACGGTCCAACCGATCAAGTCCCAGACTTTTTTGCGACCAATTTTAGCCAGTATTCCGTCCCTGACGGTGGCCCGATTGCTAATGCCCTAACCAAATTTATCGTAGCCAAAAAAGCGCAAAATAGGAGACTCTAACTCCTAGCAATTTCGGAGGTTCCCAAGTTCTCCCCCGCTGTCGACGGTACTATCCCTACTCTTCAGGGTAGGTCGAGGGTCAGCGTCCTGCCCAAGCGCAAGCGTTACCAAGGAGAAAAGTGCGCTTCTTAAGGGTCCCAGACTCCTCGTCCTAAAGTAATTTAGAATAATTTGAAACAACAATCTGCACCCAAAACAGGATTAAGATTGAGGCAGATCTCCCGTTGTGGACATAAGGGACTTGAACCCACGAACTGACCATCACACGTAGATCAAATGACCAACGGGGCTTCACCCCACACAATGACCAAATTCCCTATCATTCTAAGAGTTCACTTAGCAGTCCAACTGCTTTCTCTTTTCATTCCTTTATTCTCATTACTCAGTACTGTCACTTATACTTCATTATCATTACTTCAACCGGTAAACTTCATGAAAACTTCACCAAAATTAAAAAACAGACATTCACCAGTAATTACAGTGACCAGGCTTTTAATTTGACATGCCCAATGTGACACCTTTTTCAACAGGCAGTGTCTTACCTTTAAATGCCCCGGGGAATGCCTGCTCACTTTCACCACTGATTACCGTCTGCCCGTCCAATTACCACGGACCCCGGCTCTCTCAAAGTTCCTCCATCTCTCTCCCGGACGAAGCCCCCAAATGTTAGGGTTCAATGTTGAGAGAAGGAATCCATAAATAACCACAGATCCGGTCCAGTGTGCAATTAGACGGCATTTTAATGAACACATGTGTGAGTTCAACAACCCAATCAGTGTTGAACTGTCTTTACCATATTCAGACAACAGTTTTATAGGGTTAAGATAGTACAGCCCCCTTTTCTGTTGCTAAGCAGATTTAAACAAAGCATACGTCAACTCAAAACCACAATGACTTTTAACATAGAACATCCTCTTCGCGTCGACGGCTGATGCTTCCTGTCTCCATCCTGCCCAGGCTTATCTTCCTGGACATCAGGTGCACTTCCTCTAAGTACGTCGGCACAATTCTGCATTTGCAGCAAAAATACATCTTCACTTCTGCCCTACCAAAATAGATCTACTATGGTGTGTATGTGTGTGTGCGACACACGCATGGGGCGCGTGCATGCTGTGTGTACTGCGTGACGTGTCATGACCTCTCACTATTTGTGTCTGTATATGTCTCGCCCTTAAATGCTCTCACATCTCACCCGTTACACTTCTGACCTTTCACCAGAACAGAGGCTCATCCTTACATATAATAACCTAACTGGAACTATATATGTAATCTACTGAATAAATGTTTTAATCAAAAGCCTCTACTAAAAGCTTAAATCAAAGATAAATGCATAATAAACACCCTACTCTTTGGCTTGCACTCACTCTGCTTTCGGTTTCACTTCTGCAAAACCTGCAACTTCAAAAGCCTATAACTTCCTGTCTCATTTCGGTTTATAGATTCAACTCAACAGTTTAAAGTGGTTCTTACTGGACCTGTAATAAAGACTAATATGATACCAATACATTTGAACATTTGAATGCAATATCAATACCTCTTGTATACATATGCTTGCTATATGTTTATGATGCAACAGTAATGACAGTAATACCAATAATAACAAAATAATAAATCAAAATGACAAAACATACCACCTCCTTCTCCACACCTTCTCTATAGAAAGACTACAGGACGCAAGCAACTGGTCCTACCTACTCTCTACAGACAGGTCGCACTCACACACCTCCACAACAACATGGGCCATGTCGGCGTGGAGAAAGTCTTGAACCTGGCTCGAGAGCGGTTCTATTGGCCTTTCATGAAGAGAGAAATTGAAGGGTACGTCACAAGGCAGTGTCAGTGCATCAAGCAGAAGAACCCAACGACACACGAGAGAGCACCCATGGGTAGCATAACATCCAGCTCCCCTCTTGAGCTCGTTTGCATTGACTTCCTGCACTTAGAGTCTTGTAAAGGTGGGTTTGAATATACACTGGTTGTTGTGGACCATTTTACCAGGTTCGCACAAGCGTATCCCACCAAGAATAAGGCCGCAAAGACCGCAGCAGACCGCCTCTTCAACGACTACATTCCCAAATTCGGCTACCCCTCCAAGCTCCACCACGACCAGGGTCGCGAGTTCGAGAATGAGCTATTCAAGTCCCTAAGAGAACTCGCAGGCGTTGGTCACTCAAGGACATCCCCCTACCATCCCCAATGCAACCCTACTGAAAGACTTAATCGCACCCTGTTACAGATGCTGCGTACACTGGGAGAAAAGGAGAAACAAAATTGGAAGGAACATCTACCCCATGTTATCCATGCTTACAACTGTACCAAGCATGAATCTACTGGCTTCTCTCCGTACTACCTCTTGTATGGTCGACACCCTCGTCTTCCAGTGGACCTTCTCTTTGGTCTCATGGCAGAAAACAACACTGAGACACCACATGGGTATGCAGAAAGATGGAAAGGGAAGATGACAGAAGCATACCGCATCGCAAATGCAAACAGTCAACAGTCAAGTTCCAAAGGCAAAGCAAACTATGACAAAAGGTGCAAAGGAGTAATGCTACAGACAGGAGACCGAGTACTGGTACGAAACCTGCGTGAAAGGGGGGGCCCTGGCAAACTGAAACACTACTGGGAGCAAACGATCTACATTGTGAGGGAGCAAGTGGGCGACAACCCCGTCTACAAAGCGAGTCCAGAGGTGGGAGGCCGTCCTGTTCGCACCTTGCACAGGAACTTGTTGTTGCAAGTAAACGACTTGCCAGTGGACATTATCCAAAGTCAGGCTACAAGACCACACAAGAGAAACAAGAAGTCCACCGGAAGACCAATGACACCAGAGCCGAACCCTGACACAACTGACTCGGAAGAGGGTGAGCCACCCTACTGGCTTTGTGTAACCAGATATCCTCGAGAGGGTCATTCTCCAGTCACACCAGTTCCAAGTGGAGCGCAACGGAGCTCCGGTCCAAGTGAACTAAGGCAAGTCTTAAGGGCTCGTGTCCAACCTGGAAAAAAAAGTGACATGGTTCCAGAAAAGGATCTAATCGTGTTAAGTGACTCGGACCTACCTCAGCTAAGTGACGATCAGGAGATGTCTCAGGTTCAAGAAGAAGTTGACGTCACTGAGTCCAGCCCTGATCCAGTAGAGGTTCCTGACCCAGAGCCAGGACCCAGGGTGGAGCCAGGGGATGACATCCATCCAGAGCCACCGTCTCATCTTAGGCAGTCCAGCAGGCAGAGACGTCCCACCACATTCTTCACCTACCCGTCCTTGGGTCAACCAGCCTATCAGACTCATCCTGCGGTGAACACCATCAACATCCAGCCTTCACCATATCCTTCCCTGTACTACCCTCCTCTCTACTCCCAGCCCCTCTACCCCTCTCCCCTTACCCATAGCCCTTACTTACCTGTTTCATATGTTGTTCCTTGCTATTGAATCGAACAGAAATCTCAAGAAAGAGGATGCCTGAAGGTTAAGGACACCTGGGCAAGAGGAATATTCCAGGGACTTCTGTAAAGAGACTTTGTTAGTTTAAAGGTTTTTTGTATAATTCAAGTTAAGTGTCAGGAGCCACTTTTGCTGTTGGGGAGCGTGTGGTGAACACAAATGTGTTACCACATTTTGGCAAATTTTATTACATTTAAGAAAAATATACGCCAGTAATTAAGACAATTATTATTTTACATTCATTACGTGTAGTCCATAAAAATTGAGGAGAGTGAAAGTGAGAAATGATAAGCGGAACTTTTGACACTGTAGTCGTTCGCCTGTGGTTGCCTAGAACGGACCAACTTCCTGTCCTCTCAGACGCAATTCGGGAAAAGATACGAGTGCTCCTGTGATTCTTTCTCTGAGACTCTACCTTTATTTTTACAGGTCAGTATCATCTTAAAAATACAGTGTATGAGGGCTTTGTGCCTTGTTCTACTTCGGTGTTTACTGAGAGTTATGTTGACACCGCCGATGTAACCTTAAGTGGGGTTTAGTTGAAAGTTACTGAAGCGCGGCACCGCAGCGGTGGTAAAGCCGAGCCGCGCAGCCCCAAGTCTCGTGAGAGTTACCACGCGAGTTCGCCAGCCCACGGGATGTATTTAAACTTAGTAGACTCCATTTAACAATCAAATATGTGTGTGTGGTGCTCCAATTTAACTGTAAAGGCCCTGACATCAGATTATTCGAGTTTAAAATATCTCATATACACTTTATGGTTCAAGTAATGTGGAAATGTTAAGAATAAGCTAAGAATGCATGTACATTTATGTTGTTACATTGCAAAGTAATACATTCAGGTGTGTTTTGTCTAATCTAGTAAGATTTATGCACTTATATCAGATTTGTGGATAAGCTATTTTGAGTTTGCCCTATATGTGAGAAAGAGCAATAAGACGTTTAAGGCATTGTATGGTATCTGCACTGCTGATGTAAACGAGTGAAGGAATAGTGTAATTAACAGTGTAAACTGGAGAAATGTAATAACCATAGATACATATATTTGCCAAATGCCTTTTATTTACCTTTTACAGTTATTGAGCATATCTGACAAGTGAATGCACTGAATGTAAATTAAATTTGTTGATCTGAAATAAGAGACGCAATTCGGGAAAAGATACGAGTGTGATTCTTTCTCTGAGACTCTACCTTTATTTTTACAGATTTGTATTCTTTTTGTTATTGTGGTCTTCACACCTGGGACCCGTAACAAACTGTGGGGGCTCGTCCGGGATCTCTCCTCTACAGTCGTTGAGGGCAGATCCAGTGATACCAGAACCACGACACAATTGTGACAAGGCCGCTACTCCAGGTAGTGAGGCGAAAAGGGGACCTTTGCCTCGACGTGGAACCGTACTGCAGTGAGGGGAGTGTAACGCATCCTAGTCACTATCGAGCTGAAGGATGATCAGAAATACATACAACATGTCGACCGAGAGAAAGGAACTCGCCTGGAATATCAGGAGACGCTTGTTTTCACTCCAAGGTCAAGACCTTTTCGAACTCGCTAAGAGCCTCGCATCAGAAAACAAAGACACTACACAGCTCAGTCAGGATGATAAAGAAGTTTGTATGGACTCTACCTTTATTTTTACAGATTTGTATTCTTTTTGTTATTGTGGTCTTCACACCTGGGACCCGTAACAGTATCAGACGAAGTTAATAGTTCATTCACATAATTTAATACAACTTCTGGACGCTAACTGCAAATTTTTCACTAGTCATCTAAGCTTTACTCTATCTTTTTGAGGCAAAGAGTTGGGAACTAATTCGATCTTACACTGTGGGACTCACCCCTAAGATAAATTCAGGGAGAGTCAAAGCCAACACAACAAGTAAAATTGTAAATTATAATTTAAAACAACGCCTCGTCAACTGATTAACTTGGCCAGTAGAAAATTCAATTCCATGTTAACCAAAGAAAATGTTGAAAAAAGGTAACTATCAATAGAAAAATGGCAGCTCACCCCTACAAGCTTCCCTTGGTCACAGAAGGCAAAGAAACAAAAGATAAATTAATCAGGTTTAATAAGCAAAAACAAGCCAAAAAGATAAGAAACCCAACAAAATGAGGCAAATAAGGCTAAGGTTAACAGCATATTCAAAAACACTGCTTGTCAACCAAAAAAAGTGTCCAAAGGCCCACCATGCACACGCACGCACACACACACACACACATACTCTCACACTCTGCAGTGCTACAGTTTGAGCGCTTGCCACCTCCTCTAAAAGAAAAGACCTCACAATGTGACCATGAAAACAACTGACGTCCCCACAGCATTAGTAATGCTAGTTTACACACACATGCCCCCTCCCACGGTGCACAGCAGCAAGCCGAAGCAGAACAGATCTTCAGATGGTGTAGCTGGATATTCACTTTGACAGCCTCTTCATGTCTCATATCACAGACTTCCTCCCTGGAGAGCAGTATTTTTAGGTTTTATGTTTACTGGGTTCATTTTGTCAGGAGTTTTCAGTTTGCCATTTCAACACTGAATCAAACAGGATGATGTCACAGTTGTCTGAAGGATTCACTTCTGACTGTGTTTTTCAACCTAAAATGGAAATAGCAGGTTGCAAACATTAAAATTAAAATAAACCTACCAACAAGAAAAAGGCAAAGGGCATATAAATAGAGGTTGGAGTTTAATGTAAAAGGACCCAAATGCAAGACAGACAGAGAGCATAAAGCAATCTTTTATTACAGGCTGATCGAAAATTACAGAATCTACAATAAACCATTTTATGAACACAACCAGGCGATTCACTCCTTGAGGGAAATTGCAAACACACAGCAGGGAAATACAGCACTGACGAATAAGGGACGAAGAGACAAAAGACAAAGAGACACTAAGACAATATATGCACAAGCAGGTAAGGAGGGAGGAGGAAACTGAATTCAATTCAATTTAACTCAATTCAGTTTTATTTACATGTGCCAAATCACAACAGTTGATTCAAGGTGCTTTATAATGTAAAGTAAAGACAATAATACAGAGAAAACACCAACAATCAAATGAACCCCTATGAGCAAGCGCTATGTTGAGATTGGGAAGGAAAAACTCCCCTTTAACAGGAAAAAGCCTCTGACAGAACCAGGCTCAAGGGGCTGGAGCCATCTGCTGAGCCCGCCTAAACTTAAAAGTAGAGAGGGTGTATTTCTCCCAAATCCAAACTAGGAGCTGGTTGCACAGAAGAGGGTTAAAAGCAGGGGTGGCCAACTCCAGGCCTCGAGAGCCGGTGTCCTTTAGGTTTTAGATGTGTCCTTGATCCAACACAGCTGATTCAAATGGCTAAATAACCTCCTCAACATGTCTTGAAGTTCTCCAGAGGCCTGGCAATGAACTAATCATTTGATTCAGGTGTGTTGACTCAGGGTGAGATCTAAAACCTGCAGGATGCCGGCTCTCGAGGCCTGGAGTTGGCCACCCCTGGGTTAAAGGCTTTGCTTCCCATTCTATTTTTAAATACCCTAAGAACCACAAGTAAGCCTGCAGTGTGACAACAAAATACTCTATTGGGGTGAAATGGTACTATTAGGTCTTTAAGATAAGTTGGGCCTGAAAAATTGACAGTGCGCTTTATAATCCAATGCGCCTTATTTTTGAAGTCCGGTTGTGCTTACTGACCTTGAACCGATTTTATGTGGTACACGGTGCTCAAAAATCTGTCAAAAAATGTTTTAGTACGACTTTGGTAAGCTAAGAAGCCGCACCGCTTGATGGATTGTCGGAGCATTACAGCTACCGTAGTCAGGAGCCTCGCAGAGTAATCTGGGTCCAAAACTCCGTCCGCTTCAGGTCCAAAACACTGCGGCATCACTGAGAGTTAAAAACGGTCTAAATTCTTTCATCTTTAATAAAATGATCAGCGTTGCTGCTTTACCAGGTCTAACAATTAAGTTTAACATCCACGCATCCATGAAAACAGAATTTATTAAATTCAACGGATTTAGAAGCTTGCAGGAAGTTAGCTCGCTAGATTCCACCCAAACATGATCTGACAGAGATTTCTGAAAAAATTAAAACATACAGCTCTGCTATCACTTCCAACATAAAGGAAGACAGAAAACTAAACAGCAGTGAGGTTTGTAGGTTTACTGAAGTTGGGCTAGCTGGTATATAATGATGTGCTACATGATCACTAGCGACACAGCTATGTTAGTATAACAAACACAGTGGGGTTGGAGGTTGAACACCAATTTCTTTCTACTCGATAAAAGTTAAAGTGAGGGTTCCCAATGATTGGGGAGAAATGCAATCGCATTGCAGGATGCTTTAAACGGACCAAACTTCAGTCAGGAGAACAACTGAGATAATCCATCCACAATACGAGGTTAGTCATTAATATACTGCAACAACATGGGAATAGAGCAGCTTTATAATGTAGCCTCACTCAGTTCACTTCAGTCTCAGGAAGTAATGGTGTCAACCAGTAAGAGAAATTATTTCCAGGTTTTGTTAAATTTCCTAATAGAACCTTTTAAAGAGAATCTAAGTTCTTCTAAATTTAAATTAAAGAGTACTTCCCTCACCCAATGGTCATGAGTTGGGGGGGTGGGGAAGGTTCCACTTCAACAGAATGAGCCTCCGAGCTAGTAAAGTGGTAAAGGCTAAGGCCTGTTTGAGGGGGCCAGATAAGTTTAAGTTTCGAACAAGACCTGAGGACAAGACATGGGGACATGGTTGGCAGGTGATAGTCCACATCTGTTACAGGCATCACTAATGGTCGTCTAAATCCGACCTGCCTATCCAAAGGATAGAAAGGTGTCATGACTGTACAAGTCCTTAACAGTCCTAAGTCCTTTATCTTTCCAACTTCTAAAGGCTGCATCAGTGTTTGAAGGTACCAAACTGCAATTTTTTAGTAAAGCTGTTAAGTAAAGCAAAGACGGCCCAAGTAGCCCAAAGTATTTTCTGAAATAGTTACCGTTTCCTTAGCTATTGGATTCTCCCCAACAAGGGTTGTAGAAAAGGGGAGTGGTGAGCTGAGTATTGATGGTAATGAGTAACAGCTAGATGCAGTTTCCATTTGTACCCAGGCCGGTACAGGGAGGTCAGTGTGAACCCAGTGTAAGAGTTTTTGTATGTTAGCTGCCCAATAGTAGTGTCTAAAATTGGGCAGACCAAGACCACCGTTATTTTTAGAGGACCGAAGAATAGACTTATGAACTCTAGCTTGTTTCGCTCCCCATATGAAAAGTGACAATCTTTTCTAAATTGTCGAAGAATGCATTAGTTAGAAGAGTGGGGACATGTTAAAAAAGATACAAGAATTTGGGGAGGACATTCATCTTTATCAGATTAACTCTTCCTGCCACTGACAATGGTAGTGAAGTCCAACGGTCACAGTCTCTCTCAACATTGTCTAGTAGGGATAGAAAATTCTCCCTCATCATTTTAGGTATAGAAGAGGAAATAACCCCGCCCCCCCCAGATATCTAAATCCAGTTTCTGTCCACTTAAAGGGCACTATTGAGTGGGGAAGAGCTCTGGCCAGGGAGTTGAGGAGTTGCAACTCGCTTTTTTGATAATTGAGCTTATACTCTGACAGTGTACCATATTGGTCCAGTATGTTAAAAAGCACCGGGAATGAGTTTAGAGGGTAAGAAATGAACAAGAGCAAGTTGTCTGCATAAAGGGAGAGTTTGTGGGTTACACCTAAACTTGTAATGCCTTTAAATCTATCCTCTGAACGCAGCCATATTGCAAGAGGCTCGATAGCAATGGCGAATAAGAGGGGTGAGAGAGGGTACCCTTGCCTAGTGCCCCTCTCAAGTGGAAAAGGTGAAGAAAAGTTGTTGTTAGTACAAATGCAGGTGGATGGCGAGGAATATAGTAACTTAACCCATAGAATAAAGTCAACCCCCAAGCCAAACCTATCCATCACCTCATAGAGGAAGCTCCACTCGAAGCAGTCGAAAGCGGTCGAGGGATACCACAACCTCTGGAATTGAATTGCACGATGTATGGATAATATTCAAAAGGCATCTTGAATTGTCATATGAGTGCCTTGCCGGCCATGAAACCTGTCTGATTGGAGGAGATGATTTGTGGCAGGACACGTTGTAGCCTGAGTGCGAGAATTTTTGAAAGTATTTTAAAATCAATATTTAAAAGAGAAATTGGTCTGTAACTGCTACACAATAGGGGATCCTTGTCTTTTTTCAAGATTAAAGAAACAGTAGCTTCTGACAAAGTCTTGGGTAATTGACATTTTAAAAAAGGCTTCATTATACATATCTTTCAACAGTGGTGCCATAAGATCAGAATTGGCTTTATAGTATTCTGCCGAGTAGCCATCAGGGCCCGGCGATTTACCTGTGTTTAAGGATTTAATGGCTTCTTGCATCTTTACTACAGTAATTGGTGCCCCTCAGGGGCGATTCTAGGATCAGAGCTTTGGGGGTGCTGAGCACCCAGAGAGCTGCCCATCCAGGCAAGGTAAACTTTACTCGTCACGATGAGACTTCTTCCCTGTCTCTGTCAGTCCCTGCATCCTTAAATGTCTCCAGTTGTCCCGAGTTCCCTCTGACTGTCTCCTTGGTGCATTTAAACCCCTGTTCCTCCCTGTCCTCATCGTCTGTTGTCTTCATCTCCGTTATCAGTCATCATAATTTTACCCTCTCTGTGCAAGTCTGCAAATTTCTTTATTAAATCATAAGATTCTTAAATTCATCAAGTCTCTCTGTGCCTGGGTCCTTGTCACAAAACATGACATCACTGTTTTGTACATTTTAACACAAATATTAAATTGTGTTAAAATGTACAAAACACATTTGTGAAAGAAAAGCAAAACACTTTTTTGAAAAGTCTGTAACAAAACCATCAAATCTGATAACAATTATTTAAATGCTGCTAAAGACTCCTACTGCCAAAGAAGAATGGATTGGAATTTTTAAAAAAAAAATACATATCCTAACCTTAATTGCTGCGGGAGAATAATGAATGATGCTCATAGTGAGTAAAAAGTAAACTGAGTGCATTTTTTGGACAGAGATTCACTTTTAAAATGTATGTATAATACAATACAGATACATAAAAAATACACTCCAAAAATAGAAGAGTCCTTGAAATGTACAAAATATTATTAAAAAATTAGAAAAATAGAGATACCTTGGCCTATGGTACAATGTATACAATGTATGAAAAGGTCTTTACTGCAGATACTACTATGGCTCTGCAGATTTTTTCTTTTCTTTTAACCTATGTCGCCTCACCTTGAGGTTGGCAAATCTGTCTATCACATTTTGGTGGTCAAGTCTCTCAAGCATCTCTTTCTCAACTGACATCACAGCCAGGTGCTGGAGTCTGCTTTGACCCATGGTCCTTCTCAGCCAGGTATGGAGCCGATGAAAGACACTAAAAGACCTCTCACAGCTACAGCTGCTAACTGGGTTTGTTAGGGCAACCTGAATAACAGTTTTCAGTGTGGGGAAGATCTGATTATCCAGAAGATTGTACAATGTTAACATATCTGGAATGGCACCAGCCTCACTCTTGAGCTTCAAAAAGTTTTTGGCAACCGTGACTTCCTCTGACTGAAGTTCAATATGGTAATGCAGTGCCAGGGCTGACAACCCAGTTTGTTTTGCAGATTCTGTATAGCAGCTTTAATATAGGGAGAACACAACTTCCAGATTGTATGAGTAAAATTAGTTGTTGTTTTTTTCTTTGCCAGTTTAACAGTTTCTGTTTTGCCTGTTAGTATTCCCTGTCTGTTTTCTTACCTGGTTCTTCCTGACCTTGTACTTTCTCCTCATGTTCCCCTCTTTCCTCTCTCCCTCTTTGGACTGACAATCATACACAAATAGATTGTATTCAATTAGATTTAAAAAAAAAAAAAAAAAAACTATAAAGATCACTAATAAAAAAGTCCTCTCTCAGTGTACTTTCAACCAAAAGGCAAATAACCAAACCACATATACATCTAATAAAGGATATAAATATTGAAACACTGATCCAACATTATCCTTCATTGATCTTGCACTTTTACCTGACTGTGGCTCCTTTTTTTGAAAAAAACTTCCTCATATCCATTATGAACCTGGCTGTCTCACACACAACAGGAGTTATAAGGTTAATGGGCATCCAGTCAGTTAGCTAGTGTTAAGGTTCATTTTGAGGACGAGAGATGTGGGAGATCAGAATAACACACTGACCCTGTCAGTTGGAGTCAACGAATGATTTAATGACACATGTGGAGAGATAAATCCTGTATGCAGACAGCATCGATCTCTATCTCCAAAACTTCAGAACACAGTTTTATACATCGGGGTATTAGAACGCCCCCTCTTGCGTAAATTACATGGATACGTCAACTCAAAACCACAAATGTTCTGTTTGACAACTTGAGACACAATTAAAAAGAACACTGGCTTCCATCTTCTCCCCGGTGGTTTCCCGCAAGCCCGCTCAGCTCTCGCATCGTGCACCTGCTTCTTCATCAAACAGTCACGTACACCAACATAAAACTGCAACCCTAGCAAAACATGCTTAAACTTTCACCTACAAGTGAACCTCTAACTAAGTGTGTGTCTGTGTGTGTGTGGTTACGTGTGTGTCTATGTGCTAACCACAATCGCACCCCATTTCACCTCGCCAACTAGCTCCTGATCTCTCCCCAGACAGAGAGACAGAAGCCGCTCTCGTGTATGTAATAACCGAACCGAAACTATGTATGTGTACTCTACTGAATAAATGTTTTAATCAAGAACCTCTACTAAAAGCTTAATCAAAAGATATAAAAGTATAAAAGATAATAGCATCATCGAAACTGCTCCTCAGACTAACTTTCACTCAGACTCTAGTTTCGGTTTCACTTCCTGCAAAGCATGTAACTTCAAAAACATGTAACTTCCTGTCTTATTTTGGCACAGAGTTACTCTGCGTTAGGCCTTTTCTTTCACCACGGAGTCTCCATATAAACATTTAAGATTATAAATCCAACTCAACAGTTTAAGGTGGTTATAACTGCACCTGTAATAAAAGCTTAATTGGGTGCCAATACGTTTAAACATCTAAATGCAATATCACTATTAATAAATGCGTCAATGCAAATGCTTGTTATATGATTATGATGCAATAGCAATAACAAAATAATGAAACTAGAAATAGTAAAAGGAAATAATAAAAATGGCAGAAAAATAACACCTCATTTCCTCACACTAGTTAGTACCTTGGGTTCAATATCGGCACATGCAAATATGACAAAATAACCAGTTTCTCTCATTACATTTCAAACAGGACAGTGGTAACAACAATAGGCTACGGACAATGTTAAGTTTTAGATTTTAAATAGGCTGTATAAATTTCAATGGGAGCAACAGGACGGTCAAATATCGCTGATTTTACTACAGAGCAGGACGGATTGTAGGGTAGCAAACATAGTCGGGAAACACGTTTTCAACACACCAGGTTACCTGGGTGTAATGTTTTTCAGCTAAAAAGAAACATGGCCTGACTCCTACCTAACTATATAAAGTGTGACTGAAGGTTAAATGCAGCTAATATGTCCTGTTTTAAGCCAGGCACTCACACCTCCGCTCCGCTGCGTCTCAGCCACTATCGCTCTGGCAGCAACAGCGCTAGAGCCAGAGCAGGGGAGAGCTGAGCTGGAACAAACCATTTTGGGAGAGGGGGTTATCTATACTTTTGTTGTTAAAATGTTCCATCTCAATTAAGTACTGTATGCTTTTTATATTTTTAGTAGTGTGTCCCACAAACAGCAAATATTGTAAAAAAGAAAAAAGAAAAAAAAAGAAAAAAATCTTTGGGGGTGCTTTGATTCATTTTGGGCTAAAAAATGGGCTAAAATCGCCCCTGGTGCCCCTAATCCCATTGTCAGATCTGTATCTATTCTTGGAAAATGTATATTTTGGAGAGTTTCATCTGATAGAGGTGGAGAGCTTGAAGTGTACAGATCGGAATAGAAACGAACAAATACTTAATTAATTCCCTCTGGGTCCGATATTATGTCGCCAGCAGCAGACTTGACCTTTGGAATTAGTTTGGAGGTTGCTTCGGCACAGGCTTGATAGGCCAGAAGTTTCCTTGCCTTATCACCGGATTCAAAAAAGCGTTGTTTTGTCTTAATTAATTGAACCATAGCTGTTGCGGTGGTGGTTAAATTGAGACTGGCTTGAACTTTCACACGTTCTGTATAGAGGTTAGAATCTGGGTCTGATGCATATCTGCCATCTAGATCTTTAATCTTATTCAATAAACTGGCCGTGTAAGATAGCTCTTTCTTCTTTAAATTTGAAACAGCCTATAAGCTGGCTCCTCATGTAGGCTTTCGATGTTTCCAATAGTACACCTCTTGACACTTCAGTGGAATCATTCAATTCGAGGAAAAGTGAGAACTGTGGTCTCAAAAATTTTGTGTGGTCATCCCTTATCAACAGGCTAGAGTTAAATCTCCAGTGTTTAATAGGTCAAGATGGGGTCGCTAATACCACATCAAAAGAAACTGGTGAATGATCCGAAATGGCGATAGCATGATACTCACAATGGCTAATTTTACAGAGAAACCTAATATCGATAAGAAAAAAAGTCTATACGTGTATATGTATGGTGGGAATGAGAAAAAAAGGAAAATGCCTTAGTAGTAGGATTCGCATATCGCCATGGATTAACAATCCCCAACTGAGTTTTGAAAAATTCTAAGGTTTTAGCAGATTTACTCAAGGAACAGGCCTTAGTTGATGATCTATCCAGCAGAGTGTCCTGGACCAAGTTAAAGTCACCTCCAATAATAAGATGATAGTTTTCCAAATTTGGGAGTGAAGAGAAAAGTTTAGCTATAAAAGAGTCATCGTTCCAATTCGGCCTGTACACACTATCCAGTATCATAAGTGAGCCCTGCAAGTTTCCTGACATAAATGTGAAACGGCCATCTGGATCAGCAATAACTTTATGTTGCTCAAACAGAATATTATTACGAATAAGCAGTGACGGCGTTACAAGTAACAGCGTTACTTTTTTCAATAACGAGTAATCTAACTAATTACTATTTCTATCATTACAACGCCGTTACCATTACTAACAAGAAAATGTGGTGCGGTCGCGTTACTATTTTTCAACAAACAGACGGCTGAAGCTGTGTTCAGCTTACTGCACGTAAGCAATGTGGGCGCTACAGCTTTAAGCAGCTACGCGCACTCCCGCGGACGGCAATCACTTTCTGGCAAATGATCACTTTTTGGCACAACACCTGGAGCTAGGGGGGCAAAACAATCGCATGTGTGCTGCTGTTTGACTGAGGAAGAATAAAGTAGTCGTGGTAAGCCAATCATGCATGTGCAGCTGTCAGCCTGTGAGCTTCAGCTGCAGCAAATAAAAATGGCTCAAAGCAACAACCTGTGGTCCCGCTGTGCCTTATTCACACCACACCATGTTTTCAGATCAGGTCTCCAGGATGTTAGAACTCAGAGGTTGGTGTGAGGCAATGTAGCCTTATTCACACCACACTGGTGCTAAAACCCAGGACGCGGCACGGTGGGCCTACAACCGAGCCAGAGGGAGGAGCTGGCCCAGAGGGTGGCCGAGATGGCGGCCACCCAGAGTGAGCAGTGCTCCAAGCCTGGTCAGCATCACCACCGGGGGAAGCAGTGGAGGAGCCGCGTGGGGCACCTAGGCAGCCGGAGGTGGTGGACGAGGCACGCTGGAGTCCGCGCCTGCCTGAGGAGTGTGAACAGCCAGGTGAAGGGCTGCTCCTGCCAGGAGCGGTGGATGATCCACTCCAGCCAGTGGTGGACGAGGTGCCAGAGGGTCCGTGCCCGCTGGAGGTGGAGGAGCCGCTCCAGCCGGAGATGGAGGAGGTGTACGAGGGTCTGCTCCAGCCAGAAGCGGTGGAGGAACCGTGTGGGGAGACGGAGGTATCCACGCCAGGGGAGCCTGCTCGATCCGGATCCGAGGTCGAGGCACGCACTGCTCAGGAGCGACGGATCCGGCCCAGCTGCCCGTGAGCAGGGGCTCACGGCCGTGCCTGCAGTGCCTCCGGACCATTAGCCGTGTCGAGCTCATCTCTCTTTTGCTCTGCCCACTACCCTGGCGGGTAGTGAGAAAATTATTAAGTAGTTGTGATAAAAGTAGGAGCCCTGCGAAGAGTGGCTATTCCGACATGCCATCAACCGGAAGTCCCCTTGGAATCTTTTTTGACCAGGATATGTCCTCCAGTGTTACTGGAGGCCAAGGTAATGCCATGCAGAGTAAGCAACTGGTTAGAGACCATATTCCTACGATTTTTCAGGCTGAATACAATAACCTCAGTTTTATCTTAATTTAGAAGCAGAAATTTAGAAGTCGCCCAAGTCTTTATGTCTTTAAGACATTCCTGCAGACATTGTGTTATCTGACTTCATGGATAAAGCTGGGTATCATCTGCATAACAGTTGAAATGCTATGCATTTTAATGATACTGCCAGCGGAAGCATGTATAATGTAAACAGAATTTGTCCTAGCACTGAACCCTGTGGACTCCATAATTAACCTTAGTGTGTGAAGAGAACTCTCCATTTACATGAACAAATTGGACACTATTAGATATGATACAAACTATCTTTAATCCATACAGCATGCTCCAATTGCTGTATTGAATTATTATAGTTAGCGATATCAAATGCTGACGAACCACAACTACTCTTTCAAGAGGTTGGAGATTCACCTACAATAGGCTAAGACAACAGGGTCAAGCGATCGCTTTTTAACTAGTGGTTTAATTACTACCAGCTTAAAGACCTGTGGTATGTAGCCCACTAATAGATATAGATTGATCATCAAGATCAATCTATATCTATAAACAGGTGAGAGCACAACTGAGGAAAGATGGGAGGCTAAACTGAATATAGTCCCACGTTGTCTAAGGAGCTTGGAAAGAAAAGCGTTGCTGGAAGATGTTTCACCTCTCATCCGAGAAGCTTCTTCAGTTCTAGGGTCAAATGGTGGAGAGTCCCGGATTTAAGCTCTGTGGGAGTAACCCATCAAGAGACGTTCACAGACGTTCCGTGTGCATTATCAAAATAACACAGGAAACTAACACTGAGACAAAGAGGGTGAAATACAAACTTGACAATAACAGGAAAACATGACTGAATGAGAAACCATGGATAACATATGAGAGGAGAACAGGATTACTAGACAGGGGAACATAGGGAGACAAACAACAGGTACACATGAGATTGGGACACAAGAGAACACAGGAGAGAACTAATCAGGGAAGACGGTGATGCAGAAGCACGGAAAGACCACAGAAATAGAAACACAGACTAGACACAGAAGAGTAAATAAAAACAAAGCTGACTTCAAACATAAGATTGTGAAGTGCTTAAAGTTAAAGTTTGTAAAACATCTTCTGTTACAAAAATTACATCACTGGGTTGGTTGGTGGGTTGCCGCTTATAGACTTGCATCAGTTTATGTTAGCCAACTAACACCAGAACCAATAACTCAGTGGAAGGAGACTAAAACAACAAAATCCATTTAAGTGGGTCACATTTATATTACTCCTGTATGGGCAGAAATTTGTGCCATCAGAAACTGAATTTGAATAAGTTAAATTTGAATTTGAATTACTCGGATTGAATCTGAATTGTAACTTGAATGAAAGCTTTTGAAAACTGAATTTGAATTAGTCTAATTTGAAATTGAATTTATGGTTTGAAAATGAATTGATTTGCTTTGAAACTGCATTTTATCCTTTAAAAATTCAGCTCTCGAATAATTTCAGATTCACTTCTCACCATTCAGTTTCAGTTCTACAATTCAATTTCAGTTCCAAAATTCAGTTTTTTGGGACTTACATCCGGTTCCGGTTCAAGCGCAGATTAATAGAACTACAGACTGATAGCGTTACTGACGGAATCTACAGCGTCTTGAGCTGAATTAAGACTTCAGAAGTCATTCGTCATGTCGAATGACCAGCGGATAAACTCTCAGGTTGGTAATAAATGTATTACATGTATAAGAACAAGCGTCATGTTAACAAATGATAGCCGTACAGTAACCTTTATGCTTATTGTAGCTGCTAGCTAAAAACGCTAATTTAGCGTAGTTTGCCCTGAATTCAGCTTTGACAAACAAATATGATCGACTGTTTCTAGTAGAATTCCAAAGTTGTCATCTTGTACCCTGTCAGAGCCCTGTATGCTTGCAGAGACCCCTACAGTAGGGAAACATGCAAAACGCTGTCCAAACCTTTGTATTTGAGCTTTATTTATGTCTTACACAGCATCCCAACTCTTTAGCTAACTTAATAACTTTAGCTAAAGTGAATAGTTAGTCTAATTCATTAGTGCAGCATTACTGGATCACCTCTGTTTGAAGTGATATAATATGATATACAACTATCACTGACACAGCAAACTTTGTAAATAAACAACACTTCTCATTCTCTAAACGTTTGGCCACAGCTGTAGATTACACTATCAGTGCTTGTTCACTCTTGACAATAATTACATTTCTAAATTCTCTTTGTGCATTTACAGGTAAACAATATCTAATATTTTATCTAAATGACTGCTTTGTCTTTGAAAAGGTGAAGAGCCTGAGGCCGGTGACACTCCAGTTCTACTCTAAGTACATCCTTACGGTGGCTCACAGGACAAGGCCACATTCCTGTCCTGCCAGGAGAGAAGAGAAACTTCAGAGTCTTCATGAAGTTCAACCAAAACCTGTCATATGGAATATGACAGGGGTCTCAAACTCCATTCCTCGAATGCCGGTGTCATGCAACTTTTCCATGCGCCCTCGAGGACTGGAGTTTGAGACCCCTGCTGTATGGTGTTCATGCAGTTTTCTACCCCACAGTTACAGCATGTCTGACTGCCTGTTCAGCATATGCAAAAATATATGATGAGTTTAAACATGTGATGACTAAGGCCTTCCATTATGGTGTTTGTCATCACATGTCACAGACATCTGGATGATCATTTGGAATAAACAAAAAAACAAAAAACTTGTTACTTCATCTTTTATCTTTATTATTATTATTGTTCTTATTTTACATTTTTCATTGTCAGGCATTGGGTTTATTTATAGTAGTCCTTTCCAACTTCTTTCCCTCTTCCATGTTACTGTGTCAGCTTGTCAGCATCTATTTGGGTTTGGGAGTGGAACAGGAAGTAAGGAACAGAAAGTGCCATTTAAACCAGGAGAGGTTCTTATATTTCAGAAGAAGGGATTAATTCAAAAGAAATGACCTCAATGCCATATTTTATTTAGGAACCCTAGAGAGCACTTTGCAAAATAACACATTCTTATAATTTCACCCTCAGATGAGCCAAGCTACGACTGTCAGGGAAGGTGATGTAGGTACAGAGCATGTGAGAGTGATTAAGTTAATGTCTCTTGTCTAGATGAAGGCACAGGAGGGATCAATGGCACGGCGTAGAGATTCAGTATCTTCAGTCTTCAGTGGACACTCCATTTCTGGCACAAAACACCTGTAAAAGATGGTCGATTTAGGAGGTGACCCGACAACTTCAGCTTGTCAAACATAGCAATGGAGCAGTATGTTAAAAAAAAAACCCAACTAATTAAGCATGCACTCAGTACCCTAAGAATTATTATGGTAGTTAAACACAGTGATAGTTGTATATCATATTATATCACTTCAAACAGAGGTGATCCAGTAATGCTGCACTAATGAATTAGACTAACTATTCACTTTAGCTAAAGTTATTAAGTTAGCTAAAGAGTTGGGATGCTGTGTAAGACATAAATAAAGCTCAAATACAAAGGTTTGGACAGCGTTTTGCATGTTTCCCTACTGTAGAGGTCTCTGCAAGCATACAGGGCTCTGACAGGGTACAAGATGACAACTTTGGAATTCTACTAGAAACAGTCGATCATATTTGTTTGTCAAAGCTGAATTCAGGGCAAACTACGCTAAATTAGCGTTTTTAGCTAGCAGCTACAATAAGCATAAAGGTTACTGTACGGCTATCATTTGTTAACATCACGCTTGTTCTTATACATGTAATACATTTATTACCAACCTGAGAGTTTATCCGCTGGTCATTCGACATGACGAATGACTTCTGAAGTCTTAATTCAGCTCAAGACGCTGTAGATTCCGTCAGTAACGCTATCAGTCTGTAGTTCTATTAATCTGCGCTTGAACCGAACCGGATGTAAGTCCCAAAAACTGAATTTTGGAACTGAAATTGAATTGTAGAACTGAAACTGAATGGTGAGAAGTGAATCTGAAATTATTCGAGAGCTGAATTTTTAAAGGATAAAATGCAGTTTCAAAGCAAATCAATTCATTTTCAAACCATAAATTCAATTTCAAATTAGACTAATTCAAATTCAGTTTTCAAAAGCTTTCATTCAAGTTACAATTCAGATTCAATCCGAGTAATTCAAATTCAAATTTAACTTATTCAAATTCAGTTTCTGATGGCACAAATTTCTGCCCATACTCCTGGCTGCAATAATGAGTTTTATGTTAAAACTAAGGAAATACTGTCTGTTAACCTGTTAGCCATAATGTCAGGCTTGTAAAGCACGTTATAAATGAGAACAGGAGGAGATCTCCATACCAGATCAACAAGCTAGAACTACACGCAAATTTTCACACAGGTGTACAAACAGATACTTACAAACACATACTGTATTGGTTGACTGCTGCCTCTAAAAATATCATGCATTACTAGTACTCTATGCCACTCAGTAACATTCAATACTTAGTGTTTACTGTTACTCATGGTTATACTAGTTGTTCGTGTGTGGTGAAAGATTTTATTATGTTTATGTTTAGAAGTACATTTCATTTAAGGTTTTCTAGATGTGTTTGCTCTTTTTTACTAGAGAAGTTACGTTGTGCAAGCTCAACAGGAAGTTACGTTGTGCAAGCTCAGCAGGAAGCCTGCACGCTGTGCAAGCTCTGCAGGAAGCCTGCACAGTTGTATGTTATCTCTTCCTGCATGTTTCTGAGACGCAAACATGCTTGAGTATAAATAAAGGCTGACCACTGCTCCAGGGTGTGTGAGTCTCCTTCGAACTCTCACCCGTGTGCACGTTAATTTGTAAAACCTGTCTGAGTGTCATTTATTCCAATCTGAGTTGCATTACAGGAAAACTCCTCACATTTCTTGGTCCTCCGAGCCGGAGTAACATAACACTTTTGTGTGATCCTACGGGAAAACCTCATCGAGTCCTGACGTCGTGAGAAGCCCGCGCTGAAGTCTGTCGACAGCTCCTGTCTAGGGTACAGGATAAAAGACCAGAGACGTTGAAATTCAGGTTCTGGCCAGAGTTTTTAGAAGTGGTCCACGACGGTGGGGGTCGATGAGGAGGACCTGACAACCCGGCAATAACTCAACAAGCAGGTGAATATTGACACTCTGAGACACGTTGCGTAAAACCGTGTAAGCTCGCCCAGAGGGGCTGGTAGCATGTAAAAGCTCGCCTGAAGAAGGCTGGTAGCATTTTAAAATAAAATAGAGCTCGTCTGGGACTGGTAGCTCCCCTGTAGTGGGTAAAGTTAGCGCGCGCATAAAGGTATTTATTGTTTTATTTTTGTGTTGATGGAATAAGTTGATTTTACAGCACAATAAGGAGGCTGAACTATTCCATTAATTTGTTTACTGTTGGCCACCCAAGTACTGGTGAAAAGAGAAAAAGGTCGTGTTTTATCACGTAAAGGTGACACCGCTTTCAAGAATAGCTTGAAAGTAGAAGGCCGTGTCAACTACCTCTCTCGATTCTCGTGCCAGAGAAGGTGCCGCAGTTGTGTAGTTGTAAAGGATTAAAATGGGTAACGAAGCTTCAAAACTCACTGCTGACGAGCAGTGGTTAGAGAAAAAATGTCCAGGCGCCGGACAAATTAGTGCATGTAGATGGAGAAATCCAAAAAAAACTGAATGTCCCACATGGGAGGGAAAATGTAGCCCCTCCGCATTGACTAAATTAAAAGAAACCCTCCAAGTAGAAATAAATACTGAAAAGAATCCTAAAAAGAAAACAAAACGTATTCAAGAGTTGCAATATTTTAAAGCATGGAAAGAGGAGGAAGAAAGACGTAGTGAAAATAGACAAAAAAAAACAAAAGAAAAA
The DNA here is from genome assembly GCF_013358895.1 of Oreochromis aureus. NCBI lineage: Eukaryota > Metazoa > Chordata > Actinopteri > Cichliformes > Cichlidae > Oreochromis > Oreochromis aureus. Next base: position 28,675,650 of record NC_052960.1, read on the forward strand.
AGAAACAGCATTACAAAGCCCACAGCCACCCCCTTATGTATCAATGCCGTCAGCACCAGAACCGCAATCAAAAAATCCGTTTATCAACCAACCTAACCCCTATGCTCAAGCCCGAAACGCATTAAACTGTATGACTGTAAATAAAAATCCACAGGAAGACATAGGGAAAGATCTGTCAGGCAGGGACATGGGAAGAAGTGTGGACCCCCCAGGACCCTCTGAATTATTCCCAATGATAGCCACACCTAATCCTAGATTTGGACAGCTGACCGGTGGTGTAAATAATGAGCGAGATGAGAACCCAAACATATTTGTTTTTAGACCATGGTCACAAAAAGATAGACAGAATGTACTCAAAGATGTCCCACCTTTAAATGAAGGCTTCATACAGTGGAGAGAAGCTGTCGAGTTAATTAGAAGACAGTGGTATTTAAATGGTCATGAAATGCTCCAAGTGATACAAGACTTGTTAGGATTAAGAATGGGAACAGTGAGGGAAGATTTTACAGGATCAGACGAACATGGTAGGGCCCTAGCTCCTGTATCTGCTGACTTACAAACTGCTATAACACATTTGTATGAGCGGATTAGAGTCCGCCTGGCCCCCAGAGCAGATTATGCAAAAATAGGAGAAGTAAAACAAAAGGAAGCCGAGACAGCATCAGACTTCCTCGACCGGCTACGCCCGGTTTTTAGACAGCATTCAGGCCTAGATTATGAAGAAGGCCCAGAGAGACCATACCAACAGCAATTAAAGAATGCATTCTTAAATGGTCTCCTTCCCCAGTTAGAGCCCATGTTGAAAAACACTGGGTGACAATGAACACCGGTAACCTAACAGATGCTCTGCAGTATGCAGAACATGCAACCCGAAGTGCTAAAAAGAAAGAGAAAGGAGGTGTTTTCACTGTGGATCCTGAAACAGGATTCGTGGCATTTGCTGGTGGATACAGAGGACAGAGACAGGGACAGCAGAGGAACAAAGGAAGGAGAAGAGCAGGTTTCAGAGGAGATAGAAGGGACAGAAATGATAGAGACAATCGCTGTTATAACTGCGGAAAGGAAGGACACTTTGCAAGAGACTGTAGGAATAGAAGTGAGGATCAGAGTAAGTGACTAGAACAGGAAACAGAAGAGGAAACAGAAATTTTCAACATAGAACAGTTGCTCCTAGGTTCTGAACACAAACCCACAGTAACAATCCATGTCAGTGGCCAACCTATAACCATGTTATGTGACACTGGAGCATGTAAAACTGTGTTAAATCAAAAGCCCAAAAATTTAAAATACTCAAGTGACACCCTGATAGTTAAGTCTGCATCAGGCCACACCAGTGTTAAATCATTAACAGAAGGATTGTTGCTAGTACACAAAGAAAGCGGCAGAAGTTGTAAGAACCAATGTATATATGACCCATCCTGCCCAGTCAACCTTTTAGGGAGAGATGCTTTAGAAAAACTAAAGATCGGTGTAGTGCCAGGGCCAGAGGGCATGTATGCTAAACTAATGTTGCATGAAGAGCAAAGTCCTGAGGCCCGTCAGCTTACTGTGTGTGAAGGACAGGGTGAGCCCCATTATTATTGGACACTAGACCTGCCTCCATTAGAACCCTTGCAGCATATAGCAAACCGCTATTTGCCAACTCATTCAAGAAAGCTAGACTTTACTGATTACCACAACACCTTAAGGTTCAAACAAAGCCCAGGTCATGACTCCATGTATGACCAACAAGTGCACAGACTAGGACCGCAGAAACTCACACTGCAACACCTTTATGTTACCCAAAGCGGCAACGCAGTGTGTTCTGTAATACAGCCAGAAAAGGTACAAGAGCTAAACAGGATGCCAAAACCACATGTGTCAGTAGCATGCAATGACAATATAGACTGGAAAGACTTAGGCCGCATCCTCACTCAGGTTGAAAGGGACAGATATGAGAAAACTGAAGAAACACATGAAGGGTGGTTTCAGGGCCGTAGAACAGGATGTATGAGGTACACATTAGGGTGGGTACTCACAACACAGCCAGCAACCCACATGACTGACTCGCAGATGCACACATGCATGAAGTTAGTGAGGATTGATACACTCTCTTTAGAGCAACATCCAGAACTAGAAGAACTACCTGCAAAGCTGTGGTCTATAGGACCAACAGACGTAGGACTAATTAAAGGAGCAGATCCTGTTGTAGTAAAAACCACCACAACTTACAGGCCAGTAAAACCGCAGTATCCCCTCACAACAGAAGCCAAAGCAGGAATAAAACCAGTAATTGCAGACATGGAAAAGGCAGGCATCTTAATAAAAACAACTAAAGTAACCTGTAACACACCTATTTTCCCAGTGAAAAAAGCAAATACGGGAAAGTACCGTCTAGTACATGACCTCAGAGCAATAAATGAAGTAACAGAACAAATCTCGCCTGTGGTAGCAAATCCCCACACACTCCTGAATCAAGTGACCCCCAAGGAACAGTGGTTTTCAGTTATAGATTTGTCAAATGCATTCTTTTCTGTACCACTGCACCCTGACTCGCAGCATCTGTTCGGGTTCACCTTTGAGGGTCAAAAGTACACATACACAAGGTTACCTCAGGGTTTTCAGAACAGCCCCACTCTGCACGCAGAGGCTCTAAAAAAGTCCATGTCACTGTGCACACTCCCCGCGCCGGGGCAGTTTCTCTTGTATGTAGATGATATACTCATCACAGGGAACACACAAGCAGACTGCAAAGCGAACACAATGACAGTGTTACACCATTTAGCTGAGCAGGGTCATAAAGTCTCACAGCACAAATTACAACTGTGGAGCCCAAAGGTCACATACCTCGGACACACACTCACAGGGGAAGGGAAAACACTGTTAGACAGCAGAAAACTAGCAGTACAAAATGCTCCAAAACCACTCACGAAGCAACAAATGATGAGCTTTTTAGGTCTTTGCAATTATTGTAGAAGTTGGATACCTGAATATGCTTCCTTAGCTCAGCCTTTGCAGAATCTAATTTATGGTAAAAATCTAGCACTGAAAGATAAATTAGAATGGACACCAGAAGCAGAAAAAGCGTTCAGCAATCTAAAACTCGCACTCCAAACACGTACAGTTTTAGCATTGCCAGATTATGACAAACCTTTCTACTTGCATGTAGACGGAGGTGCAGGCTACATGAAGGCTGTTTTAACGCAGGCCTTCGGGGAAAAGCAACGTCCACTTGCGTTTTACTCGTGCAAATTAGACTCGGTTGCATCAGGTTTGCCTACGTGCGTGCAGGCCTGTGCAGCTGCAGCAGAGGCAGTTAAAAAGTCTGCTGATATCGTTCTGGGACACACATTGATTATCAAAGTCCCACATGCTGTAACCTCCATCTTATTGCAAGCAAATTTGTCTTATCTCACACATGCAAGACAACTTTCCTATGTAGGCATTTTGCTTTCACAGTCACATATCAAAATTGAGAAGTGTGGCCAGTTAAACCCCAGCACACTTCTCCCCACTCTGCAAGATGGTGACGCACACTGCTGTATAAAGAAGCTAGATGAGAAAACAAAACCACGCGCTGACATTTACAGCACACCACAAGCTGGTTTCGTTAACATCTTTGTAGATGGTTCAGCGTTCAAAAATAACTTCGGGCGAAACTGTGTAGGTTATGCAGTAACCACAGCAGACACAGTTTTAGAAGCAAAAGCACTAACTTCCTCACACTCTGCACAAAGTGCAGAACTTACAGCTGTTATACGTGCGTGTCAACTGCATGAAGGACAAGACATAAAAATACACACTGACAGCCAGTATGTTTTTGCAGCAGTACATCATTTTGCAAAAATTTGGCAGAATAGAGGTATGATTACTTCTACTGGCAATCCAGTGCAACATGGAAATCTTTTAAAGGCACTGTTGGAAGTGATAACATTGCCAAAACAGTTAGCATTATGTAAATGTGCTGCACACCAGAAGGACAACTCAGAGGTCACTAAAGGCAATAACTTCACAGATCAAGCCGCAAAAGCAGCAGCACAACATACAATAGACACATTAATGTCTGAATCCTCAATGCAAATACCACTTGATGTGCTTAAAAACGAACAAAAAGCCGCACCAACTGCAGAACAAAAGAAATGGTTAAAATGTGGTGCACAGCTGGAAAATGATTTGATGACTTGTAATGGTAAACCAATACTACCAAAATCCCTACACAAAACAGCAGCATTAGTGACACACGGTTTCACTCATGTGTCAACCGGAGGGATGGTAGATATACTTTCCAAACATTTCTTTACTCAAAATTTCGAAAATTCAGCAAAGGAATTTGTCAGAACATGCATGATTTGCCAGAAACATAATGCACAGGGAAACCTCAGACCAAAAAGAGGTAACTTTCCCACACCACCTCATCCTTTTCATACAATCCACATGGATTTTATTGAACTAAATGAATGCCAAGGCTCAAAATACGCTCTAGTGATTATAGACGTATTTTCAAAATGGCCAGAAATTTATCCAGTAAAAAAAGCAGACGCCATCTCAGTAGCAAAATGTTTGTGCAACCATTCCATTCCAACATATGGCATCCCCACTCTGATAAGATCAGACAATGGGACACATTTTCTTAATGAAGTAATCAGCAAGGTCTCTGAAGCACTAGGATTCAGTATTAAACATCACTGTGCTTACCACCCTCAAAGTGCCGGACTAGTGGAAAGAACTAACGGCACGATAAAACAGAGACTGAGAAAATGCATGGAAGAAACAGGGAGACCATGGCCTGAGTGTATAGGCCTGGTAAAAATGTGGATGAGACTGACACAAAGTTCTCAGAAACTCACACCTTTTGAAATAATTCACGGTAGACCATTTCCACTACCAATCACAAGTGAGCCCATAGATAAGTCAATAAGAGAAACTACACTAGCCGAATGGATGACTAAATTGCTTGAAAATAAAGAGATTGTACTAAACAACCAACTGCCGAGTGATATCTCTCCAGTGTCTTGCAGGTTGAAACCAGGTGATTGGATCCTGATCAAAGTACTCCAAAGGAAAAATTGGAGTTCACCCAGGTGGGAAGGTCCTTATCAAGTGCTACTCACCACGCCAACTGCCTCAAAATAGCAGAAAGACCGTCCTGGATTCATCAAAGCCACTGCAAAAAAGTGAGTGACAACCTAGACGTTTAGACGCCGACACCCCTAACTCCTGGTGATCTATTGGTGAAGGAGGGCTGATCAGGTACACCCCGCCTCTACTTCTCGCCGGTAGTCTACTCATCAGAGGTCACAGGTGTGTCTGGTCATCATGAAGACGCTCGTCCTCCTAGTGGCTAGTGTTGCACTCCTGGTGAGTTTATTGACACTCACCCGAAAGAAAGAAGATGAACAACACCACCTGCAGACAAGATGGACACATGACAACTCACACCTCCGTGACATGACACAAGACCACATTCACCCATGGATGAATAACGCATGGTATCGCTACGTACATGACAGAACTAAGGGAGAGCCTAACAACACTGCATGTTATGTCTGCTCCCACATGCCATGCACCTCGACACATCCCACCTTTTATGGAGACTACATGAATAAAACACAAGCCAAGTGCGCTGCCAGTTTCGCGGGCATTGGCTATCAACATAAGAAAATCATCATTAATGAGACAAGCTCTACCATCCACTCGCTTAACCTGTTTAGTATGTTTACGGGACCACCACAATATGAGTTGATCACCACTGAAAACGCTGGATTAGACAATGGAACGTGTGATCAACTTTTCTGGATCAACTTCAACGTGACGAACCGGAACACATCCATTCACTTCCCAGTGTTCTTGGACCAAACCCCAGGGAAGAACCACTCCATATGCTACTGGCAAGACAACGGTAACAGACCGCTTGGAAACACCACTAATTGTAATCAGACCGCTGGAAACGGAGAAGGTGCCCCTGTGAACACAGCCAACCACTCTAACGGCACTTACTGGGTGCAAGGAGTAGCCTGGCTATGTGGACAACGTGCTTATTTCATACTACCCCCAGGCTGGACCGGAGTTTGCGCTCCCATCTTCATATCAGTTCACACCTTCAAAATAACTCTGGGAAACACCACGATGCCTCGACGACAACGACGAGACGTCTCTGCAGTACAACCACACGACCCGATCTGGGGATCAGATGTCCCCCAGGATTTCAAGCTCTGGACCACTGGACAGAAAGTGGTACATGCCCTGTTCCCATGGGTCGGAGTTGGGAAACATGCCCTGCGTATCGAGACGTTGGACTACCGTTTTGGACTTTTTCTGAACGCTTCATGTAAAATCAACGACAAACAGAATCAAGAAATTGACGCTCTGCGTATTGCAGTAATGCAACACAGAGTAGCATTAGACATGATTCTCGCCGAGAAAGGAGGACTATGTGTCCTCTTTAACAACACATGCTGCACATACATTCCAGATAATGTGCACTCATCCAACATGACTGATGCTCTGAACACACTTAGACAACTCAGGGATGCACAACAACAAGACTATGTCACAAACACAGAAGACTGGCTCGCGTGGTTGTTAAGCGGCTCTTGGAAGTCCCTGCTGATTAAAGGACTTGTTTTAGTTGGTGTTCTACTATTGTTATTGTGTATTTCCACTTCATGCGTCATACCTTGTTTGAAGAACATGGTGTCAAAAATGGTAACTGCTTCAATTAATGCTTACATCACCCTACCACAGAATGAAGAAGATGATAATGAGATAGACATTTGGATATAACATATTCACAAAACCCACTAATTAATGATGTCCTGGCTAAAAATGTTTTACAAGTGGCCATAGACTGATACAGTGTTAGTGAGTTGCTATGTATATATATAGGAGAAAAGATCAAACAACAGGAGGGAATGTTGAAAGATTTTATTATGTTTATGTTTAGAAGTACATTTCATTTAAGGTTTTCTAGATGTGTTTGCTCTTTTTTACTAGAGAAGTTACGTTGTGCAAGCTCAAAAGGAAGCTACGCTGTGCAAGCTCTGCAGGAAGCCTGCACAGTTGTATGTTATCTCTTCCTGCATGTTTCTGAGATGCAAACATGCTTGAGTATAAATAAAGGCTGACCACTGCTCCAGGGTGTGTGAGTCTCCTTCGAACTCTCACCCGTGTGCACGCTAATTTGTAAAACCTGTCTGAGTGTCATTTATTCCAATCTGAGTTGCATTACAGGAAAACTCCTCACACTGTGATTTCCCAACTGTGTTGTTTTTGGTTTTTTGCTAGTTTTTTTCCAGCCAGTGATAAAGCAGATTTTCAGTGTCTTTTCTCTCTATCCCTTTTCTCTATTTTTCTCTGGGTTTCCTTTTTTTTACTGTCTTCTCAGCTTTTCTTTCCTTCTTCTTTCTCTTTCCCATGCCTAAATCTGTCTGGCATTTTTCTTTGCCTTTAGACAATAATTCTCATCGCTCCAGTGCTGAACAGGACAGCAAAAACCAAAGAAAACAAACAAACCGATGTGTCATACTGGAACATGATAGAAAATCCTGACACTCATCAGTGTGTTCAATGGAAAAAAATTCTTACTTAAAAATGACCAAGTTACGCTCCCCTTCACTTACACTTTCCTGGTTCTGTTATTAGTTAGCTAACATATCATAACATAACATAACATAACTAATGTAAGTCTACTGACTGCAGCCAACCAACCTGGTGATGTGTGAGTACAAGAAAATAATTATTAGAATATAATGTGTTAAATTTGTTTAGATCACAGTAATAAGGGAGGATTTGTCTCTGTGTTTCAGTTTGGTTTAGCTGTGGCCTGAGAGTGTGTAATTCTTTAGAGAGAAAGGAATTTATGGACACTGGGGGTCTGGTGTCATAAATAAAAGGAGTCAGGAAGCTACAGTTGGGGGTTGCTGATGCTGATGCTTGTACCTTTAATAAAAACTCATAATTGCCATTACTTAGAAGTAGGCTTGCAGGAGACTCTCCACCTTATCTGTAAATGTAAGACAATGGCCCAGTGAATGCAGAGTGGGGGTCTCAATATTTGTAATATGTTATTTCTGTTTTGTATGTTGTGTAGAGGAATTTGGTTTAACTTGGGTGAGATTACTTTTATGACCCCCAGGAAGTACGTATACAGAGACACACACAAACAGTGCTTTGACTGTTACGACGCACCCACACTTACATGCACATTCACTCACGTGCACACACATACCAGGTATCCGCACACAGTCATTCACGTGCACTCACATAGGCACACGGGTACGCGCACACACAGGCACTCACGTGCTCGTGCACATAGACACAGACACAGAGTTTACAGCATACCATGGGGGATTTATGATAGGGCTGCTTCTATAAAGCTGGCTGTGACTAACAAAGGGGTGAAGATTTTGCAGAGGGACACACTGGCCTCGTCTTCCCTTCTAGAAGTGCATGCTTAAATGAAGATGAATAAAGATGAATAAAGATTTTGTAAAAATGGCTACTGAGTTCCGGTGCCGTTTCTGGATTCCTCGACGAATAAAGAACCGGGGCAAAACTGATTTCGTAACAGATGTCACGTTCCATACTGACAGGAGATTGTGCTAACAAGTTTTTAAGCACTTATTTCTTAAATCCAGCTTCACAGACAGGATTATAGCTCTAGTCATTTATGACAGCAGGGCTCTGTGGTGTAAATTAGCCTTTATATATACGTTTACGTGTTCGTGTTTGTCTCATCTGTCTTTTGTCCTTTATTTAGTGTGTATATGAAACACCACAAGGAAGGCAAGACTACAAAGGCACTCAAGTACAGGGAGTGCAGAATTATTAGGCAAATGAGTATTTTGTCCACATCATCCTCTTCATGCATGTTGTCTTACTCCAAGCTGTATAGGCTCGAAAGCCTACTACCAATTAAGCATATTAGGTGATGTGCATCTCTGTAATGAGAAGGGGTGTAGTCTAATGACATCAACACCCTATATCAGGTGTGCATAATTATTAGGCAACTTCCTTTCCTTTGGCAAAATGGGTCAAAAGAAGGACTTGACAGGCTCAGAAAAGTCAAAAATAGTGAGATATCTTGCAGAGGGATGCAGCAGTCTTAAAATTGCAAAGCTTCTGAAGCGTGATCATCGAACAATCAAGCGTTTCATTCAAAATAGTCAACAGGGTCGCAAGAAGCGTGTGGAAAAACCAAGGCGCAAAATAACTGCCCATGAACTGAGAAAAGTCAAGCGTGCAGCTGCCAAGATGCCACTTGCCACCAGTTTGGCCATATTTCAGAGCTGCAACATCACTGAGTGCCCAAAAGCACAAGGTGTGCAATACTCAGAGACATGGCCAAGGTAAGAAAGGCTGAAAGACGACCACCACTGAACAAGACACACAAGCTGAAACGTCAAGACTGGGCCAAGAAATATCTCAAGACTGATTTTTCTAAGGTTTTATGGACTGATGAAATGAGAGTGAGTCTTGATGGGCCAGATGGATGGGCCCGTGGCTGGATTGGTAAAGGGCAGAGAGCTCCAGTCCGACTCAGACGCCAGCAAGGTGGAGGTGGAGTACTGGTTTGGGTTGGTATCATCAAATATGAGCTTGTGGGGCCTTTTCGGGTTGAGGATGGAGTCAAGCTCAACTCCCAGTCCTACTGCCAGTTTCTGGAAGACACCTTCTTCAAGCAGTGGTACAGGAAGAAGTCTGCATCCTTCAAGAAAAACATGATTTTCATGCAGGACAATGCTCCATCACACGCGCGTCCAAGTACTCCACAGCGTGGCTGGCAAGAAAGGGTATAAAAAGAAGAAAACTAATGACATGGCCTCCTTGTTCACCTGATCTGAACCCCATTGAGAACCTGTGGTCCATCATCAAATGTGAGATTTACAAGGAGGGAAAACAGTACACCTCTCTGAACAGTGTCTGGGAGGCTGTGGTTGCTGCTGCACTAATGTTGATGGTGAACAGATCAAAACACTGACAGAATCCATGGATGGCAGGCTTTTGACTGTCCTTGCAAAGAAAGGTGGCTATATTGGTCGCTGATTTGTTTTTGTTTTGTTTTTGAATGTCAGAAATGTATATTTGTGAATGTGGAGATGTTATATTGGTTTCACTGGTAAAAATAAATAATTGCAATGGGTATATATTTGTTTTTGTTAAGTTGCCTAATAATTATGCACAGTAATAGTCACCTGCACACACAGATATCCCCTAAAATAGCTAAAACTAAAAACAAACTAAAACTACTTCCAAAAACATTCAGCTTTGATATTAATGTGTTTTTTGGGTTCATTGAGAACATGGTTGTTGTTCAATAATAAAATTATTCCTCAAAAATACAACTTGCCTAATAATTCTGCACTCCCTGTATTATACTGAAACCAGGGACAGAGAAATTTAGAAACTAGACCTGGGAAATATAGAGAAAAAAACTAACACAAATACAGTAAAATGACACAAAAATCAAAACACAGGGTCAACAACCCAGGAACCATAACAGAAAAACTGCAGTAATGCATCTATACACTGTGTTCAGATGCAGTAGTGCATCTGTGTTCATTAGGCACCCAGTAGTCTTAGTATAAAGGTAAAGCCTCAGACATACCTTACACTAAGCATAATCTATGATGGCAGCACATTTGAAGTATTTTTGTAGATATTCAAAATTCACTAAATTTAGCTTGCACAAGTGGTATATGAGCACATTCTTTTGCCATGATGTATGTAACACCTACCGGTAAAAGTAATAAAGAACTTCAATACAACAAAACTGTATTATTTTCAGTAGAGCTTGATCAGAAAGACCAAAACATTTTTTTCTGAATGTGCCAGTAAAATGATAAGATTGTGCACAAACACATGATAGTAAACATGGACTCATTTTAATGTATTCTGTGTATTCACTCACTAATTTATAGTCACAGTATTCACTCACTGTATCTTTAGGGTTTTGCTTGCTTAGCTTAGCTTGCGGCCGACTCGCTAGCACATGTCCCTCCTGCACCTTCCTGCTCATTGTGTCAGATGTTTAGTTACTACTTGGCCTCCTGTTATGTCAATCGATGTGGGCTTTTTAGATAATTGGGAAACTTCTTGTCTTGTTAGGAGAGACTACATCAATCCCACTTTGGATGGAGCAGCTCTCATTTCTAGGAATGTGGCCAAATTTATTAAACCCCCCCAAAACATGACTATCCAGAGCTGGGACCAGGAAGCAGAGTTGCAGTCCTACACGCCTCTCTGCAGCTTCTCTCCTCCTATTATCCCCCCAGAACCCCATCTCCATAGAGACTGTGTCAGCTCCCAACCTGAAAAAAACAAAGCAAAAACCAGCAAAACAGCCCCAGACCTTCACACTACCACCACTATGTGGTGGTATGGTATGATGTTCCTTTTCTGAAATGCTATGTTACTTTTATGCCAGATGTAGTGGGAGACACGCTTTCCAAGAAGTTCCACTTTTGACTCATCAGTCCACAGAGTATTTTCCAAAAAGCCTTGGGGATCATCAAGATGTTTTCTGACAAAACTGAGACGAGCCTTTATATTTGTTTTGGTCAGCTTTGGTTTTGGAACTCTGCCATGCAGGCCATTTTTGCCCAGTCTGTTTTTTATGGTGGAATCATGAATACTGACATTAACTAGGGAAGTAGAGTCTGCAGTTCTTTGGATGTTCTGGGGCCTTTTGTGACCTCTTGGATGAGTTATTGCTGCGTACTTGGGGTAATTTTGGTTGGCTGGCCACTCCTAGGAAGGTACACCATTTGTGGTGAATGCCTCTCTCTATCCTCTCACTGATCTTTGGGTCTACTCCACTTTGCCAGGCAGGTCCTGGTTCCTAATTGAGAACAGGTGAGGCCTTCAGACAAGGCCATGCAGGTTTGGATATTTTTTCTCATTTGGTGACTGCATTTTGTGTTTACTTGTGTTATCTTGCCTAATATTTAATTTTGTTTGATGATCTGAAACATTTAAGTGTGACAAAAAAAAAAAAAGGAAATCAGAAAGGGGGCAAACACTTTTTCAAACCACTAAAGCTCGTCACTGATCGAAAGAGACGTTTTGATCTGTCTTTATGTAAAGTTATGTCAAACTGAAACAGCTGTGGGGAAAGGTGAGTGTTGAGCTCAGGACGAGGACACACTGGAAATCCTAGATGGGAAGTACTCAGGGAGCACAGGCTGGATTATATCTGTGAACATCAAATTTGCTTATGTAACACATTGTAGTTCAGACAAAGACACTAGCAGCTGTTATGCAATCCACTGAATCCACTGGTGACCTGGCTAAGAGGCGCACTACACTGTACACACACGTACACATGGATATCTAAGCTACACTTTGTGTGTGTGTGTGTATAGGAAAGGGAGAGGGAGGAAATGACAGAATGGCTGTAATTGCCATAAATAGTATCTGACCGTGGTTTAACATAAAATTAAACGCAGAATAGAACATAAGGCTTTAGAACAGTTGGTTTTCAGAAGATAGCCTGAGATCTGGTTTAGTAGCCATGAAATCTATGAATGTCTAGGACCAGGATTTTAGGCTTGTAAAGATGTATTTGTGCAAATGACATGAAGAAATAAAAATATTTCTTCATGTCATTATGCGGGCCGCAAGTAGGGGTGACATGGGCCACGAGATTGAGACCCAGACATTAGAGCCTCTTAATGCGTGTTTTGTTTGGGTTTCCACCGGTGTGGAATTACCAAAAATAGAGAGGGCATAGCCTAACATATGAAACAGGAAAAGACCACCGTGTAATCCATTTATTTCAGCACAGTAACTGTATTCTGAATACCACTGTAACGGAATACAGTTACTCATATTTTGTATTTTAAATACGTAACGACAGTTACGACAGTTTTCAAAAGTCTAAGAAAGTTCATAGAACACATAGAACACAGATTTACACTGACCAAATCCAGATCTATGTTAATGGATCAAAGTGCGTTCAGGATTCTGTATAATTTAGTTATTAATGATGATTCTTAAAGATGCATGCAACCATAAAAATGATCAACTTTTTTGACTTTGGGTCAGCTGGGTAAGGGATGGATGGAAAAGAATCTGAATTTAAAAAAATTGTGAAACTGAGTGCAGTCACGACTCAAAATCCAAGCAAAAAATAAAAATATAGACAGTGTCAAATGTAGTGCAAAAGACAGTTTGAGATCAACATTTTTAATACAGGGACCAGGGAAACACTTCAGTCATCACATTTACTTACATTTTCACATTAACTTTTAGCTAGAAGACTTGTTGTTAATGAAAATACTGTATAGAAAAGAGATGCTGACTCGATTCTTCTACTGACACAAGGATGATAACTGACAAATCAGAACAGGTCTCACCACTTGAAAACCCCTCTGACACATAATCGGACATTTAACGTCCATTTCAGTGGTCATAGGGACATAAAAACTGCATGTATGTTGCGCCAGTTAAACTCACTAGTTGAGGAGTAGATCATAGAGCAGTCTGGGTCCAATATGTCCTTTGGTGCGTGTCTTCGCCAGTTTCTCTCCCCACTTTCCTGGATGTAAAAAACTGCATGTATAGAATCACCAGTCAAATCTGATAAAGAAAAAACCTTTAAGATTTGGTCTGTTTGGGTGAAAGTATGGTTTAAAAAGCTTTTCCATCACAACACATACTTCTACTATGCAGTCGGGGAACTTGAATTTCCACAATTTTGTTGTACAATGACAATAAAGGGCTCTTCTACTGCCTCTTGTATATTTCTTTATTTTAAAAGTATTTTTTTCTACAAACCTTTAATGTCACATTACCAAAACAAAAAACAACAAAGCAAAACAGACCAAAAGTGAAGATTCAACATATGCCACAGGTCAATACAAAAAATGGGGCATTAAAATACTAATTGGTTCAGTTTCCCATGTTAAGCATCTTCAAATCTTGTTAAATATTATTTTTTTGTGTAGTTTAGTTTTCTTTGTTCTCTTTGCCCAGTAAAAACAGTTAGGCAAGTGAAAGACACTGTGGGGCTGAATGGACCAAATGATTCACACTAAGAAAAAGATTAAAATAAAACCATCAGGGTGCAGCTCTGGTACAGTTGTTAATGGGTGCTACTGCACACTCCGCTGGTCAGAGTCAGTTTACTCCACCTCCTTTGGTTAAGGAGTTTGCGGGTCTGTTGAACCTTTACGCGAACATCAAAAACCTCCTGGATGGCTTTTTTGAAGCAGTGAAAGTTGTAGTCGATCAGTCCTGTCAGAGAGAGGACAGAATCACATTTGTTAGAAATCAAAAGATTTACAAATAGCCAAAAAATGCAGTAAACAGATCTATTTCAAATCGATACATAACACGTTCCGCAAACACTGATATGATGTCTAAAGAACAACCCTTAAAAGGCAAAGTTCAAAGTTACCATATCTGAGGCCATAAAACAAACAAAAAATGTGTAGATATAGATTTGGTTCTCATGGTTTCTTTACGGTCATCTATTTGTGTATCAAATGCACTGGTTTTGCACACTCTTGCTCAATTTGTCAGAGAATAGAGCACTTTTTGTATTTGGGAGTGAGATAACAAAACTGTGTTCAGAGGGTATCAACCCTCTCCCCTGACTCCAGCGTTTTGCAGAATCTAAAAGAGTTCTAGCACAGTCACACCATAAGATTGTAAACTGCACATGCTCTGTCCCTCCCTCACAAACAATTTTCCTTAAAGGTGAGGCTCAACAGTAGATCATCTCCATGGAGACTTTTAATCTCAAGGGGAAAAAAAAATCTTCCATTGTCACTCACCGAAGATTAATATCCGCCTGTTACCAAGCAACATGAGGTAGATAAAGTCAGACGAAAGAATAACAGGAATGATGCAGAGTTAAACTACAGGTATACAGACATCCAGCACAAAAACTGAATGTAAAGTGTAAATGCTGACAGCAACATCATAAAAGGCCCTTATAAAATAAATCACGAAGGTGAAATTTAGCACCTCAGGGCATGATAAAATTCCTACACAGCCTTCAAGCACAACTTTCTGTCTAAAAACAGAAATGACAAAATCTTCATGAGCCTCCAGGAAAATAATGAAATATGCCATGACCTAGTTGCTGAAATGAATCTCAAAATTGTGTTATGGTTCTGTTTTAGAGCCAAGTCTCATGATTATTGACCATTCTCTCCAGCTTACACACAATAACAACCAGAAGTGGAGTTAATGAATAGTTACAAACACTTAAGAACAATGACTGATTGTGCTTTGATGTAAATTCAGAAGAGTTTATAAGGGCCTACACTTATAAACTAAGATCACTGAATGGAGATAGGACTTTGGATGGCTGTGCTGGTCCTATTGTGCAGCATTTGATTGCACTGATGATTAAGAGGTGATCTGAAGAGGAGGAAGAAGAGGCCCCAGCTCCACCCCGATGGGGTTGAGGAAAGCAGCTGCCTTACAAACCCTCAGCGGGCATCTCCTCAATCCAGGAGGTCAATGTGGAGGACTATAAATATCTATAGATAAGTACATGACTATAAATATCTATAGATAAGTACATGACTCAATCACCTTTTCTGAAGGTGATTGAGTCTTTTCATATCTGTCAGGCAATGCTCAGGATTTTCCATGAGTTTGTTGGAGCATGCTACATCATCCTCTATGATGTAGCATGCTGGGGCAGCAGGTCGATACCACCAGATTCAATAAACTGGTCTGCAAGGCCAGTAACGTTGTGTGGATGGAGCTGGACTCTGGAGAGGCGGATGTTGTCCTACATAAGGACGATGCTGGACATTACCTCCCACCCACTCCATGACATGCTGGCCAGTCACAAGAGGACGTTCAGTGAAAGACTATGATTACGTAAATACACAACTGAGAACACAATAAGTCACTCAGCTTGTGGCCAATTCTTTGAATAAGCCCACTAGGACAAACACCAGGTTTTCCATGAGCCTGACACCTCAGAGTAGTGTGAAGTGGGGTTGTCAGCCTAATGCTGACAAAACTAGAAGTAGAAGTCCACAACACCAGGCCAGCTCATTCACATAAGTCTCACAAGATAGTGAAGATGCTTCATAAAGAGAAAGGCTGGAGAACCAGGGGTGTATTAGTAGAGACTAAAGGGATTAGTTGAATGAGGATCACAGTGCTGACGGCAAGTTAGAGAGTGTTTGCTACTGTCTGGCCAATCAGATGCTGTGCTCATTCTCTTATGTTTTTATGACAACACATGGACCCAAGCACAGGCAGACCACACGAACTATTCAAAAAGGTTTATTAACAAAGTCGTAATTTAACAACAACATGAACTGCAGGGCTGTTTTCTGTGGGGATGAAGAGAAGGGTATATTTTTAGCAGGTGACTGGACAGACATGCAGTTTAATCTGAGTTTGAATCAAAATCCAGTAAATTCCAAACATGCAATGGGAGAATCCGATTGGGCTGTGAGCTTTGTGGAAGAAGATATGAAAGCAATACAAGACAAAATGTAAACTACTAAGATACTGTATGACCACTGTATGATCTGGCAAAGCTGGAGCAGTGGAGTCAGTCCTTAAGCATTCAGTTTTTTGAAGTCTGTCAGCAGAACCAGCTGAAGGGCATGTCTTCAGAGATATAGAACAAAGAGGCAACCTTGCACACACACATGCGCATAACAGAATAAGGGAAGAGACAGCGAGAGAGAGAGAGAGAGAGAAGTAAAGAGAACAGGACAGAAAGGAGACAGAGAAAGCGAAAAAGAAATCTGCCATTGAAAATGATTGACATTTGGCTACGTCATATAAGTTATAAGTCATATAACCAGTTGTGATATCAGAGATAATCCTCACATCCTCAATCACGAAAACAGTTTTGTACTGATTCACTTGTGATCCATATTGTGAAGAAGTTAAGTAGAACATCAGTTTGATTCCGAACAAATCAAAATTGTTCACTAGTGTTGCTAACTACATATTTCAACTAATATCTGCCACTTCAGAGTGCCCAGCCTACTAAACATTGTTTTGATAAAGTTAAAATCAACATCAAAATTCAGAGAAAGGAGACAGGAAGGAAAAGAACAGTGATTTCAACTGAAATTTGGACAGTTGTTACAGACGATTACAATAATAATGTTTTTTCTTTTTTTTTTACTTAGCTAGACAACCAGCATAAAATGAGAGGGAGTGAGGTTTATACTGCACCCTGATTACCTTTTCAGTAAAACATGATGCATATGTGACTCATGCGTTTGAATTGGTTTGATGAAAAAAAATTACACAATGAAAAGTTTTGTTTGGGACACTGAAGAGCCATATGAGGTATCTTAATCTTTTTCTTCTTCTTGTAGCCATCCTCTCTTCTTCCTTCCTGGCATCTTTTGTCCCATTTATCCACATGTTCACACCATCTAAACCTCGCTTCTCTAATTTTGTCTCCAAAGCATCTGACCATCTGTTCCAGAAGGAAAAGATTAGACATGAGCTGTACCACTGTGGTACAGCTTATGTCTAATCTTTTCCTTCTGGCCACTCTCAAAGAAAATCTTAACATCTTCAACTCTTCATCTGCAGCTCCGCCACCTGTGTTTTTGTTAGTGCTACCATCTCCAAACCATTAATAGTAGGTCTCACCAACATATTGAAAGCTTCACTGTTACATTCAACTCCCTGTCATTCACAGACATGTATTCGGTCTTGGTTTTGCTGACTTCCATTGCTCTACTCTCCAGAACATACCTCCACCTGCTCCTCACTCTCACTACAGATCAGTGTTGTCTAAGAACATCATAGTCCATGGAAACTCATCTGTCAATCTGTCCATCACAGCGCCAACGAGAAAAAAATCATGTATTCCCTTCCCCACCTTGAACTGATATGTCACTCTTACCACACACCTCATCGTTATCTTGCTGACCTCATACATGTCCTCCACCACCCTCACCTTGTCTGCCACTCCTGACTACTTAATCCAGTACCATATTTTCTCTCTTGGCACCCTTTCATGTTTCCTCTAAATCCACCAAGGCACATAGAAGCTCCTTCTGACTTTTTCTATACTTCTCCATCAACACACTCATAAGTCATACTGTTGCTCGTCAGCTCCATTTTCAGCTTAGCTTCAACAACTCTTTAAACAGCTATATAGCTAATCACCTTTATGCCTCCAGAATTATTAAGCTCTGTCTATCACTAGTGATCCCAGTAGTCCAGTTCCTTGGAACTGTTAGTTCAATTCCTTCTCTTTTGAGTAGGAACTCCACTACACATTGGCTGGAGTGCAGTGAGCAAACTGATTGAGAACACCTGAGTCGGAGCTTCACCCCAACTAAGGTATTTTGGGCCTGGGTGTTTTGCAGCAGGGAGAAATGGTCTATCTTGCCTTCATCTTTGCTATGCTTGTCCTTCAGGGGTCAGATTTGTTTGCATTTGGTATGGTTTGCTTGCTCTTACATCTGGTGAGTGTAAAAAGCCTAATGATGATTTGTCTATTCCTAATGTCCCTTTGAGTAGGGATGGTTTTGTTTCCTTGGTAGGAGGTGAGGATAAAGTCCCAGTTAAAATTCTGAGGGACACAGGAACCTATGACTTCTATGTAGTGAACTCTGTGCTGCCCTTCTCAAACGAGTCTGACACAGGTGACAAGATCCTCGGTTATGGGATGGGTTTCACCACTCTTCCTGTTCCTTTGCACAAGCTCATCTTGACTAGCGAGCTCCTCCAAGGTGACATTTCCATGGGAGTACGTCCAGCATTGCCCGTTGATGGTGTTCATTTTATTTTGGGCAATGGTTTGGCTGGTAGCATGGTTTGGGCAGATGTTCCTCTTTCAACTATTGTGGCATCTGCTCCACTTAAAACTGTCTCTGATGAAGGTGTCGGTGAGTTTCCAGGTTTTTCTGCTTATGTGGTTAGACGTGCCATGGCAATGATTGATGGTGACATACCCTCCAGAAGTGTGACTCTGAGTTGAAGGTTCCGTCTTTAAATGAGTTTCCTCTAAAAGTTTCACAGATTGTGCTGTTGCATGAGCAACAGAATGATCAGAGTCTGAAAGATCTATTCAACTGAGTGAGCCTGAAACTGAAATAAACAGCCGAGCGTGTGGTTTATGTATTGCATAATGGTCAGTTGTTTGGAAAGTGAGTCACTCTGGCTGACGACGTTGTTGGAGATGCCTGGGGTCTGCCTGGGGTGAAGGGGGTAAGAAAAAGCTACCTGAAGCTTTTAAAATATTTCTTTTAGCCTCATGTCAAAATGGATGATGTGGCTTACATTAGAAGTTGTCATGTGTGCCAGTTGGCAGAAAAACCAATTAGGCCGTTAGGCCAGTAATTCCTGCAATAACTGAACCTTTAGAACACCTTATTCTAGACTGTTTCTAGACTTTAGAACACCTTATTCTAGACTGTAAAAACTGGAGTGTCAATATTTCAGAGTAAACCTATTTTAACCTAGATAGAGTATTTACAACTCTATGAGGAGTAAAAACCAGCTCTAACATCAGAGTTAAAAGTCAGTGTAAAGTTCTTCTGACATGCAGTGAAGACTTAACTCCACACAGTGTTGATTATTGGCAGTCCGCAGGCGTGCGCAGTCTCAGAGTTCTGATGAGCATGGAATTTTCTCCAGAGAGGTGCCACAGTCAGGTAACTGAAGTTAACATTCCCATACTGGTAACATTGTTTAAAAGGTATTCTTTTCAAATCTAAGTCGCTCTTTATAATTTCACTGATGTCGAGTGAGGCAGCATTTACCCATAAGGTTTAATGATATTGTTGAGTAGCTACATGCTAACAGTTGCTAAAAGTTCAGATGTCGTTATCTTCTCACTGAGCTAATATGAACCTAAAACATGTTAACTATGTATTTCTTCTAAATGCTGCTGAGATAATATAATTGTCACGTCTAATGCCATAGTTTTAACAACTAAATTAACGTTTATTTGTCAGCTAATAATCGCTAATTAGCTTCTGTAAGCGAACGAACTTTCAGAAAAAGTGGGTAACATTACCATAAAGTTAACTCTACTAATTTATATTCTTTTAAGGAAATCCCAAAGGCATACACTACTTTAGAGTTTCGCTCATTATTTAGCAAATAATATGTATTTTGTATAAATTAACTGATAGCAATGTTAATGATATGTTAATGTATATCACTTGTTCACAGAAATAAAGCGAATTGCAGTAAGAGCAGACCAATACTTGGTAAGTAGGCTAAAGTCATTAAACAATATTGATGTTAGCCACACTTGGCCCATTTGCAGTAACACTGGTTGATAAAGGATCTTTGTTAGCAGTTAACCTGTTATTTATTTCTTCATGTAGCTGCTAAGTAATGTTAACTTGTAAGTAATGTTTCTATTTTATATTTTTAAAAAACTAAAGTACATCCACAGTTAACTCTTTTTTCAATTGTTTCCTTTTTTATTTTTTCCTCTTTGTTTTGTGAACAGAATATGCTGCTGCGGGTTTTGTTTGGTAGGGAGCATAAGTATGTTATGCTGTCTGACCTAACATTTGATGCTGTCATGAAAGAAGGTTAGAATATCAGGATAAAACAATATATCAATTTTTACTTGTTCAATACACCAACTTCATTATAAAACCATATTCTTACTCAACTACCTAAGTTGACAAGACAACCTAAAAGGCCATGCCATATAAACTATGAGGCAAAAACTCTGGGTAGTGGATACTGTTAAGTCTCATCTGGATGTTTGATGTGAAGTGTTTTTATGTAATTGTTTTCTAGTCTTTTTTAAGGTTTAAAAATTTCTGACTTCATATTGAAAAAAATCTTAACAACAAAGCCCGGTGGTGAACACATCATACAAGAGTATGCAAAAACCAAATCTCTGACAGATGCAACCAGAAGACAGATGATAAACATACTTGCGGCTGAGATGACAGAAGCACATGGGTAAGAATCATAAATGTAGGCTGTAAAGAAACATTGTTAGTATTGTATTATTAATTGTGATATTCAATGCCTCATTGAATTTATACATTAGGACATCTCCCGCTTAAAGTGTAAGAGTGACGTATGCGCAGGGGATTGTTGCTCTGTTTCCATATCTACGAGACCCATATTCACAACATGCATATCTAAGTAAAGGGGACTTTGCAACATTAAACACGTAGTTGCTATCAGAAATTTTGTTAACATTGTCATTCTGCATGTATTTAATACATAGGAACATTACTACAATCCAGAAAGCGGTTCAGGATACCTTGCATGGTGGTTAAAGACCATTCAAAGAAAAGCTGCAAAGGAAAGAAGCGTCTCAGTTTGCAAATCTCGCAAAAGTAAGTTCACTTATCATTTAAATGATACTGATGTATCGTAGGCAGGAGTCAATCAAATTGTTTTTTCTTAAGTTGGTGGGCCAGGCCATGGTCGATCCAGATCACTCAGAATGGCATGACTGTGACTGTTTTTAATTGCCATTGTTGGTTATATAGGTAATTCTGTCAATTGAATGTTTTTTTGGAATAATTCTTGTTTATTCGTCTGTAGGCTGAGACAGTGACATGTCTGCTTTCTCGCTGCTGCTAAATCTGCTACCACCATCAGCACAAGGGCGAAAGAGACCAGGAAAGATGTCTGCATCTCAAGCTGTCGATAAACTCATCAAATTCCTAAAAGTATGTTTAAAATATATGTTCCATCACCTCCATTTTCATGAACAGTGAGGTGATCTAATCTACTGTCAGAGCATAGTCACTAAATACTGCTGTTTAATGTGTTGTTGTAGGCTGGAACCAGTGTACAGCAGCATCTAGACAACATCACCGGAAGCAGTCAGCCCTACATTCGTGCTCAGGGACCCATAAGAAGCAGCATTCACGCCTTCATTGTAATTGACAAGCATGCACTTCCATGTAAAGTGGCAGGTTCACTAGGAGCCCTTGATGAACTCTTTAAGGCCCATTATGTCTTTGGTACATCATACCGTTCATCCCTGACCAACTTTTTCACTTTTCTGCAAACAACTATTTACAACATTGATATTGGGGAAACGTCATATTGCTTTCTCATTATAGTACTGTATGCTACTGTGAATTGTAAAGGTTTGTTACATTAATCAAATGACACTGAAATGACACACATAATAAATGTTGTTACTGTACCCTTTATGTTTGTTGTTATTTCCATAATATAGGATAGATCACAGCTGGGTACTTGTTTGAGCTGTTGCAGGAATGGATCCATTAGCTGGAGTGCAGTGGGCAAACTGACTGAGGACAGCTGAGTTGGATCTTCTCCCTTATATGAAGGCCTAGGTGTTGTTGAGCAGGGGGGAATGGATTTCTCTCTTCTCAATCTTTGCCCTTCAGGGTCAGATTTGTTTCCATTTGGTATGGTTTGTCATCCATCACAATGACGTGAGTCATTTAACTGACTTTGTATATCAGATTACCAGTTATTAGTTTTTTGTTATTTTTCTTAAAAATAAATATTTGTAAATGGTTACTTTGTGTCCTTTCCCATTTTTGTCATAACCCATGAGCCAGGCTGTGACACGAGGTAAATTACAAATTACTTTCTCCTGGGAGTGACTATGTAATATCAATATTACATATTGCGCTTCATTTGGACACGCCCCCTTTACTGAACACAGGCCTTGGGGCTTCAGTGTCAGATGTATCATTGCCTCCAACAAACATTCGACCACACACAATGCAATTAATTTGCATTAATGAAATGTCTTTGATATGCTGCTTAGGGATGGTGGTGCCTCTCAAAGCAGAGCCAATGAGAATGGCAGGAGAGGGGTGGAGCAGTGGGTCCAGGATGTGGTGTCAGGGGAGGCTGACCAACACAGCTGTTCTCCTTTGACTGGTCGTGCCTTCCCTATCTCAGTAGGATGCCAGGACATGAGCAGTGTGCTACATGAGAACAAGGTAAACAAAATGCAGACAGCACTGTAAATAAAAAGTGCTGTGCACCTTGAGTCCTTTATAAAACAGGGGGCAATTACTTTTCACCTAGGGCCAGTTAGGTTTGGATCACTTTTTACTTTAATTTAAAACAATCATAATTTAAAAACTACATTTTGTTTTTATTCAGGCTCTCTTTGTCTAATATTAAAATTTGTTTGATCATCTGAAATATTCAATTTGGACAAATATGTAAAAAACAAGAAATTAGGAAGGGGGCAAATTAATTTTTTCACTGCACTGCAGTCTCTTTGCAGTGTATGCCTGAATTCTGTATTAATCTTCACCAGTGTTGCATTTGATGAAAACTTTGGATACTCAATCACATAATAACAAAGCAACTTTACAGGTATTTCAATATGAACAGAAAGAAATGCATCACACTTTGAAGTGGTTGAACAGCTAAACATGTTTTTGTGCAAAAACTACAAATATCACTGTTCATTTTGACATGATCTGTCATCTGTTTTCAGTTTTCAGCTATCAGTGAGGGCTGTCAGCCGTCCTGTCATCTGTGTCCCCCTTTCACACTGTTTTGTGTGTATGTTTAGGGTTGTCTGATTTAATAGATGTCCTTCAACACTGAATTAGCACAAAGCTTCCATGAACCTGCTGCCAAGTGTTTACTCCTGGTATTTTCACTGTGTTAAGACTTTTTTGCACAAGGGAAAAGTTTGCCTTCTAAAGTGAAAGAGTGTGTTGTAATCCAAACCATTTCCTGACTGAAATAGTCCATGAAAAAAAGAAAGAAAAGTAAAACAAAAATCTAAAATGGAACTCCTACATGGGATGCTAATACAGTGGAACCCCGACTTACGAAATTAATTCGTTCCCGGGGGTCTTTCGTAAGTCGAAGCACCCATCGCACATTTTGACTGAGGCGATGCTGAATGATAGGCTATAGGCTAATTGCTAACTAGAACAACAATACGTCATTCAAGTGGAACGGTGAAGCGCAAGTACGGAAGCCAAGGGGTTGTCACATGATTCAGAAGGCATTGTGGGTATTGTAGGCTCAGCCAATCAGAGCCAGTGGATTTCGTTACTCTGGCATTTTGCCGTAACACGGGCAAAAATATTGCCGTTCAGTGCCTTCGTAACTTGAATTTTTCGTGAAACGGGGTATTCGTAAGTCGGGGTTCCACTGTACTTGTTTTCTGGGTGAAATTGGATTGCAACTCAACCCCACCTACCTACAGAAAAGAATTTTGCCTGTTTTTATACTTCATGGTTCTAGGCTCATTGTATTTAGCACTAACCTGCACTATAAAAATGGCCCTAAATAGGTAACACCTGGATTATGTGGGTAGTACTTTAAAGTGTGACTAGAAGGGTTCCTGACCAATTCATATCACTGTGTGTTGAGCTGAGGATAAGAATGTCCTCTTGTTAATTTCCTACTTGCAGGGGATCAATCCATCTTAACTTAAGAAAAGGAAGCATGGTAATGAATTTCGCAATAGGGCTACTTCCTGACATGCTTATAAATGTACTGAATATTAATGAACTGACCTTTCCTAGCAAAGCTTTCCTTGCGGAGGAAGCAGACCATGGCAAGAAACTTGGTGACCTCTTTCAGGTATATGACTGTGGTGTTGTTCAGGTGAATGATGGCCATAGAGTCTTTGTCATGGGGTAAACCAGCTTCAACGTTTGGCATACTGAAGGAAAGAAGATAGAAAAAAATAGCTTAGATGAACTTCAAAGATAATATTTAATTTTACATAATACTGAGACACAGTGTAGACTTTTACTGAGTGAGCACTATATTATAGCTTCTTGTTTTCAACAGTTTAAAGAAACTGCCAACTGCCTAGGTAAACAACAGAGTCTCGCTTTTATTTAGAACTCACCCAGAGGACTTTCAAAATGTAGCAAGAAAGTTGGAGGGGAAAAGAAAAAGAACAACGTAGCACCCTGAAATGGATAGATGGATGGATGTATAGATTCTCTGGAGGTCATCTAAGTTTGGCATTGAGGAAGAAGCCTGAACTTTTCACTTTTCATCCAAACTCATCCAAAGTACAAATGACCATCACTTTTTCTCCTCCTTATGCTGTATCATAAATCCTTTCTTACTATATGTTACATGTATTTAGTTTTTTTTTAACCCCAATAGCCAACAGATATATTATGATATCTATAACTATTAACACATATACACCCACATACATGTACAACACCCCCGTATAACAAATTATCACACCAAGAAAGTTCCACACCATCTATATCAATCTGCAGTTGTGAGTTTGAGAATTCCAAAATAACATGATTTAAAATATACTGTAATCAGCAAATAATACTAATTTAAATATATCAGATATCTTTAAAAATGTCATTTATATAAAAATGAATAGCTCTGGACCCAGTACATAAACCTGAGGAAGCAATATCCAAGCATGATGAGGATTATTCTCTCAACTTTACACTTTTAACGTGCATCTTCTCCATGCATCTGGACTCGTCTTCAGTGATTTTTTTATTGGAGTCATCAGGTGTTTTAAGTCTTTCAACGTTATATAAACTCACCCAGGTGAGGGTGATCAAGAGCCACCCATCACTCTCCCCACTGGATCCATAACCATCTTGACACCACCTCTGCTGCCTCAGTGATCAGCTTGATAACCTTGCGCTTGCTTGCGCCTGTGATGGCCAACTTGCTGAAGGCCCTGAAGCAGGACTGGCCAATGAATCCTCTGCACCCACCTCTGTGTTCACATCTCACTTGCCACCCGTTCCTTCTACACTTTTCCATTAGTGCTGGATATCCTGTTTTTTTTCCTCATTAGCCTCCAACAGTCACTTCTATTAGGACGACCTGCTTTCAGGCTTATGAGATCAGCATCATGACTGATCGCAGGCTTCCGATTAGCTGCCTAACTATGCCCGTGTGGTCCAGATATCCTGGTACCTTTGGGATTCCTTCCTTCTGGACTGAGGTGTCAAGGTAGGTGTGCCTCAGGAGGAAGTCTGTTAGACGCCTGCCAACAATGGTAAAGAAAATCTTAGCTTCAACACTAAGTACGGACATAATTCTGAATTGATCAATACTTTTGGACTCTTCCTCCTCTGGAATCCACACCCCTTCTGCAAACCTCCACTGGTGAGCTACCTTCCCCCTCCTCCAGAGTCTGTGGGGTCGCCTAGGGCAGTTCTTATACACCTTATACAGTACTCCAGTCAGCCCTGGGGTGGACCTTCCTCTCGCTGTCTTGACCACCTCCTGGACCTCCTTCCCACAGGGCTCCTTTTCATCAAAGTCCTGTGTTGGTCCAGGAGAATTTATTAAGGCTCCCTGAATTTATCTCCATAGTTGTTTATGAGTTGATGGTCTACTCTGTTTTGGAGCAAGTGAGCTGCCCATTTTGCTTCTGTCCCAGCAGCTGTTTCATAAATCCAAATAGATTTTCTAGAAAGGCAGCTAGCTTTCTGGCCCTCTCCTTCCTCTGCCTCCTATACTCCTCAGCCCTTCTCAAGGTTAGCAGCTTCTTCCAGAGGACGCCACGCTACTCTACGAGGGGTCCTTTCTGAGCAGGGGTGCTTTTTGCTTGGTTGTTCTTCGTGTAAGATTTTGCTACACTCATCTCCAGCAGTTAAACTGCTCAGCTGCTAGGCTGTTGATGATGGTGGTGTAGGGATGTTTAGCTTATTTTAGAGGTTAGACATGTAGGAATGTTTAGTTTGCTTTAGAGTTTAGAAATGTGTTAAGATAGAATGTAGAATTAATGTAGAGACACTGACACTGCCCTCAATATAATAAAGGCCTGATTGTGTCGTGAGCTTAGAAGTAGATTTGGAACTGGATAACTGTGGTCTGGAGGGGAGATGGTATTTATGGCCCCTAGGAAGAGACATATACCCACAGTGTTTTAACTGATATACTCCCACACCTATATGCACACTCACTTACGTGCACGCATATATCAGCTATGCACACACAGTCACCACGAGCACTCACATAGACACGCTGGAGCGCACATGTAGGCATTCACGTGCTCGCACACACACAAGTAAAAGTAGGTAAACATAGCACTTAGTTTTATGGCACCTCGTAGAGGGATTAGAAGGGGGGTCACTTATACAAAACTGCATGTAACAGACAAAGAGGTTGAGATCTGCAGAGAAAGTCCGGGGTTCTGTACATCTCCCTTCTAGAAGGTATAATCAATAAGTGTGTATGAATAAAGGTATTGTTAATTGACTACTGAGTCCCGGTATTCTTTCTGGAAGCCTGACGAATATACGAACCGGGGTGAAACTGCTTTTTGCAACAGTTTTGGTGCCGAAACCCTGGGATTCGCTCGAGGCCCAGAGAGGACGAATTGGCAGAGCTGAGATCGTGAAAACGAGGCGAACAGAGAGCCGGCTCAATCATTTATAAGGTAAGCACCACCTGTTTATTTTCGAAGTGTGCATATTGAATAAAGTCTAAATTATGTGTTCGCTAAGTTGAGCGTATCCCAGTGTAAATTCACTCAGTAGAAAAAGGCGGCTAGGGTCCGCCTCAGTGCGTTAAAGCAAGAGACTTTTGCTAAGAACCCAGGTTGATGTTTAGCGCCCCGTAAGAAAAAGCAGGAGATGTTTGTTACGGATTAATAGAATCGGTGTTTCATCCATGGTGGTGTGTGACCCGTCTTAGTTATTAGGAAAAAGTGGCAGTGTGTGATCCGTCCTCCGTGCGTTAAAGCAGGAAACGTGTGTTACTATTAGTTAGAAAGCGGGGCTGGAAGGCCTCGTCGCCAGCTTAGGGCTGTGTGTGTTCCGGGCTTGGTTGCCCCACCTATTCTCGGACGCAGGGGATAGGACCTGTGGGATAGGAGATTCCAGGGTGGTTACCTAGGGGACCGGGGACACCTTAAACGGATTAATAGAATAGAACCAACACCTAACTAAAGCTAGGTGTTGGATCCTAGTCGCGGTTGATAACCTGCATGAGAGTGGGGGGCAAGTTGCTTCGTTAGTGAAAGCACGACGGCTTGGCTCACCCCACTGACTGCAGCGTTAGTAAATTGCGTTGTGTGTGTGGAAAGCGCCGTTAGAGTCGGCGTCTCGTTGAAGTACGGGAGTCAATTATAGTAACAAAAAGAATTTGTGTCTAAAAGTGTGTGTTTGTGGTGTGCAGAAATCGCGGCAGGAGGCCGTGTCGCGAATTATTGCAAACAGTGAAGTCAATTGGGGGGTTGAATTTGGTTTTATTTTTTCTGGGGAAGAGAAACTGCGGTATCCAGTCCGTGGCGCAGTTTGAATAATTCGCGAGGCAAATGTGGCGTGATCTGACGATTGTGAGCCTAATTGTCCTAGTTTTGTGAGGTGTGAGCAGACGGCACCCGCTCTTGGTGCTGACTGGGGCGTTGTCCTGGATCAGCAGAGGAGGAAGTGTCCCGCAGTGAGTTGTGAAGGGGACTGCGAGAAGTAGGAGGTGTGCGATAGCCAGCCTCAGGGGCGGACTCATTTGTGGGACGGAGGAGGAGTACCAAGGAGGAGCTCGGAGGGTTCCGAGGAAAACTACAGCGACATCTGGTGGTAAGTAAAGGGAATTTCAGGTGAGTTAAAATAATGACTGAACAACAGGAGATTATTAGAGAAGGAGTGAGGAGTCCAACGGAGGGAGAAATGCAATGGAAAACTGTTGAGAAGCAAAAAGAGAAATTAGGGGAAGCATTGAAGATCACCATGACAGGACATCTAACAGGTAAGAATGGTAAAATACTGGAAATGGGGAAGGAAATAATGAGTGTATGTGATCAAGCTGGAATAAAAGGTGACATGCGATGCTCTCTTGCAAAGGTTTTGTTGGAAGCGGCCAAGGCATCTGAGGAGAAGGAGGAGAAACTCAGGAAAGAGTTGGATGGAGCAAATATCTTAGAGAAGAGGGGAGTTAAGGACCGAATAAAGGAGGAGAAACGAGCCAGGCTGGCTGCATGGGGAATCAGCTGCCAAGGATTGGAGCACTGGATGAGGGAACCTGTGGAAGAGGAACCCCCAGCCCACAGCTCCTCTTTTTTCAGTATGTCCTCCTCCATATTTTGGTAATTATCCTATGTTGAGCATTAAGGATGGCAGCATGGAGAATGAAGATGGTGTGGTGCTGCGACTAACTGGAGGGCAGGCTGAGTGTGAGTATGAGGAGCAGCACCACCCAAGGCCGCAGCAACAAATGATAACAATGGGACCTGAAAAGATAGTGCCACCTGCTACTCAGGTCCAGACCCATGTGGATCATAAAGAGGAGGAGGACGAGGAAGGAGAAGAAGAACGGTCCAGTGCAGCAGGAGCGACAGCTAGGTCTCCTCCGGAACTATCAGCCGGAGAGGCAGAGAGATTGGTGGAGATGCTTTGCAAGCAACTCGAAGAAGAAGAATTGACTGAAAAATTTAAGAAGCAAAAAGGAGTAGCTGAAGGGAAAGCAGACCCGCCTTTGGATGTGAAAAAAAAGGTGCATCTTAAGGTGCACTTACCTAAGGTAAGAGGTGTTGACTCCTGGGATGGATGGATACAGGGCACTCTGGAAGAGGATATAGATGAATGTAGTGTGATTCAGAGTCCAGGAGGGGAGGAAGATGACTCAAGAAGACGCCACGCGTTTGGATCTAGAAAAGAGCGAGAGGAGATGGAGGAGCAATGGCTTCAAAGTGGAGGAGAGCGTGGAGAACATTCGATGGTGAGAAGAAGTCAAATGAAAGTAGCGGAAAACCCCCAGAAGGGGGTCATGGGACATTCCAATTATGCATTAGAAATGCCCCTGGTGGCCACAGCAGGGGGTGAGAGAAGATATAAACCATATGGAGTAGGGGATGTTACAACCCTAGTGCAGATGCTCCCACCCATCATTGATGGAGGGGCGGGTTGGCTGAGACAACTTGATAAAGTGACATCAGGCACACAGCTCGCCCTGGGGGATTTTCGAGCCATAGCTGGCCGGTGTATGACAGTCACTGCACTGGAGGAAATCCAGGTACTGGTAGCTGTCATCACTAGACCAGACTCTACACCTTTTTTTAGAGTGCAGGAGCAGATTGGGAATGCTGTGCATCAACAATATCCAACCCCAAATGCGGCTGCCATTACAAAGTTGCAATGGAAGCCTGATCAAAACCCTAGAGATTATGTAGAGCAGGTGAAAGAGAAGTGGATGCAGAACACAGGTTACAATCCTTCTGCACGTGGTCTTCACCAGGTGTGGTTTAGAAAGGCAGTATTAGAAGGGATACCAGAACAGGTAAGAGAAAAAATTTTAGATATCCCTGATTTAGAAGGAGCAGACGCACATCGCTGGGAGAGACATTTGGTGCATTATTTGGATAAATACAGTGGCTTGCAAAAGTATTCGGCCCCCTTGAACTTTTCCACATTTTGTCACATTACAGCCACAAATATGAATCAATTTTATTGGAATTCCAGGTGAAAGACCAACACAAAGTGGTGTACACGTGAGAAGTGGAACGAAAATCATGCATGATTCCAAACATTTTTTACAAATAAATAACTGCAAAGTGGGGTGTGCGTAATTATTCAGCCCCCTGAGTCAACACTTTGTAGAACCACCTTTTGCTGCAGTTACAGCTGCCAGTCTTTTAGGGTATGTCTCTACCAGCTTTGCACATCTACAGACTGAAATCCTTGCCCATTCTTCTTTGCAAAACAGCTCCAGCTCAGTCAGATTAGATGGACAGCGTTTGTGAACAGCAGTTTTCAGATCTTGCCACAGATTCTCGATTGGATTTAGATCTGGACTTTGACTGGGCCATTCTAACACATGGATATGTTTTGTTTTAAACCATTCCATTGTTGCCTTGCTTTATGTTTAGGGTCGTTGTCCTGCTGGAAGGTGAACCTCCGCCCCAGTCTCAAGTGTTTTGCAGACTCCAAGAGGTTTTCTTCCAAGATTGCCCTGTATTTGGCTCCATCCATCTTCCCATCAACTCTGACCAGCTTCCCTGTCCCTGCTGAAGAGAAGCACCCCCAGAGCATGATGCTGCCACCACCATATTTGACAGTGGGGATGGTGTGTTCAGAGTGATGTGCAGTGTTAGTTTTCCGCCACACATAGTGTTTTGCATTTTGGCCAAAAAGTTCCATTTTGGTCTCATCTGACCAGAGCACCTTCTTCCACATGTTTGCTGTGTCCCCCACATGGCTTGTGGCAAACTGCAAACGGGACTTCTTATGGTTTTATGTTAACAACGGCTTTCTTCTTGCCACTCTTCCATAAAGGCCAACTTTGTGCAGTGCACGACTAATAGTTGTCCTACGGACAGATTCCCCCACCTGAGCTGTAGATCTCTGCAGCTCGTCCAGAGTCACCATGGGCCTCTTGGCTGCATTTCTGATCAGCGCTCTCCTTGTTCGGCCTGTGAGTTTAGGTGGACGGCCTTGTCTTGGTAGGTTTACAGTTGTGCCATACTCCTTCCATTTCTGAATGATGGCTTGAACAGTGCTCCGTGGGATGTTCAAGGCTTGGGAAATCTTTTTGTAGCCTAAGCCTGCTTTAAATTTCTCAATAACTTTATCCCTGACCTGTCTGGTGTCTAAATCCAATCGAGAATCTGCGGCAAGATCTGAAAACTGCTGTTCACAAACGCTGTCCATCTAATCTGACTGAGCCGGGCAAGGATTTCAGTCTCTAGATGTGCAAAGCTGGTAGAGACATACCCTAAAAGACTGGCAGCTGTAACTGCAGCAAAAGGTGGTTCTACAAAGTGTTGACTCAGGGGGCTGAATAATTACGCACACCCCACTTTGCAGTTATTTATTCGTAAAAAATGTTTGGAATCATGTATGATTTTTGTTCCACTTCTCACGTGTACACCACTTTGTATTGGTCTTTCACCTGGAATTCCAATAAAATTGATTCATGTTTGTGGCTGTAATGTGACAAAATGTGGGAAAGTTCAAGGGGGCCGAATACTTTTGCAAGCCACTGTACAAGCAAGGTGAAGATAAGAAAAAAGGGGAGTTGGAGGAGATTCAGGGACAATTGCTTAAGCTGAACTTGGGAGAAGCGAAACAGAAGGTAAGTGAAAAGAAAAAAGAGAACAAATTAACTGATTTATCAAAGGTGATGGTAGCTCAAGACTGCCCTCCTGAGCCTAAAAGGCCTGAATTTAATCCAAATGTTTATCCAATGAATCCCTGGACACATTATGATGGTTTGCAGAGTCCACCCATGGCCAGCTGGGGAGGTAATGTGTGGCCCGGTAGGGGTAGGGCTAGAGGCCGTGGTGGCCCAGTGGGTGTGAGGGGCGCCTTGGGCTATGGAAGGGGTGTGCCTGGAGCGGGTCGTGGGTTTAGAGATGTTTGTTGGAATTGTTCTCAGCCTGGGCACTGGGCCAGAAATTGTCCACAGCAGCCACAAATTCAACAGCAAATGGGCCCGCCTCAAGCAGGAAGGGGTGGTCCATACTACCAGGCTCCAAACCCACACATGATCCCTGGACCAAGACCTCAAGTGCCGACCTGGGAGGCCGGCTGGAACAGCCAGGACTGGCAGCAGTGACACACCCCACAGGGAGGCCGAGGAGAGGGGGGAAAGGCAGACCCCTTACTCTCACTGACGGTGAATGGACTGACTCTGCCGTTCCTTGTTGATACGGGAGCTACTTATTCAACCATCCAAGAAGTTCCTGATAACACTAAATTATCTGGGGACGAGGTCAGCGTGGTCGGCTTCTCTGGGGTTTCAATGACATTGCCAGTGACTGTTCCTTTAAAGACTGAAATTGGAAAGCAAGCAGTGGCTCATCCATATGTCATTTCAGCGCAGGTGCCTGTGAACTTGATGGAGCGAGACCTGCTCATCAAATTGGGAGCTGTGATCATGTGTGTGCCTGATGGTTTAACAGTGACTCTGAAGGATGGCACACAGCTTCCATGTGTGGCCACAGGTACGAGAGGACAGTGGCTGCTGTCTGAGGACATTGATCGTACAGCAGAAATCTACTGGGCCCGGCTGACGACCTCTAACGGCATCCTGGCACACTTCCAACTCTGGCGGCCCTGGATCATGGCCCTCGACGTGTATGCTCCACCCATTGACCCATACCACGTGACACTCTTTTATGATCGCGAAAACACTGAGTGGTATGAAGATCTGTTCCATGAATTCCTGGAGGGGAAGGCATGGCAGGTCTCTACCAGAGATATTTATGTTGGACCGCAGGGGGTAGCAGCCCTGGTCCATTTGTCGGAGGAACAAAAGAGCTGGTTCCAAATGGGTGATGAATCTGTGCCTCATGTGTCTCTAGCAGTTCATTCTGGACATCAAGCGAAGGACTTGGGTCCCATGATGCGTGTGGCTTCACGAGCAATTGATTGGCAACTCACACAGATTCCTGATGTTTCCTTCTCCCCAAGTACTAAAACATATAGAATTTCAACATCACACACAGATGACACTATGTTGGAACATCGTCACATTCGTAGGACACATGGCAGGGAACTGACAGATCATCCAGAGGCCGTTAAAGGCCTCTCACAGTTGCCTCACACACTGTGGTCACAGGGGCCTACGGATGTTGGCTTAACCACCTGTTCGCCTGTGACCTTTGAACTTAAATCTGACATTCCAATATGGTGTCCGCAGTACCGACATTCACCACAGGCAGAGGAAGGCATTGCAGAGACTATTGAAGGGCTGTTAAAGGTGGGGGTGTTGGAGCCTTCCACGTCTCAATGGAACACGCCTATTTTGCCAGTGGAAAAGCATGGCACAGGTAAATATCATATGGCTCATGATCTGTGGGCCATTAATGCTATTTTGAAAACTAAAACTGTGCCAGTTCCTAATCCATTTACTGCATTGACAAATCTCTCCCCAGATCAGCGTTGGTTTACATGCATTGACCTGGCAAATGCCTTCTTTTGTTTACCTTTGCACCACTCTCTGCGTGATGTGTTTTCTTTCTCTTACAGGGGTCAACAGTTAAGGTATACTCGGTTGCCACAGGGATTTGCTCTGTCACCGGGGATTTTTAACCAGGTGTTGAAGCAGACGTTGGAACCGTGTGTGATGCTGGCTGGCTGCACTCTGGTTCAATATGTTGATGACCTCCTGATTGCCGCTCCCACGGCAGACGCTTGCTTTCAGGCCACCATGACCGTGCTCAGGAGACTGGCAGAGGCGGGCTTTAAAGTGAGTAAAGACAAATTACAGTTGGTGAGACCACAGGTGACTTTTTTAGGGAGAGAGGTGAAACAGCATATGGTGGGGATGATGGCTGCTCATAGAAGTGCCATTCTCTCCCACCCGCGGCCGGAGACTGTGAAAGAGATGCTTTCCTTTTTAGGTCTCACAGGCTACAGCTGGCAGTACATTCCAGACTATGTGGGCCGCACTAAGCCTTTGCGTGACTTGGTGAAGCAGCATGGAATGAGAGACCTGACTGCTAAGTTGAACTGGACTACTGAAGCTGAACAATGCTTTATTTCTCTGAAACAGGATCTTTCTCAAGCAGTAGATTTAGCTGTGCCAGATTACAACAGGGACTTCTTCTTAGATGTTTCTGAAACAAAAGGGGTGGTGAATGGCGTTTTGTTTCAGAAAAAAGGGGAAGGTAGACAGGTTTTGATGTACATCAGTGTATGCTTAGATAACATGGAGAAAAGGCACCCTACATGCACTCAGCATGTAGCTGGAGTGGCAAAGGCCATCCAGAAAGTAGCACATATAGTTAGAGGACACCCACTGAGAGTTTTAACAACACACAGTGTGGTGGCTTATGTTAACTCACAGGCCTTCACCATGACCCCACTTAGACAACAGAGGCTCAGCAAAGTGCTGGAGGCCCCAAATTTGACTCTTACACTTGAAGGGATAAACATGGCAGACCAAATGGGGTCAGGGGAACCGCACGACTGCGCTCAGGCGGTCTGGAAAGAAGACAAGACAAGACCAGATCTCAAAGTGGAAGCCATGGAAGGAGCAGAGGATCTCTTCACAGATGGCTGCTGCTTTAGGGACGAGAAGGAGGGGCTCAAGGCAGGCTATGCAGTGGTAAGTAAGAGAGGGGAGCAGCTGGAGGTGATCAAAGCAGCAAAGTTGGAAGGGCAGCAGTCAGCGTAGAGAGCAGAGGTGATTGCACTGATTGAAGCCCTTAAATATGCTCAAGGAAAGAAGATAAACATTTACACCGATTCAGCTTATGCCTTTGGAGCCGCACATGTGGAGCTGGGTCAGTGGAAGAGAGCTGGATTCCTCACTACCAATCAACAACCAATCAAACATGAGAAGGAGATGAGGGCACTGGAAGAGGCGCTGGAAGGACCCCTGGA
This sequence comes from Oreochromis aureus, assembly GCF_013358895.1. Taxonomy (NCBI): domain Eukaryota; kingdom Metazoa; phylum Chordata; class Actinopteri; order Cichliformes; family Cichlidae; genus Oreochromis; species Oreochromis aureus. The sequence goes on from NC_052960.1 coordinate 28,710,806, forward strand.
GGTGGCAATAATAAAGTGCAAGGGACACGACGATTCGGCCACCTGGGTTGCTCGAGGTAATCGAGCAGCAGATGAAGCAGCCAAAAAGGTGGTTGGTTACACAGGGATCAGACAAATGGTAAGTATGGGAATAGATTAGGAAGAAAATCCAGGGCTGGAACGCGAAGAGATCATAAAAGAACAGGAGAAGGCCTCTCCAGAAGAAAAGTCACTCTGGAAGGAGAGAGGAGCCATAAAGGTAAGCAACATTTGGAGGGGCCAGATGGAAGACCAGTGTTGACGGCAGATATGGCAGAGAAAAGATCAGAGAAGCTCATGGCCTTGGGCATGTGGGTGTGGCCCAGATGGAGAGGAATCTCTGTCATTGGTGGCACCCATTCCTGAAGGACATGTTGAGGGAGCATGTGCGAACCTGCCTTATCTGTGGCCAACACAATCCTAAACCCACAGTGAAACCAGAGATGGGTAAGTTTCCCCTGGTCCAGAGGCCGGGGCAGGAAATAGTGATTGATTACACAGACATGGTGACACCAGCGAGGGGCTTCAGATACCTGCTGGTATGTGTGGATAGTTTGACAGGGTGGCCAGAGGCGTGGCCAGCCCGGAGAGAAGACAGCACAACAGTCATTAAGTGTTTGATAAATCATTACATTCCCTGGCATGGATTCCCAGAGAGAATTAGATCAGATAATGGGACACATTTTAAGAATAAACATTTGCAGGAAGTGGAATCCATGCTAGGGTTGCAACACAGGTTTGGGACCGTTTATCATCCACAGTCTCAAGGTAAGGTTGAGCGAATGAATCAAAACTTAAAAAATAAATTGGCTAAGATCTGTGCACAGACCAAAATGGATTGGGTTGAGGCGTTACCAATAGCCCTCATGAGCATTAGATGCTCAGTAAATCAGTCTACCGGGTTCACTCCTTATGAGCTGTTCACCGGGAGACAATTTCCTGGACCCACTGCAGGGATACCAGCCTTTAGACAAGAAATGCCCACATTTGAACATTTAAAGCAGTTTAAAGCACTAAAAGCTCTTGTCTTAAGTTTTACATCACAGGTGACTGCGGGCTAAGGACAGGAGCAGACGGTGCCAGAGGCGAAGTGGGTGTGGCTGAAGGTTTATAAACGGAAGTGGAACGAGCCCAGGTGGACAGGTCCGTTTGAGGTGGGGACCAGGACCTCACACGCAGTTCAGCTGAAGGGGAAAGGTGAAACCTGGTACCACTGGAGCCAGTGTGCTGTAGCTGAAGAGCCTAAGCGGTCGGAGAGGCTCTTGGCAAAAGAAAAGAGGGGGAACTCGGCTGAGACCCCTCACATGGATCCCAGCCCAGGGACAGAATAAATCCCTGATCCATGCAACGACTGAAGGGTAGTCTACCCCGGAAGTCGAAGAAAGAAGAGCGACAGAGGATCGCACAATCCAGAAGATAAAGGTGGTTTTATAAAATAAGTGAAAAGTGAAAACTATATTGGATAAAAAGGGATAAGATAAAAAAACAAAAAACAAGATGGGGTTATGGGGAAATTGGAAAGAAATGGTAGTGTTAGGAGTGATGGCTGTTGTTATTGTAACTGTGATTTTTCTTTTAAGTGAATTGCCCATAGACAGACCCGAATCCACTCTGGCGACTCCACCATCACAGGCCACGGCGGTTTAACCAAACGCAGTGAAACAGGTAAATCAGATGAGTGTTTGGATTATTATGGCGGTATAGAGTTGGACTACGTTAAAGGGTCCACTACCTCGTATACATTCGACCTTTGTGCTGTCATTAAATGTAAAGGCTTAAACAGTTCATGGCGGGGATATGATGTCTGGATAGGTTATAATCCAATGGTAGGTATAGAGTGTAATAATCAGAAGCTTGGCTACCCCTATCACACTTATTGGAAGGGCCCGTGTGACTACTGGTCTACCATAGTGGAGTATTCTGGCACGTGGCGCCCCTACAAGGACACCACGTGGCAGAAGCTTGGGTTTCAGCGGGACTTCTCATCTGGGCAGAACCCGTTGACCCTCTCACTGAATCGTTGGTATGACACCGTGTGGCCCGCCCGATCTGTGGTGTATTTATTTATAGGGGCAGATGTCTCAGGGAAGGATCCATACGGTTTGGTTAAAATTAATTTTAGAGATTTTGCACACGGTGTGGCTGAAATAACTGTATCAACACCTCCCCCGCCATTGCCACTTTCTGAATCGGGCCCACAAATAATCGAGGTAGATTATACAAGACTAAAACCTAAACAGCTTATTTCAATGGCTACTGGCTATCGTGAAAGCAATTTATGGCTAGACTGGCTTATCCAAAATGCTAGGGAACAGAAGGTTTCAGATTGTGTGGCGTGCGCAGCTGCCCGCCCACATCTTTTCACAGAACCGGCTCCTTTACATCCCGAAGACCAGTGGGGATTTGAGTGCATGCTCAGACTCACTAGAGAAGCGGTTTCTGAAGATAATTGTACTACATTAGCAAGTTTGTTTCCACCAATAGGTAATGATACTCTACTTGGTCCCTTCACGCCAAGAAGAGCCAACTACACGTGTTTTAACTTTACTGTATCTTTCCCTGACAGACATGAGCATGAGGCCGGGGAGATTAACGCTGATTGGTGCACTGTGACGTACCTGGCCAGAGGAAAGTTATCAAGAGACACCGGCACCGAAATAGGCCTGTGGGCACGTGCTGGTTTGTATTATTATTGTGGTGGGTATAGATTGTATGTTAGAATTCCTAATGGGACTTCTGGTCTCTGTGCCATGGTACGTTTAGGTGCACCTCTTGTTTTAGTAGGTGAAAAGGGGGTGCGGCTGGCTAAGCCCGGCACCGCTCAATTGACAGCCAGGCGGAGACGTCATGTGTTGGCCAAACGGTCACCAGGATCGTTTGACCTTACAATAGGATCACCAACGTATATAGATGCTATTGGAGTGCCTAGGGGTGTGCCTAATGAATTTAAGTTAGCGGACCAAATTGCTGGAGGATTTGAAAATCTCCCAATAATTTCTGCATTTTTTCCAGTAACTCCAAATAAGAATGTGGATCGTATTAATTATGTGCATTATAATGTCCTGAGACTGGCGAACCTTACCAGGGACGCGGTTGAAGGGCTTGCTGAACAGTTGGGTCCAACATCTTTAATGGCAGTACAAAATCGGATGGCGTTAGACATGTTGTTGGGAGAAAAAGGGGGCATTTGCGCGATGTTTGGGGATATGTGTTGCACCTTTATTCCAAATAACACAGCTCCGGATGGCTCTGTGACCCGAGCGCTGGAAGGCCTGAGGACGTTGTCCATCACAATGCATGAGCATTCAGGAGTGGATAACCCACTGGAAGAGTGGATGACCTCTGTCTTTGGGCAATGGAAAGGTTTTATTATGTCAATTATGGTTTCTTTGTCTGTTTTTATTGCAATATTAGTGACGTGTGGGTGTTGTTGTGTGCCTTGTATCAGAGCTTTGCTTGTAAGACTCATCAATCGTGCTGTGGGAGAATCTGATACAAAGGCAGACACCATGTTGCCACTTTTGGGAAATGGGGAGTCACAGTATGAAAACATTATGGTGAAAGATTTAGTTTAGTTTTATCTGCCGTAGGGCAGATAAAAAAGGGGGTTTGTAGGGATGTTTAGCTTATTTTAGAGTTTAGACATGTAGGAATGTTTAGTTTGCTTTAGAGTTTAGAAATGTGTTAAGGTAGAATGTAGAATTATTGTAGAGACACTGACACTGCCCTCAATATAATAAAGGCCTGATTGTGTCGTGAGCTTAGAAGTAGATTTGGAACTGGATAACTGTGGTCTGGAGGGGAGATGGTATTTATGGCCCCTAGGAAGAGACATATACCCACAGTGTTTTAACTGATATACTCCCACACCTATATGCACACTCACTTACGTGCACGCATATATCAGCTATGCACACACAGTCACTCACGAGCACTCACATAGACACGCTGGAACGCAGCGCACATGTAGGCATTCACGTGCTCGCACACACACAAGTAAAAGTAGGTAAACATAGCACTTAGTTTTATGGCACCTCGTAGAGGGATTAGAAAGGGGGTCACTTATACAAAACTGCATGTAACAGACAAAGGGGTTGAGATCTGCAGAGAAAGTCCGGGGTTCTGTACATCTCCCTTCTAGAAGGTATAATCAATAAGTGTGTATGAATAAAGGTATTGTTAATTGACTACTGAGTCCCGGTGTTCTTTCTGGAAGCCTGACGAATATACGAACCGGGGTGAAACTGCTTTTTGCAACAGTGGCCTCATTGTCTGGAGGTGGTAGTCAGCTTTTCCCTTGGCTGTCGCTTCCAAGATGGCATCGACATCATTGTCGAACAATAGCCACTCCTCCTTCTTACAAGCTTGGGGCCACTTGACCTATGTTCTGATGACTGGTCATGTGTCACCTGGAGGTTGTGGGCACTGTGAGGTGTCTCCTGGCCTGGCTTCTCCTGCATCTCATCAGAACAAGGGTCTGAGTGCTGTGACACTTGCACATATTTCATCTTGACCTGGTGGATTTTTGGGCTATATGGCTTCTTACAGATTTTGCTGTAACGGATCTCATAATCATTATTATGTTTCCATTGCCATGATGTTTTACCATTTGGTCTGTCTGACTGGGATTCTCATTCTCCCTCTCACTCTCTCGGAACCCTTGGGGGTGTTTCTCCGTAGGTCAATCTGTAGCTGCAAACAATTTTTTTACTCAATGCAGTACAATCCCCTTAATCCCATACTATTTCAGTTTTATTTCAGGATCAAATGTAGTAATACTCTGCCTGCATACTGTTTATGATCCCTAGTGTTTGTAATCTCGCAGTTTATTCAATTAATGCGGCTTGATCTGAACCCATAGTGAGTGTTACATGGACTGATTCTTATATAGCAGTTTTCTACTCTCCCAGAGTACTTGAGGCGCTCTATACAACATGCCACATTCACCCATTCACACGAGCACCGTTTCTATGCTTTGAAGTGCTTTCAAACTACCATTCACACTCATACTCCAATGGATGCAATGGAGATCGAACCACCAACCTTCCGATCGGTAGATGACCTGCTTGACCTTCTGAGCTACAGCCACCCAGAAAGTAAGCTATGTTAGGATTTTTGAGAATTGTGGTAGTAGAGAAACAGGACTGTAATTTGTGGTGTATGTTTTAACAGCAGCACAACTTTAGCTATTTTCATTTTGTTTCTGAACTCCCTTCTATGATCTTCTTGACAATTTTTACATTAATACCATTCCAATCAGTGCGTGTTTTTTATTTCCATTCACTTACAATATATATCAATCAGGCTTTTGCTACAGTCTACAGATAGTAATGGCTTAGGAATTCTTTCTGCCAGATTTGGTCTGACATTTACAAAATAACTCTTAAAGCTATTGACCATTATCAGTATAACACTGAGGATAACTTAAATGTCCAGAACTATTTTTAATAATATTATTTAATATATCCCTCAATATTGTGTTTGTTACTATTCAATATTTTACTACAACATTCCTTCCTAGATACACGTATAATATTAGTTAAATTATTTTTCTTATTTATTTTCTCCTCCTTTTTTTGTTCTTTTTATAAATTATCTATACAGAGTGTTTTTCTTTTTGCATGCATTTTGTAAACCTGGCCGATCATGGTCAATCAGAATTTTGCTTTATGCTGTATTGTATTGTTTTTGTTTTCATTTTATAATACAATGTCATGAATATTCTTAAAGATCTGTCATATGCATTGTCAATATAACTTATTTTGTGTACTGTATATGATATATTTTCCAGTTCTGAATTAACAGGTCATTTTAAAACGCATTCATGGTTTCTTTTGTCCTCACATCTGTATCTTGTTCCCATGGCTAAATTCTCATTGTACATTGTAATTAGTGTCATAAACTGCAAAAAGTGAAACTAATACTTTTATTTAAAAACAACAAAGTACACAAATACAAGATTAAATCTTTTATTTAACAAAGATACATGATTGCACATTCATACAATGAACAAGGTTTCTATAAAAATTACACATGATGTTAACATACAAATAAATGTTTTATAAAAATCTGACATACTTCCAAAGCATACAAATAAAAGTGTTATAAATATCACGGTCTTTAACGATCATATTACACGTGTCACATTTTAAAAGCATAATATATTTAGAAAAGTGTTTAAAAACAGTTTTAGAGAACTTACACATCTTTACTTTTTCCACAGTGCCCGTATGCCTCTTCCAAACTTTGTGCTTTTCACCATCAGACACAATAACTCAAGATTATCTAAGACCTACCGTCAAATGTCTATCGCTTCTTCACAATCATTCATGTCCGCTGCTCTCCTTAGGTGTGATGTATCAGATCCAAATGCAGAGTCTTTTGTACCGGGGGGTAAAAATGGCTCTTTGGCAGTACCTCAAAAAGTATCTGAAATAGTGATGTTTTAAGTGGAAAAATGCCTGAATGTGGTAAAGGGACCAACACTGAGTTGCGGAGCAGCTTGTAAGGACTTGTGTATTTCTGAAGAGTCTGTAAAGTCTGCAAAGCTGTCTTGGTTGATTTAAAAAACTTGCACGGTTCACTTGTCAGGCCGTAAATTGAGCTCATTGGTCAGATCAAAAACATTCCCTGGGCTCTTAGTGGCCGAAGTGAGAGCCTGCCTCTCTGAAATGACTATATTGACAGGTCCGGTAGGAGTTTAAACTTGCGTCTGGGGGTTACAGTCGTTAAAAAAAGTAAACTTTTCTGCTTAAAAATGACAACAAACTCAATCTATCACAAACAACCTATTTTTCATCCTATCCCATAGCCATATTTTCATGATCATATTTTTGGATTATTGATTATTACTGAGTTATGAAATATCATAATTTTATGATATTTATAAAAATTATGACTGCTATTAACTTTTATAACTTCCTTTTTTTCCTTCCTAAGTCATAAATGATTTGACAGGAGGGCCATAAACCACTGGTTTGACATAAGGGGTATTATTCCCCTCCTGACCACCTTTGTTTCAGTTCCTTTTCTTCTTTTTTAAGTTGCTCATGGTCTGGCATCTAACATGTTTGTCTGTTTAATATGTGAACAGTTTTTTTTAATTTAAGTTGATTTTTTGTATTTATATGCTGTACTAAAACTGCTAAATAAATCATTTTAAAAAACTTCATACAATCCTGCTAAAATATTTGAGGAGAGGCCCCCACTCATATCATCAAGCTCCTTCAACCTTATTCTCCAAACCGGATCCACTGATAGTGGTCTTCTGGCTATTCCACGGACCCGTTTGAAAACAAAGGGCGATCACGCTTTCCAAACCTTAATGCCTTAAACTGTGGAACAGTTTACCTCCCCCTCTACACACCATTGACTCTGTGGCTTCTTTTAAAAAACAGCTGAAAACTAATCTATTTAGATATGCATTTGGGTAATGTTCTTCTGTATTATGTTGCTTTTGTCTGATGCATTTTTAAATTCCCTGGAAAGCACTTTGCAATAGATTCTTGTCTTAAAAAGTGGTATATAAATAAATTTTACTTCACTTTTAAAAAAAAAATTCTGTTCATTATGATTTAGGGTTTTTTTCATTGAAAGGAATGACATAAAGGCTCTCAGTTTATGCACATAAACTGCATTAAAAAGTTTACCGCTTGCATGAGCGAGTACTCCTTGCTGGCGCACTTGCGCTGTGCTTTGCTCGATGCAGAGGTAAACCGTTATTGTCTGGCGCGTGCAATAGACATGAATTTATTTCAAAGCACAGTGCTGCAATGCCGTGTCCTAAAGGCCATGTGTTTTCATGAGGAGCAGTAGACCTCTCACGTACCAAAGTTGGAAACCTGAAAATTTAACAGGGTCACCACTTTCTTATTGCTGCCTTTGATCACAGAAATAAGTGAAATAATGACAGATTTCTGTGACTTGATAAAAGTCCAGAATGCTTTTAACTGCAGACAACTCATGCATTTGTGTCATCACGTTTAGATTATTGTAACTTCCTGTTCACCAGCTTGGACAAATCATCTCTTTCATTCCTCCAAACTGTACAAAATGCTGCGGCCAGAATATTAACATGTTCTAGCAAGCGAGCTCACATCAAATCACATCACTCTGATGTGGCCAGGCCCCAGATTATTTATCTCAGTTTCTTACAAAGTACACCGCTACTCACTGTCTTTCGTTCACAGGCTCAGACTTTGTATATCGTTCCCTGTACACAACTACAGACTAGGGGGGACAGAGCACATAAGTAGATAGATCAGTCCGCTTTCAGAGGCCATAAGAAGATCATTTTTAATATTCACTAATGCCGTTTCTGTACTATGATGAGTTCTGAAAACCAGCTGACAGAAGACTTAGCTCACAGTCTCCACTCTCACTGAAAAAGGTATTCTGTTGGTATGATGTCAGGACTGGATTTTTTGGTGACATATATACTTGTATACACTATATACTTACAATGGAGTGTTTTATATATTGGACTCACCATGTTAAGCATTTAACCCATATATCAAAACTGTATGTGACCCATATATTTAGGTATTATTAGGTATTATTTTTATAATATTTTACTTTTGCTTTTACAACTGAACACAACATCCTTATACAGATTCAACTGTAAACAATTACTACAGTTAGCATATGTGGACTTGTAAGCATGAAGACAAAAAAAAAAAAAGAAAAGTAAAATAAATGAGGAGGTAAAATAATTAAGAAAAAAAATATAACAATAATGAATAAATAAATAATTAAATAAATAAAATGGGGAGGTACACGCAGAGGGGAGGTATAAGATTAAGATCAATTAAGTTGAAAGAATTTTAGAAATGGCTGCCAAATCGTGCAAAAACGTGCCATTTTTCCTTGTCAAATCTTATCTGTTCCACCCTCGCCACAGACACCATCTCATTAAGCCACCTCTTAAAACACGGGGTCGAAGGGGACCGCCACTGCAAAAGAATGAGTTTCTTTGCAGCAAGCATACCCATTGTGATTATCTGTTTTTGTGAACAGGAGAAGGATTCAATTGAGGTAGAAGATTCAAGTATAGCCAGTGTACCATCAAGTGGTACATTTTTCCTAAATTGGTTTGAAAACCACGTAAAAATCTGGCACCAAAAAGCATTCAAGACTGGGCAGAGCCAAAATAGATGTGCAAGGGAACCTTCATCAGCGTTACATCTATCACTACATCTACAGAGTTATAAATCCGGTTAAGTTTGAGTTTAGAAAAATGTAGTCTGTGAATGACTTTAAACTGGATTAGTTTGTATCTAGTTTACTCTAGACTTTGGTTATGATTTTATGATCACAATTTAATAGAGCAATGGGTCTGTAATTTGCTGGGTCACCTTCCTCCTTTCCAGTTTTATGAAGCAAGCAGATATTTGCATCATAAAGTGAAGTTGGTAACCTTTTATTTTTAAGTTATTTACCATCCTAAGCATGAGAGGAATAATTTTGTTTTGAAAGGCTTTATAGAATTCATTACCAAATCTGTCTGGACCAGCTGTCTTTCCAAGCGGTAGAGACTGAATTGCTCTTAAAAGATGGTTTTCAGAGATAGGGGAATCAATTTCCTCTCTCAGGGCTCCATCTAGTTGGGGAATAGATAATTGGTCGAAGAAATTGCAGAAATCGCTTTAAGAAGGTTTAATTTTACTAGAATACAAGTTTTTGTAGAATTAGGTGAAACAAGTTTTAATTTCCTTTGGACTGGTGCTTACTTTACCGGATTTCATTTTCACTTTTTGGATTGCTCGTTTTGCTTGTTCTCCTCTAAGTTGGTTTGCCAACAGTTTTTCTGGTTTATCTCCAAATTCAAAATGTCTCTGTTTGAGCTTCAAATGAAGATTGCTAATACGTTTATTTAAAATTGTGTTGTATTCATACCTTAATTTCATTTTCATTTAAGTCAGTTTGCAACAAGGATGATCTATATACTTCCTCCAGTTCAGAAAGCTTTGTTTCTATTTCTTTGAGCCTTTTCTCCAATGTTTTTTTTCTTGGAAGATTCAAAGGAAATAATGTGACCTCTCATTACGACCTTAAGTGTCTCCCATAGAATAGAATCCGAAACTTCCCCGTTATCATTAGTAGCAAGAAACATATCAATAATACCTAATAGTATGATTAGGTATTATTAAGTACAGGGTGGGCCATTTATATGGATACACCGTAATAAAATGGGAATGGTTGGTGATATTAAAGTCCTGTTTGTGGCACATTAGTATATGTGAGGGGGCAAACTCCTCAAGATGGGTGGTGACCATGGTGGCCATTTAGAAGTCGGCCATCTTGGATACAACTTTTGTTTTTTCAATAGGAAGAGGGCCATGTGACACATCAAACTTATTGGTAATGTCACAAGAAAAACAATGGTGTGCTTGGTTTCATGAGACTATGAAGTCTCTTACTCTGAAGAACCAGTGGATTATTCTTAAAGAAAATGTGTCAGTCACAGTGTGTAAGGCTTTGCTGGTTATACTGCGCGGCGACCCCCCCTCCCCCCCAGCCCTCCTTTTTTATTTAGGTCACTGCAGTTCGCAACATATCACCAAATAATGTGTGTGCATGTGTCTTTATGTGTCATTGTATGGTAGGTGAGAATGAGTGACTAAGAGAATGGTCTGTCGACTGTCCGTGGCTTCTGAAGGGGCGTTATTCCAGCTTCCCACGCTCATTATTTAATATGAAGGCAATATGAGCAGGACCCACAAGCATGTTGAGGGATTGGCTGTGTAAGTTCAGTGAGAGAGTCAATAACTAATGTGTAGACTTATGTCTGCTTTTTTATTTTGTTAAATACAAACAGAAAGAGAGGGCCAATGTGTTTATTTGGTAGTTCAATGAAAGGCTTCAGTTAGTTAAAAGTGAGAAAAAAAATTTTGTTCACATCTGCAAATTTGTCTTGTTATACAATATTTGCAAATGAGACCATGAAGCATTTTAAATGCTTCATGGTCTCATGAAGCATTTAAAATTTAAAATTACTTTGTCACTTGGAAACTAAACATCCTACTGTGAAGAACAAACACTTGATTATTTTTAAAGACAATTTGTTGGTCAAAGTATGTAAGGGCATCCATATGGCTTTGCTGGCTATACTGTGTGGCGACCCTCCCCCCAACCCTCGTTTTTATTTAGGTCATTGCAGTTCACAACATATCACTACACAATGTGTGTGCATGTATGATGGGTGACAGTGAGTTTCTGGAGGGGGTTCCTTTTTTTTTCTCTGCCTGTACTGCCTTAGACATTGTCATACTATATCACAAGTAATAACTGAAATAACACAAACAGAAATCAATAAATAAACAGCCAAATGATTGACATGAACAAGAAGAGAAAGATTTTATATAGCTGTTATTGGAAAAACAAAATGTGTGGCACTGCAGTGATTTCAGATCACAATTTTGATTGAAAAGCTGTCACAAAGCAAAGAATGTGAACATTGAGCTTGTGGCATTAAGAGAAAGTCTACTGACTTACCCATAAATACAGGAGATGTCAATGACCACGTCAATCATATCACAACACAGTTCATACGTCTGCATATCTACTGGACTGCTGTCTGTAGCGATGTAAATCTTGCTGCCTACATCAAACAAGAAGGCCTTTTCAATACCTGAGTTCTGAAATCAGAGGCAGAGAAACAAAGGAGAAAAGTAGTTATGGATTTTCTTTACATAAATAAGACCCCCATAAATAAGACCCCAGGTGCACCTGGGGTCTTGCCTGGCGTGATAGGTGCAGGCTGTGTAAAGATGCACCTGAGACAATCCAGCACATAACAGCAGGTGGAAGATGCTACAGGCGGGGCATACATGGAACGCCATAACCAAGTGGCCGGCATAGTGTACAGAAACATCTGTGCCGAGTATGGCCTGGAAGTCCCGAGGTTAAAATGGGAGACGCCCCCAAGGGTGGTAGAGAAGGACCGAGCTAAGATCCTGTGGGACTTCCAGATACAGACGGACAAAATGGTGGTGGCTAACCAACCGGACATAGTGGTGGTGGACAAGCAGAGGAAGACGGCCATAGTGGTAGACGTAACGATACCAAATTCAATTCAATTTTATTTATACAGTGCCAAATTACTGCCGCCTCAAGGCTCCTTATATTGAATGATAGCAACATCAGGAACACAAGAAGCTGGAGAAGTTCCAAGGGAAGAGAGGAGCTTGAGAAGATGTGGAGGGGGGTCCCAGTGGTAATCGAAGTAGTAGGTGCAGTGACCCCCAGCAGATCCCAGGAACAACATCGGAGATCTCTGTCCAGAAGAGTGCAGTCCTAGGACCAGCTAAGAGACTGTGCAGTTAGACTTGTTAGACTGCTATGTTCGACTTTGTTAATAATAATCATTTGTATTAGGTTTTATGTATCATATTTTTACCTTGTCCTCTCACTCTATGGAATTATGATAAACCAACTGTTTCTTGCCGTGAATCCAAACTCTTTCCTGGGAAACATCGAAGGACTCAGAAGCCTTCATCAGAGGAATGATGAATGATGTCTGCCTTGTCCTAGTCTCCACATTTGTGTCTCCAGGAGACAATGCTCAATGGGTATACTGGAGAAAAGTTATCTGTGGTGATGTTGCATCTTGTCTTTCTCAGTCTACTGCACAACTGGACAGATTCTTTCCCCAGATTATTCTGAACGTCTTCCCTTGTTTGTCTCCCTGTGTGAACTGTTATGAATACTGCATAGCTCATGAGGGCATCAGAAATGCAGAAGGTCTTCAGGCCATACTTGAGGCTTCAGGCACATATTATGAATCGCTGTCTCATTGCCAAATGTATGCTTTCTGTTAGTTCCTACTGTATAAAATAGTCTTCTGAAGAGGTGACACTGTTGCCCACAAAATATATTTTCTTGACAGTCACAGCTGATAAGAAGAAAAAGTTCTCATGAAATTCCATAGGACATGAATGCGAGTCATTTTTGACCCACTTCTGGAAAATTGGGGTAGCAATACAAAAACTACAGTTTTCTGAAATGTATAAAAGGGTTAGGGATCTGATAACCTAAAAATTAAAATGGCATAATATCAAAACCATATATTTTTTAAAAAACAGCTGGAATATGAAATAATAACTTTTCATTAAAAATATATTGCAAGAAAACAGCCTTACTGGCTAATTTTTGGCCCACTTTTCTCCAAACTATTTCTCCAGGCTAAATTTATGAAATGCCATTTAAGGTGTGTGTTTGAGAATTATACCAGCGAGTCAAATACTTCTGATTTCAGGCTCTCTTTTTCACAGGAGCGACAGTATCCAGAGTCGTACGTAGTGAGGAGGTAAAATTATTAACAAGATAATCGACCTCTGTTGGAGTAGCGTTCAGGTAGCTGCTCTGCTCTATGTTGGTACAGGGCATTGAAGATGATAACAGTGGGTGGATTATATTCTTAAACTTAGTTACAGCACTTTCAGAAAGACATCTACTGTGATAAAGTCTACTCTCCACTGCTGTGTAATCAATTATTGTAAATGTAAATGTTATCAGGAAATGATCAGACAGCAGAGGGTTTTCAGGAAACACTGTTAAATGTTCAGTTTCTATGCCATATGTTAAAACAAGATCTAGAGTGTGATTAAAGTGGTGGGTGGGTTCTTTTACATTTTGAGAGAAGCCAATTGAGTCTAATAACAGATTAAATGCGATGTTGAGGCTGTCATTTTAGCATCTACATGGATGTTAAAATCACCCACAATAATTATTTTATCTGAGCTGAGCACTAAATCAGATAAAAAGTCTGAGAAATCAGAGAGAAACTCTGTGTAAGGCCCAGGTGGACGATAGATGATAACAAGTAAGACTGGTTTCTGAGTTTTACAGCTGGGGTGGACAAGGCTAAGCATCAGGCTTTCAAATGAATTAAAAGTCTGTCTTGGTCTTTGGTTGATTAATAGACTGGTGTGAAAATTGCTGCCACACCGCCCCTCGGCCTGTGCTTCGAGGTTTCTGGTAGTTAGAATGACTCGGGGTGTTGATTCATTTAAACTAACATAATCATCCGGCTGCAACCAGGTTTCTGTAAGGCAGAGTAAATCGATTTGTTGATCAATTATTAAGTCATGTACTAACAGAGACTTGGAGGAGAGAGACCTAATATTTAATAATCCACGTTTCAGTTTTACTCTTTGGTTCAGATGTGGATACTGTATTGTTCTTTCTTTGTGATTTTTTATGTTTAAGTTGTTTATTGCTGGTTTTTAGTTTGTTTTTTGTCTGTTTGGGAGCTGACACAGTCTCTATGGAGATGGGGTTTTGGGGGGTAGCAGGAGGAGAGAAGCTGCAGAGAGGCGTGTAAGACTGCAACTCTGCTTCCTGGTCCCAACTCTGGATAGTCACATTTTGGGGGGTTTAATAAACAGGGTTCATACGCCTTTTTCAGGGTCAAATTCAAGCACTTTTTAAGCACTTTCAAGGTCCCTTTTCAAGCTTTTCCAGCACATCTCCCCCGCAAAAAAAAAGAAAAAAAAAGAATGCATGTTTCAATTCGCATCACCTTAGTAAGACCATGTGAAAATTAAAACAAATCATCCTTGGTGAACTTAGACACCGTTGCTCCCCTTTTGTTAAAAAATACACACAAAAATCTGCAAAAGGAAACGCTTGCCTTATATACAGTGTATAAACTCAAAATGCACATTTCACTTAAAAATTAAGATGTGAAAATGTGAACAAATCAACTTGTTAGAGATAGTCTTCTCCTGTTGGGAAAAACAAACAAAAAAGAAATAAATAAGTCTTCTCATCAGATATTGATGCTTCTTTCCTGTGTGACATAAAATAGGAGACAGATGTTTGTTGAGGGTTTTTTTTTTTTAAAGCTAATTCCCAATAAGACTAACTGTAAGATCTTTAACTACATTGCTGTCTGTATTATTGCTGAAGTCCTAAATGATCACCTTTAAAGTGTTTGTGCTAACAACATCATGTACAGTCAGACAGGCATGGAGAACAGCACTGACTGGGAGGCTTTGAACAGATCACATAGTTCAATTCAACATATAAGACTTGAAGAATGCACAAGCATCTACTTAAAGTCTATTGAATTTATCATCTGTGATATTATTATGTACAATTCCAATGTATTTTATTCATCTCCCTTAAATAAACAGGCAGCCTTAAAGTATGAAATATTCATATACAAATATACATATAAATGTGTGTACTGTCTCAGTGGCTGATAGTGCCCCACAGGCCTCAGTGTGAGCTTGAAGACATTTATAATGTTTAAGTAGTTTAATGTGTAGGTGCTGACGATAAACACATTTTGAATGAAAGCAGGGGAACTTTGGTAGCACAGAAACAAGTGGCTATTCTTTGTGACCATATGGCTCGGTCCCTCATATTACCATTATTTCACCCAAAGGCACCAAGTTAATACTCAAAAAAGCTGCAGCAATACACACAAATATAAACAGTGCTTGGTGACAACTTTGCTTTTAGCCTTTAACCCTCTGGGGTCCAGGGTATAACTGGCCATTTTTGACTACTTTTGATTTGGCCTCTATATTTCACCTTTAAAAACTGTTTATCTTGCCAATTTGTTATTTTCTCATTTTGTCATGTGTCAGCACAATTTATCTAAATTCAGACAAAATTTAATATACAAGTAGAAAGTGATATTTTTGACTGTAAAAACCAAAAGCATGTTTAACGAATCATTTTCATAACTTGAAATGCAAATAGAAATTGTACATTTTTAGGAAAATATGCACAAGTTTTGCAAACAACAAAGTTATATGGTACTATTTACCTAAAAATGCAGCCAAGGCTTAGAAGTTTTTTATATAACCATTTAAAACTATTTACAGAACAATCAGGTGTTCTGCATCAAATAAGAAGGCACACAAATTATTTATGCAACTCCAAAAATAGTTTGTGTTCACTATAAGACAGATGAGAACAGCACAGGGATAAACCTGCAGGTCTGACAGCAGGTGTGTCACTCCTGTTTTCCATGTGGGGATAGCGTTTACACTGCAATCTGTCTTTGGTGGCTTTTTTGCAGCAACTGTGACATTCACTAGTAGAACTGACACACAAAACAAAACAACGACTACACTACACATGACAACACACTAACTTGAGACTCCAAACACAGTAAACGTCACAAATTTCTCATGTATCAAAACTCTCTTTCGCTCACTCCTAAAACTTCCCCCTCTTCCTAAACAACCAAATGGCACATATTTCCAATATCATTTTTTGATTGGTTGATATGGTACATTTTTCCACCAATAGGGAAGGAGTGTTTTTTCTTTTTTCACTCACAAGCAAAACGTGTTTGCTAGCGCTCTCCTTAGAAAACGCCACTGTTTTATTCAGAAAAAAACATCGGTTTTACGTGACCTATCAACACAATTTAAAAACTGGTATATAGTTTGAAGTCCGCACGTTTGACCCAAGTTGAAATGGAGACTCTGGGTCCATCGACCCCAGAGGGTTAATCAGAAAGCCTTAAGTTGGCTAGTTATGTATCGGGCTAATGTTTAAAGCTTTCACTTGAGTAAATTAACTCATATTACTGCTAAGTAATGTTGGCTAAGTTCACAGCATATTCCATAATAGCGCTGCCATACTGCATCACACTCAGTGCATTTCAATCATTTTAAATTTTTATTTTAATTTTAAAAAATAGTATGTGTAACGTACACGTACTGGAAAATTATTTACTAGGACTCACCTATCATGCGACTAGAGAGCGCAAACTCCGCTCTTGTCGTTTTCCATCAAACACTCATTAAAACAGCAACCTACAGGTATGTTAGCGCACTCATCCCCAACTGGCCGAGGGAAGGGCATGGTTACACGTTGAAACAGACAGAGGCGCAAGGCAGCCCAGGCGGGGAAATTTTGCCTCTACATTTTGCGACTAATTTTATTTCTCTATCTGACAAGAAAACTATTCAATCAGATAGTTATTTGTGGTGAATGAAATACAGTTACACTTTCAAGCACTTTTAAGCACCACATCTGAAATTCAAGCACTTTTCAAACCTTGAAAAGACAACATTAAAATTCAAGCATTCCCAAGGATTTCAAGCACCCGTACGAACCCTGAATAAATTTGGCCAGATTTCTAGAAATGAGAGCTGCTCCAGTGGGATGGATGCTGTCTCTCCTAACATTACCAGGTTTCCTCCAGTAAGTTTCCCAATTATCTATAAAGCCCACATAATTTTTTGGACACCACTCAGACAGCCAGCAATTTAAGGAGAACATGCGGCTAAACATGTCACTCCTGATCTGACTGGGAGGGGACCAGGAGAGACATTATAGACAGAAGAGTGAAAAGAATTATCAAAAAAGTTGTCTCTGATCCAAGGACCACTGTTTTCCTTCTCTCACCCCAACCGGTCGCAGCAGATGGCCCCGCCCCTCCCTGAGCCTGGTTCTGCCGGAGGTTTCTTCCTGTTAAAAGGGAGTTTTCCCTTCCCACTGTCGCCAAAGTGCTTGCTCATAGGGGGTCATATGATTGTTGGGTTTTTCTCTGTATCTGTTATTATAGAGTATACTGTACAATATAAAGCGTGTTGAGGCGACTTTTGTTGTAATTTGGCACTATATAAATAAAACTGAATTGAATTGAATTGGACAGTTACAGAAAGACCTGAAATCAGCAGCCAAAGAAACCCTCTGTAGGTTTCAGACAAAGAAAGTAAAGCTGCTAGAATAGCGCAGCAAATGGCCAGGCCTGACCTGAATCTAAGTGAAAGTCTATGGAAAGAAAAGAAGCTCAAAATTCATAGACGGGTTCCACAGAACCTTGAGGATTTAAAGACTGTTTGTGTAGAAGGACAGGCCAAAATAACCAACCATGCCTTTTGTACAAAGTTCAATGCTTTATCCATGTGTCATTTCTCATTATTTACACATTTTATGGAGATCTATGGTTTGATTTCTTTGCATGTGTGGATTCGATGGGTTGTTAAAGACATTTGGTGACAATTTCTTGTCAATAGCACCCTTAGAAATATATTTACTTAGAAAGTTGGTGACATGCTCAATACTTATTTGACCCGCTAAAAAAATTTAGATCGCAAACAGACAGCAGTCAACCAGGTAATAACCACTATTGGTAAATGCCTGGAAACAGAAGGAAATGATTCTGTGCTTTCTACACATGAGCTCAGATCAAGAGTATCTGTAACTGTCACATGGGCACACAGCCTGTTTGGAGCAAGAATTCTGGCTGGTTTATAGGGGATCAAATACTTATTTTACTCAATAACATACTTTTTTATACATTTATTTGATGGAAGGGTAAACAGACAAACGTGGGTTTCTCTTTTTAGCTAAAAATCTTAATGGAATGACAAGAATATGAGATCCTTATACACAAAGAAATACCCCACAGTGACCTGTGAAGACCCCATGTAATATTGGAAGTACCTCCTCACTACGTATGACTCTGGATACTGTAGCTCCTGTGAAAACTAAGGTCTCAAATCAGAAGTACCTGACTCCGTGGTATAATTCTCAAACACGTGGCCTAAAGCAGATGACTCGTAAGCTGGAGAGGAAATGGTGTGTCACAAATTTAGAGGATCATCATTTAGCCTGGAGAAATAGTTTGCTGAGTTATAAGAAAGCCCTCCACAAAGCCAGAACATCTTACTATTCGTCACTGATTGAAGAAAATAAGAACAACCCCAGGTTTCTCTTCAGCACTGTAGCCAGGCTGACAAACAGTCAGAGCTCTGTTGAGCCAACAATCCCTTTAACGTTAACTAGTAATGACTTCATGAACTTCTTCACAAATAAAATTCTTATCATTAGAGAAAAAATTACCGATAATCATCCCACAGATGTAATATCGTCTACAGCTACTCTTAGTACCATTGATGTTAAGTTAGACTCTTTTTCTCCAATTGATCTTTCTGAGTTAACTTCAATAATTACTTCCTCCAAACCATCAACGTGTCTTTTAGACCCCATTCCAACAAAACTGCTCAAAGAAGTCCTGCCATTAATTAATTCTTCAGTCTTAAATATGATCAACTTATCTCTAATAATCGGCTATGTACCACAGGCCTTCAAGCTGGCTGTAGTTAAACCTTTACTTAAAAAGCATCTCTAGACCCAGCTGTCTTAGCTAATTATAGGCCAATCTCCAACCTTCCTTTCATATCAAACATCCTTGAAAGAGTAGTTGTCAAACAGCTAACAGATCATCTGCAGAGGAATGGCTTATTTGAAGAGTTTCAGTCAGGTTTCAGAGCTCATCACAGCACAGAAACAGCTTTAGTGAAGGTTACAAATGATCTTCTTATGGCCTCTGACAGTGGACTCGTCTCTGTGCTTGTCCTGCTAGACCTCAGTGCAGCGTTCGATACTGTTGACCATAATATCCTATTAGAGTGATTAGAACATGCTGTAGGTATTACAGGTACTGCACTGCAGTGGTTTGTATCATATCTATCTAATAGACTCCAATTTGTACATGTAAATGGAGAGTCCTCTTCACACACTAAGGTCAATTATGGTGTTCCACAGGGTTCAGTGCTAGGACCAATTCTGTTTACATTATACATGCTTCCCCTAGGCAGCATCATTAGAAGACATAGCATACATTTTCACTGCTATGCAGATGACACGCAGCTCTATCTATCCATGAAGCCAGGTAACACACACCAATTAGTTAAACTGCAGGAATGTCTTAAAGACATAAAGTCCTGGATGGCTGCTAACTTTCTGCTTCTTAATTCAGATCAAACTGAGGTTATTGTACTCGGCCCTGAAAATCTTAGAAATATGGTATCTAACCAGATTCTTACTCTGGATGGCATTACCTTGGCCTCCAGTAACGCTGTGAGGAACCTTGGAGTCATTTTTGACCAGGACATGTCCTTCAACGCACATATTAAACAAATATGTAAGACTGCTTTCTTCCATTTGCGCAACATCTCTAAAGTTAGAAATATCCTGTCTCAGAGTGACGCTGAAAAACTAGTTCATGCATTTATTACTTCCATTACTTACTTGCTCTCGCACTGCAGGCTTACTTGTTGTTCCTAAGGTATTTAAAAGTAGAATGGGAGGGAGAGCCTTCAGTTTTCAGGCCCCTCTTCTGTGGAACCAGCTTCCAGTTTGGATTCGGGAGACAGACACTATCTCTACTTTCAAGATTAGGCTTAAAACTTTCCTTTTTGCTAAAGCATATAGTTAGGGCTGGACCAGGTGACCCTGAATCCTCCCTTAGTTATGCTGCAATAGACGTAGGCTGCTGGGGGATTCTCATGATGCATTGAGTTTTTCCTTTTCAGTCACCTTTCTCACTCACTATGTGTTAATAGACCTCTCTGCATTGAATCATATCTGTTATTAACCTCTGTCTCTCTTCCACAGCATGTCTTTCATCCTGTCTTCCTTCTCTCTCCCCATCCGGTCGCAGCAGATGGCCCCGCCCCTCCCTGAGCCTGGTTCTGCCGGAGGTTTCTTCCTGTTAAAAGGGAGTTTTTCCTTCCCACTGTCACCAAAGTGCTTGCTCATAGGGGGTCATATGATTGTTGGGTTTTTCTCTGTACCTATGAAGCGCCTTGAGGTGACTTTTGTTGTGATTTGGCGCTATATAAATAAAATTGAATTGAATTGAATTGAAGACTGGCTTTCATTCAGTTTGTCACATCTGACATGTGCATATCTCTGTGTACAGGCCTTTTCACAGTGTATCAGCTGCTAGACATATAATCAGCCTGTAATGGCCAAACCCATAGCCACACTCTAAAGTCGGTAACCCTTGTATTTTCATTCCTTTGTTTGAACACAATAACACACTTTAGTTCCCAATAATTTTATTGATTGGTTTGGATACATTTGTTCTATTTGTAAGCGCGCACATTTAGTTTACTTATGTATTCATACCAGTTTATTACTTTGATTTTTGACTAACAATCACCATTTGTTGACAATTTGCAAGAGGACTTTGGTTTAACCCAGTAGTATTACCTGTGCTAATAGCAAAGGCAGAAAGATTTGTCTAGGATGAACTCTTCATTGTACACATAGATATTTATATTCTGATGCATCTCCCAGGACCTCAGAGTCCCAACCTCATTTTGCAGCCTCATACTGAGACAGAAAAAGTACAATGCCTTTCAGTTTCAACTTAGATTGGATGAAAACTCCTGAATGAAAGAACTGAGCTGTGAATACCTCAACAATAACCACTGATACAGCAAGTAATGATTTTTGGCTCTTTAATATCCTCCTAAAAACCAAGGAAAAAATAATTTTCCCATTGAATTTTTTTTGTAGTTTCCTTCCTCTTTGGAGCAAAAAGAGGCCACTTAACACATTAAATATCAATGGAAGGCCCAGGATGTCCTCTTAAGTACGTCAGGACTTAGTCCGTAGCTCAAATAAGTCCACAGATAAAAACAACAACAACTAAATAAACCAGTCCATTACAGAGGAGATAAATGAATAGGTTGGTTCTCAGCAGGATATGGCAGCATGCACTGAAGTTGACCTTATACATTTCTACCATCTAGTGGCTGTTGTAAAGCACAGAAAAGCATGCACATGAAAATTTAGTTACCTGCCCATTCCAACTTCAATCAGAAACGCACATTAGGTTTGTATATAGGGTTGACCTAAAGTTTTCTTAGTTTACATGCTGTTCCCTCAGTGATACTGTAAGTGTGTTTGTGTGCAAGAAAAGCAGTTTACTCACAGATATAAAGATGTTCAGCAGATTTTCCAGCGTTGGCAGCTGTGGTATGAGCTTTTGGACCACTTTGCTGAAGGCCTCAAATATGGAGTGGTCATATATGCTGGTTAAATAAAAGCTGCAGGGTTAGGAAGAAAAATAAGAATCAGAACTGGTTTTATAAACAGACTGCTTCACATTTTGATTATTTTACGTTTTTTTTACCCATTAATAAAAAGACGGCAGTCTAGAGTTTTCAAATCTAGAAAAGGAAGCAGAGCCTTCAGCTGTATGGCCCTCTACTATGTTAGGAGCTCTTAGTTTGGAAACACAGTAGGGGGACAGACACCCTCTTTACTTTTAGGATTAAGCTTTAAACTTTCCTTTTTGATAAAGGGTACAGTTAGTCAGACGACCCTTAACTCTCCCTTAGTTATGCTACAATAGGCTTAAGCTGTTGGGGACTTCCCATAATGCACTTAGTGTTCTTCACTCACCTCTATTTCGTCTGTGTGTTTATACATCACTTGAGCTTATTTCTGTGAGGGGTTTCCTATTGAAAAGAAATTTCTTTCTTTCCCACTGTTGCCAAGACCCATAGGGGGTCATAGCAATGTTGGGATTTCTTTCTAATATTGTATTCTTTACCTTACAAAATAAAGCACCTTGAGGTTACTGTTTTAACATATAATTGAATCAAACTGAACTGAATTAAAATAGTTTCAAGATCCAATAATTGCAGTTGCTGCAATTTAAAAAGAAGCTTGTAACAACCCAACCAATCAACACATGCAAAGAAATCAAACCATATATGTCCATAAATTATGTGTAATAATGAGACACAAATCTTACTGAAATGTATTTAAGAATCAGAATCAGAATCTTTATTGTCATTGTCACAGGTACAACGAAATTAAAAATGGTTCCCGATCAGTGCATCATGCCTAACAATATCAAAATATAAATAAAACAATAAAATTCAATAAATAGAATACTTAAAGTGCTAATAAGAAGTATCAGCAAACATTCACATACATTCCCACATACATGCTTCAGTCAGCGCATAGATTAATACAGTGGTTCCCAAACTATTTTTGCTGGGCCCCCCTTGTTTAACAAGAAAAATGTTCGCGCCCCCCCACCTCCGCGCGTGCACGCGCGCACGCACACGCACAAACACATCCTTCAACCACGCACACCCATATTTTGCTCCATTGCGGTTTATTTCAGACCTCAAACATTTATTAAACAATTAAGCAAATACAAATAATCTGCAATAAATTACAGGTAGTAAGAAAATAAACTACCAACTCTTTTACGCTCCGTCCGCACCTACACGGGTATTTTTGAACGCGCAGCTGTTTCGGGCACATGTAAACGGCGTATCGAATCACCGAGAACGGAGATTTTTTAAAACTCCTTTTTTTTTGCGTTTACGTGTGGACGAGGAATACAGAGTTCGTCACGCAATGTCAAAGGTATGTGCCTTTTTCACGTCACACTGTGCGCCACGTTATTGTTTACATGAGATGAATTGCAGAATGGCAGATAGAGACAAAATACTGTTAATCTGACTCTGCAGGTTTTACACGCTTACATATACAGGCCATTACTGTCCCTGCATTTAGAAAGGCAGAGGCATCACGGTGTAATTATTTTACATGTAGTTGTTTTTTTTCCTGTGTAATAATGTTCAACATTGCTGTCAATACATTTTTCAAAAAAACCCTCTACAAAATGGGTTCAAAAACATAAACAACTGTGGGATACTGTTTGTCCGTGATTTGAACAGCCCAGCGCTGCTCCTGATGCAAGGAAAACTAATTCTGCAGGGAGACCTACCTCAGCACTTGTGCAGGTGAAACCAAAGGGAAGATATGCCTCACCATATTTTCTAGTCTTTGGCTTAGAATGAAGTGGGTTTGGAAACATATTCAGCAATGCTTCATCTCCTGCTTTGCGTTTGTGTGGGAGCCCCGTGCTAGCATTGTCCAAGCGTTGTTTTTGTTTTTTTTCCCTTTTTCATGCCGCGCCCCCCCTGCAATAGCTCTGCGCCCCCCCTAGGGGGCGGGCCCCACACTTTGGGAACCACTGGATTAATACAAGAGTGGCGTGATGGACATTTTTTCGTAGCAGTATTCAGATGTGCTATTGCAGTTGGATAAAAGCTGTGTTTGAGTCTATTAGTCCTTACACTGATTGCTCTGTACCGTCTGCCTGAGGGCAACAGTTCAAAGAGGGAGTGGCCAGGATGTGAGGTTTCTTTTATGATGTTTTAGGCTTTTTTAAGACAGCGGGTGTTGTGTAGATCTTCCAGCGTGGGGAGAGGGCAGCCAGTGATCTTTTGGGCGGTGTTAATGATCCCTTGGAATGCCTTCCTCTGGGCCACTGTGCAGCTAGTGTACCAGATGCAAATGCAATAGGTTAGAACACTCTCAGGCTGTATCCCAATTCAGGGTCTGCAACCTTAAAGGCCGCATTTTATGGCCGATTACGTCACCGCGACGCGACGAAGGCTGTCCCAATTCAAAGGCTGCTCGAAATGCGGCCCTCAAATGGGTCCTTCATTTCCCTGAATTTTAAGGACGTGGCGGTGTAGACTTCATGGCCCAACATATCCCAGAATGCATAGCGCGGGGTTGGGTGTGGATAATTATGCCGAGAAAAAAAAACGGTGGAAGCGGGGCGGCCAAAGAGTAAACTTGGAAAAGTAAGTACTGAATATTATGTCACTTATTTATGTGCAAATGTTTAATAACGAAGAACATTAAAACATTACTGTTGGCCACATGTCGGCAAAGTTATGTGACATTAGTGATGTTTGTACTTTCAGCGTTTACTTTGTTTTAAAGCCTTTGCTTTATAAATATATATAGTTGGCCCTAATCTTACAGAGAATGTGATGATTACATGGATAATTAAAGTCAGTCATATATCCACAAACACAACAAGCTGAAAGTCAGTGATGCTGCTCGGTTTGCAGTCCTGAATATGACGGCACAAGCAGGATTCACTGCACTGTTAATGTTAGCTATGTTATATTGCTGCCTCTGTTCGGTGGTGTCGAGCCAAACGGACTTTAACGTGTGTTTGAACGAGCTGACGGTTCACTCGTTAAGCTGAAAGAAAGATGCTTTAATCACAGGAGTCACACATGTGTCCACTGGACCATCTGGGAACTCTTCTTGTTTAGCACTCATAATAACACAAACACTAAATCCTCCTTCTCTGGTGCTGTTTTGTAGCAGTGTATACACCTGAGACTGTCACCTGTCTGTCTGTCCTGCACTCTCTCTCTGTTTCTTTCTCTCTGATTGTGGAATAAAAGTATGAACATGTATTTTTAAGTTACACTTGTGTTTGAATCCTGCAGCTTATCACACATTTGATTTCCAGGTGTGACAACTGCAAGTGTCCAGAGTGAGAACAGACTGAGGGACCCACTGCTGCACATCATCTGTGAGGCTTTGCACCCCTGATGATCCACCAGGACAAACTCAGCAGTGTGTGAGGAAGAGGAGGAGGAAGAGCCAGCAGCAGCTGACAGATGGAGAGAATAGACAGACTGTTCCCTGTTTGTGAAGGACTGCTAGAAAAGTTTAAAATAACTAACTGTCTGTCCTGAATCAGTCTTATTAGGTAATGTTCAAATAATTTGATCATTCCAGTGTTTTCAGTGTGGGAGAAAGTACTCAGGGCCTTCAAGTTACACACTATGAAAGGCAGCAACAAGTTTAATATTCAGAAACCTACAGTATGTATCAGCAGCAGGATGGAGCTAAAAATAAATGTTTGTTTCAGTTCTATGAAGCTTTGAGTATTTTGGATTAGTAGCACTGCTGTGTTTGTTGTATCATATTGCTGTAATTGTTTATATGCTTTATATATTCTGAGGTAAGTTGATCTATAGTGTTACATCATATTCTATAAGGATGTTATGTGTTTGTATACTTTCTGCCTAGTTTGACCCATTTAGCAGAAGTCAGCCTGTTTAAGGCTCTGATATCTATTCTGTATGACTTAAAGCAGTTATGACATGGTCTGATTTTCTCACCCAGTAAAGGAATATTTCATATATCAGTCTGATCTTCATTCTATCAGAAACAGTTATCACAGATCGTACATTTGCTTTTTCCACATATATCTAAGCATTGAGCCAAATTTAGTAATGCCAACATATTAAAAGAACAATATTTGTCTCTTATATATAATACAGGGTGGGCCATTTATATGGATACACCGTAATAAAATGGGAATGGTTGGTGATATTAAAGTCCTGTTTGTGGCACATTAGTATATGTGAGGGGGCAAACTCCTCAAGATGGGTGGTGACCATGGTGGCCATTTAGAAGTCGGCCATCTTGGATACAACTTTTGTTTTTTCAGTAGGAAGAGGGCCATGTGACACATCAAACTTATTGGTAATGTCACAAGAAAAACACTGGTGTGCTTGGTTTCAACGTAACTTTATTCTTTCATGAGTTATTTACAAGTTTCTGACCACTTATAAAATGTGTTCAATGTGCTGCCCATTGTGTTGGATTGTCAATGCAACCCTATTCTCCCACTCTTCACACACTGATAGCAACACTGCAGGAGAAATGCCAGCACAGGCATCCAGTATCCGTAGTTTCAGGTGCTGCACATCTCGTATCTTCACACCATAGACAATTGCCTTCAGATGACCCCAAAGATAAAAGTCTAAAGGGGGTCAGATCGGGAGACCTTTGGGGCCATTCAACTGGCCCCACGACGACCAGTCCACTTTCCAGGAAACTGTTCATCTAGGAATGCTCGGACCTGGCACCCATAATGTGGTGGTGCACCATCTTGCTGGAAAAACTCAGGGGAACGTGCCAGCTTCAGTGCATAAAGAGGGAAACACATCATCATGTAGCAATTTCAAATATCCAGTGGCCTTGAGGTTTCCATTGATGAAGAGTGGACCCACTATCGTTGTACCCCATATACCACACCAAACCATCACTTTTGTTGTTCCAACAGTCTTGGAGGGATCCATCCAATGTGGGTTAGTGTCAGACCAATAGCGGTGGTTTTGCTTGTTAACTTCACCATTCACATAAAAGTTTGCCTCATCACTGAACAAAATCTTCTGCGTGAACTGAGGGTCCTGTTCCAATTTTTGGTTTGCCCGTTCTGCAAATTCTGTGCACCGATCTGGGTCATCCTCGTTGAGATGCTGCAGTAGCTGGAGTTTGTAAGGGTGCCATTTGTGAGTAGCTAATATCCGCCGAAGGGATGTTCGACTAATGCCACTCTCCAGTGACATGCGGCGAGTGCTACGCTGTGGGCTCTTGCTGAATGAAGCTAGGACAGCCACTGATGTTTCTTCATTAGTGACAGTTTTCTTGCGTCCACATTTTGGCAAATCCAATACTGAACCAGTTTCACGAAACTTAGCAAGCAGTTTGCTAACTGTAGCATGGGAGATGGGTGGTCTCGTAGGGTGTCTTGCATTGAAATCTGCTGCAATGACCCGGTTACTGCATTCACCAGATATCAACACAATTTCGATCCGCTCCTCATGTGTTAACCTCTTCGACATGTCAATGGCTGTGAACAAAGAGAAACTTGTAAATAACTCATGAAAGAATAAAGTTACGTTGAAACCAAGCACACCATTGTTTTTCTTGTGACATTACCAATAAGTTTGATGTGTCACATGGCCCTCTTCCCATTGACAAAACAAAAGTTGTATCCAAGATGGCCGACTTCTAAATGGCCACCATGGTCACCACCCATCTTGAGGAGTTTGCCCCCTCACATATACTAATGTGCCACAAACAGGACTTTAATATCACCAACCATTCCCATGTTATTACGGTGTATCCATATAAATGGCCCACCCTGTACATCTATATACGTATACACTGTCAAAGATACTTGTCTTTGAGTGAAGATTTAAGGTGATAGGAAATATAAATAAATGCAGCTTGAATCTTTACTGAAGCTCAGTATTTGGCACAGAGTTCATGTTCACTGCTGTAATAACTAAAAATGATTAATATAATAACTATAATATTGGCCATATTATATTTACATTGAGATGACTTTAGTCTCATGAACAACATTAGGTAATTGTTATTTACTAGCTAATCTTAAAATGACTGTTCAGTACAGAAATGAAGCCCAACTATCATGTTTTACAGTCCTGTGGTTTCAGCCTCAGATACTCATTAAATCACACAGAGCTCACGTAGAAACAAATGAACAAAATATGTTCTTCTTCGTTTCTGTCAAACAAAGCTGTATGAAACGTTTCCAGCTGTTAGTATCATGGTTGCTAGGCAACCTGGGCAGGGCGACGGAGGCTAGACCGTCCCATTTCACAAGCCTCGCACTTCCGGTCTTAGCGGTCTTTGAGTATGCGGCCCTTGAGGACCGTTGAGGCTGCGTACTTTAAGCCCGCAGACCCTGAATTGGGATACACCCTCAATGGTGACTCTGTAGAAGGACACCAGCAGTCTCTGTGTGATGCTATTCCTCCTGAGAATTCTCAGGAAGTACAGACTCGGACGAAGAAGATATTCAGCTCCTCCGCCAGCGCCAGGTCACCTTCCACAGCTCCGAGATTGATCTTATAGTTGGTTAAATGCTGGATACCCTGCAAAACACCTGCCGGCTGTTGTTACTCTCCAGATGGTCCTCAATCCTCCTCCTATAGTCCCCCTTCGATTCTCTGATGCATCTCTTCAGGTTGGCTCGGGCTGCGGTGTAGTGGTCCCTGTTGCCAGACCTGAACGCGGTGTTCCTCTCCTTCAGCAGCTGCTTGGCCTCCCAGGTCATCCAGGGCTTTAGGTTGGGATAAGACCGGATACATTTGACTGCTGTAACAGTGTCTGTGCAGTGTTTTATGTGGCAGAGAACACTGTCTGTGAACATTTCCAGGTCCTGATGTTCAAAGATACAGTGGCTTGCAAAAGTATTCGGCCCCCTTGAACTTTTCCACATTTTGTCACATTACAGCCACAAACATGAATCAATTTTATTGGAATTCCAGGTGAAAGCCCAATACAAAGTGGTGTACACGTGAGAAGTGGAACGAAAATCATACATGATTCCAAACATTTATTACAAATAAATAACTGCAAAGTGGGGTGTGCGTAATTATTCAGCCCCCTGAGTCAATACTTTGTAGAACCACCTTTTGCTGCAGTTACAGCTGCCAGTCTTTTAGGGTATGTCTCTACCAGCTTTGCACATGTAGAGACTGAAATCCTTGCCCATTCTTCTTTGCAAAACAGCTCCAGCTCAGTCAGATTAGATGGACAGCGTTTGTGAACAGCAGTTTTCAGATCTCGCCACCCTCTGTGATTCTATTGGCTCAAACGATTAAAAAGAGGTGTCAATCATGCAAATTGACCAAAAGAAACCAAAGTTACAGGCCCTCAGAGTTTAAAGGGCCAGAGGCCAATGGGCACGGCAGAAAAGGGCTATTGCCATGTAAATGTGTGGTTAATTTTTCAAAAATATATTTTAAAAAAAAAGCATTTTTAGGCCTGTTAAAAAAATTAATTAATTTCTGCTCTTTAATATCTAAAAAATTCAACTGGCATGGTGTCCAATTGTGTGCCAAAATTAGACATTTTTGTACAACGTCTGGATATTCATGTATTGACAGTGCTGTAATTTTTCACTGTTTCACTTTAGAAACAAATCTTTGCACAGATGATGTTTATATGTTGGTTACTGAATTTGTGGAATGAAATGTGAACTGGGGCATATTTTTAAAAGGGTTATATGCTAAAAAAAATCTTTTTTTTTTAAATTAGGCGAGGATAAAATCTACTTACTTTTTCTGTGTTCCAGTCTCAGTAACTTTGACACAGTAATATCTGCTTCAATATTTACACCTCTGATGAAATTTCACAAGTGTCAGCTTTATTTTGATACCAAGATTGTAAGCACAGAGTTTGTAATTGCAGAGAAATAGTCAATTAATTTGGGGCATTTCATTTTCGAAGCTCAGAAACCCCTTTGGGGCTTAAGACCTAAACCTAATGGCAAAGGGTGCTTTCTCCCATCACTTTGTTTGTGCTTGCTTGTATGTGGCTTGGACTGCAATTTGTGTCCATCAAGAATCCAAACCATCTTCTGTGAAACTTGAGCTCTGGTGGACAGTGCTAAGCAAACCAGTGATGACAATGGGTTGGGACCACTGACCAATGGCCATGAATACCATTCACAGAGAGTTGGGGAATGGCTGCAATCACAGCTTTGTAAGATGGTGAAAGATGTACCCTAACGCCCTTCCTCAATTCAGAGATGGTCTTTCCCTTTTCACGTAAATGGCCTCCTTGACTCCGCGCTCAAACCAGCTTTCGTTCCTGTCCAGGATGTGTACATCCTCATCATTAAAAGTGTGTCCACTGGCCTGTAGGTGTGAATAGACTGCAGAGTCCTGCCCTGACGAGGTGGCTCTTCTGTCTTGTGCCATCTGCTTCACCAGAGGTTGTTTGGTTTCCTCGTTGTATAAATCCTGGCAGTCCTCCTGGCACTTAACAGCTTACACTATGTTACTCTGTTTTTGTCGGGGGAACCGATCCTTGGGACGGACCAATTTTTGGCAAAGTGTGTTTTGGGGTTTAAAAACCACAGAGACGCAGTGTTTAGAAAAAATGAGTCTCAACTGTTCCGATACTCCTGACACATACGGGATCACTACAGGTTTTCGCTTAGTCAGCAGTTGTCCTTCTCTCCTGGATCGGCTGGAGTTTTTGTTTTGGCGCCTTCCCAGCTTTGACAAAAATAAAGCTGGGATAACCACATCTACTCAGGGCCTTTTTGATGTGATGTTTTTCTGCTTCCCTGGCCGCTGTGTCTGTGGGGATGGTGTTCGCTCTGTGTTGTAGCGTCCTGATGACACCCAGTTTATGCTCCAGTGGATGATAAGAGTCAAACCTTAAATACTGATCCATATGCGTAGGTTTCCAGTACACATCAGTTTTTAGATGTCCCCAGTTATTGATGGAAATCTCACAGTCTAAGAAGGCTAACCTGCCACTTGTCATATCTTCCCTGGTGAATTTGATGTGTCGGTCCACCGAGTTAATGTGATCTGTGAAATGTGGTACATCCTGAGTTTTGATTTTCACCCAAGTGTCATCCACATACCTGAACCAATGACTTGGTGGTGTTCCAGGGTGGCATAACAAAGCCGTCTTTTCCACTTCTTCCATGTACAAATTGGCCGCGATGGGTGAAACTGGGGAACCCATGGCACACCCATGTTTCTGCCTGTGGAACTGACCCTTGTATGTTAAGTAGGTGGAATGAAGACACAGTTCCAGAAGCAAACACACTTGGTCGATGCTGAGAGTGGTCCTGTTGCTGAGGTTGGGTCATCCTGTAATCTCTTACGAACTACCTCTTCACTTGACTGGAATGCAAGTGAAGAGAGATGTAAAATCGCACGAGACCATGGTTTCATCTGGCTCCATAATGGCATCTCTCACCTTCTCAACAAAATCCAAGGTGTTCTGGATGTGGTGTTCAGAGCTTCCCACCAATGGGTTGAGGATTGAAGCCAGAAACTGAGCTGAGGTCCGGTCAGTAGTCTTGTTTTGTTCTAACTGCTTCAGACAGTCTATCAACCTGTTCCTGTAATCACTTCCTGGGTCTCGTTTCAGGGGCTTGTAAGTATTTTTGTCACTGAGTAGTGGCAAAATTTTCTCATGATAGTCTTTCTGGTTTAGCAATACTGTGCACCTACCCATGTCTGCCAGAAGGATGATAATGTTGTTGTCATTACTAAGTGATGTGAGTGCCTTCCTCTCCTCCATGGTAATGTTGGATGCTGGGGGCTTTGCATTGCTGAGACAGGCCACAACCTTTGTCCGTAGTTGCTCTGCTTCCACTTCTGCAATATTGTTGTTTCGAATTGCTGTTTCCGTGGCTGTGATCAGTTCCACTAGCGGGATTTGTCTCGGCATGACAGTAAAATTCAACCCTTTAGCAAGGGTTTGGGTGAGCTGTCTGTCAGACAAATTCTTCACCCACTTGTCCACATCCTCGGTGTCGCATCCTTCTCTCTTCTGGCTGCTTAGGACACTCTGTATTTTGCAGTGGTTTCCGACATACAACAAGTAATTCAAACTTCCTTTGTTGCCTCGTCTTAGACTTCTTGTGTGTGCTAGAAGAGCCTTCTCAGTGAAGTCAAACACCTTTTAAAGAAAATTCTCATCTAAAAGCATCATAACTCTCTGTCGGATCTGCTCCTCTTGAGATTTTAGCATGTCGATGGTAAAATTTGTTTGCCTCACCCGTTCAATAAGCAGCTGGTGCTGTGCCTTCTGGAGCCTATTCAAGCTACCGTAGGGCAAGAGGCAGGGAACACCCTGGACAGTTCGCCAGTCTGTCACAGGGCTTACCTGAAAACTATTGCTCAAAATCACTTTTAAAAATTTAAAGAAAATGTGGATCCTTGGAAGTAAAATGCAAACAAAAGAAGGGTGGTTCAAGACTTTTGCACAGTACTTAACACACCTGGTGTATAGATTTTTACCATCATAGACAGTGTAAAACATAGCTTCTGGATCTGTAAAACAAAGTCTCTTACCTTTTGTTCCAAAAATACTCATTCCTATACAAATCTAATGGACCTCTGTCAACACTCTTCTATTGAGATTATGTTTTCAGTCAGTCTTTTCAGATCATGTTGAACAAAAATTTAGGTCCATTTTACAAATCTTGGCCATATTACGTTTCTAGGATTATCTAGGATATCACTAGCTAATGACTAGTGATTAATAAGTCGTTAGAAAAACATGACGCCAAAATTGCAATTTACTTCCGATTTACCCCTTTTAGCACTTAAATGCACCTCTCCATGGATTAGGGAGCAATAATGGAAACAGCCAGTTGTTTTGCTTTACCAACATGTAATTTCTAGCACTGTCACAGATTTGCATAAACATCATCAGCACAAAATGACCGTTAATAAATTCTGTGGCTTTTGAAGATGTACACAACAACTGAGGAAAGTTTAGCATACAAAAAAGACACTGGTTGAAAGAGGTGTTTAAAAGGGGGGAAAAAAACAATCATTTTTCAATTAACTGAATTGAAGAATGAGGGAAAAAGTAGCCAATAATGCAGCAGATATCCAAATAAATATTTTATGAAAGACCTTCAAAAAAGTACTGTTGCTTAATACCACTTTAAAAAAAATGCACATAATTAATCCAAACTGCAAACTCAAAATCCCTTTATAAGCTTTAGATGACACACAACCTTAGATGTATCTGCTCCAGTCCTGCATCTGTGAGGTCAGTGTTGGTTCGTTTGTGGATATCCCTCTGCTTCTCGATCTTGTGGTCATCAGACAAACCATCCACTTTGTGAATGAACACTTCAAAGCTGATGTCGGGGTTTACTTTGTAAGCCCTGGTCACTGTGAGATGCAGTCTACTCAGAGCTTCCACATAGTTATCCTGTCATAAAAAAGAGAAATTCCTTTTAGTCTATCTAAAGTCTTACAGACTGTTCATCAAAAAGCAAGAAGTAGACTAAACTTTAGCTTGACTTTAAACCCGCTGAACTAAGAATGACATCCCAATAGTGAAAATTGCAAGTCCTGTACCAAAATAAAAAACAAAACAAAAAAAAAACAATAAAACAAACAGCCCAAAATATACAAGAATTAAGAACAAAACATTTTTTACTTGAGCTAAACACTGCACCAGCATTACAGCCGAATTGGATTTTCTTGTTTCTTAGTACAGGGATACCTCAATTTTGCAAAGGTTAAGTATCTAGGAATCAAGGACAAAAAGCAAGATATATTAGTTGCCACGGTGGGCTGTGCGTCTGTGCATGTGCATGCGCCTCAAGTCCTCCTGCCTTGCCACACCCCCTTCTTCAAGCCATCATGCAAACATGTTGATTAAAGCCCATCCATAAAAGTCTGTTTAAAAAAAAATCATCATTAGTATTAAAAATGATTTAGCGTTCATCATAGCACAGAAACAGAACTAGTGAAGGTTACAAATGATCGTATGGCCTCGGACACTGCTGTCTCTGGGCTTGTCCTACAAGACTTCAGTGTAGTATTTGATCACAATATTTTCTACAGAGATTAGCACACAGTGATGGTATTATAGGAACTCCACTACAAAGGTTTGAGTCCCATCTAACTGAGATTTTAAGTTTAACAAGTAAATAAGAAGTCTTCATCATATATAAAAGGTAGCCATGCAGTTACACAGGTTTCTGTGTTGGGACCAATACTTTTTACATTATATATGCTTCTACTGGTTAATGTTCTGTGAAAATACTCCATGCTTTCATTGCAATGTAGATGACTCCCACTTAGAATTATTTATCTAAATTATGGACATGTCTTAGAGACCCAAAGGTTTGAATGACATATAATTTTCTAATTATAAATTTGGACAAAACTGAGACTACTTGACTGTAAAAATCTCACACACCATATAATTCCTCTGGATGGCCTCACTCTGGTCTGTGAGGAATCATGGAGGGATTTCTGATCAGTACAAGTCATGCACACATTAAACAAACATGTAGGACTGCTTTCTTTTATCTATGTAATATTGCCAGAATTAGAAATATCCTGTCTCAGATTTATGCTTAAAAACTGGTTCATGCATTTTCTGTTCTAAAAGTTCCCTGAAGGTTTTCTGTTTTCTTTGTATTATTGTAGGTGTTACCTTAGATCAGGGGTCGACAACCTGCGGCTCCGGAGCCGCATGCAGCTCTTTAGTCTTTATACAGGTCAAGGCTCTGCTACGCACTACGAAAGCCCAAAGGCGATATAAGGATGATGGCCCAGTTTTTGTTTGCTACATGGAAAATTTAAGTTCAGCTTTTTAATTCATTTAAAAGAGACCTTCAACTGGATGTTTTTCTTTTTTGTTATAATTTTTTAAGAGTTCAAAATGTGTTCATTACATAAATAAAATTTCATTTTCTTTGTAGCATTTCATGAATTTCATAAGCAACACACTATAGTTGTTTATACAAAGCATAGCGGTAAAAAAAAACAAAAAAAAAAACAATGTATGCAGTGTTAACTTCATTTTAGATGTCGAAAAGTATTTGCGGCTCCCAGTGTTTTCTTTTCCGTGGAAACCGGGTCCAAATGGCTCTTTGGGTCTTAAAGGTTGCTGACCCTGCCTTAGATTATAAAACACATTGAGCCAAATGTTGTTGTGATTTGGCACTATATAAAAAAAACTCCACTGAACCTTACTTTCCAGGCACTAAATAATAATTGGAGGTTGACACACTGCTCTCGCCCTGAGATGTTTAGGTCATGGCTGTGTGTGCTGGGCAACAATGAAGAATAGCATATCATAATATATCACTGACATATCGAAATGACACTTTATCACATATATAATGGTATCACCACAAAAAATAATATGACACAGCCCTACTTGCCAGATATGCAAATTCATGCTCTTCCCAAAAATAAAAATCATGTAGAAGGGTTACTGTTTCAGTACACTGGTGGAGATCTGCAGAGGCACAAGTCATAAGAAACCGTCCTGCCTCCATTCCTCTTTACTTTGAACACCTCAGATTTCTAGTGTGAGAGTGAAAAATGCAACCTACAGTTCTGATGACACTTCAGCTACAGCTGCTTGAGTGTTCACCTGAATGATGACTGGAGGACAAACAGTAATCCTGTGTACAAGAAGGCACTGATCAAACTACTTTCTGAGGAAGCTTAAATAAAATAGGCGTGTCTTCTCCAATCACATGCCTATTTTAGTTAATATATCTTTACCCTGTCAAAAAGTTACGCAGTGTACTATAGCACGTCATTAACCTCTTATTAATCCTTCCACTGCCATTCAGTTCTCTCTTGCCTTTAATGATGTGGTAAAATCAGATTTTGGTTAATTTTCAGAGGATAATACTGAGGATAAACACTGAGGACCTCTTAATTCCTATCAATCTGTCGGAGCATTCTTGACACTGTTGCTCCATTTAAAACTGTTTGTTTGTGTCTCTTTCCAAGTTAAAGAAAATTTTCATTCTGCTTAAGCCATCATCTTGACCCAGTGATGTGCGTCCACCTTTCCTTTTTAAAGAGCTCTGGGATACTAATGGTCCAAATGTCCAAACCACCAGGTTGTAGTACATCCACTGATTAAAAGAAGCAAACATGAATGCTTCTATCTTCTCTAATTTTAGACCCATTGTAAAATTATGGCCTCTTATATCTAACATTTTAGAGTATTTTTAAAGTTGCAATCTTTTCTAGACTCTCTGAGGATTCTGGGCACTTTCCAGTCTGGTTCACAGTACCAAATCACTACTTTTAAGCATTCTTAGTGAGCTTACACTAACCACAGATTCAGGTGACTTCGCCATTCTTGTGCTTTCAAAGCATAAGAATGGCGATGGTATAGCTTTAGAGTGGTTCAGGTCCTATTGTAAAGAACCTTCTCAGAACACCATGATGAGTCTGCATCTTCCTTATCCCCAGTAGCATCTGGTTTCCCATAAGGATCAATTTTCGGTCCAGTTGTTTTCTCCCCCTACCTTCTTCCATGGGCCTGATTTTAAAAAAAACAAACAAACATGGACTTGCATACTATTTCTATGCAGATGACACCCAAATTTACATGCCTATATAAAGATTTTATTATATCTTTTTAAAACCTTTAATGGATCAGCACCACTATAAATATCTGAGCTCCGACTGCCATATATTCCCTCAAGATCACTAAGGTCCAGCTACTCCTGGCAGTCCCTAAAACCCCACTGAAAACCATGGGTGACGGAGCCTTTTCAGCTATCACCCCCAAATTGTGGAATGATTTCCCTGCACATGTTAGGATGGGCCCCTCATTGCTTCTTCTTCTGTTTAAACTTGTGCTTTTTAGAAAGTGCTTTATATATAAATTGGTAACGGTGATTCTTGCTTATGTGGTAGAAGAGGCTTATTGTGTTGGACTCTGTGGTGGGGACCAGTACGCTGCATAATTTGCACAGTACAGTTTTCTGTTCTGGTTGCTGCTCATTTACAAACGAGCTCATTTATTAGTTTTGGCTGGTCCTTCTGTGGTGACGAGGTAACTACTGCAAACAGTGATCTAACGCAATGAAAAAAATACTGCAGTAAACGGTTTCCTATGATAGCACAAAATAAATGACAGAGTTTAATATGAAACGATAGACTTCTGTTTAACGTTGTCATATCTCACAGCTCTAATAGCAGCTGTTCTGAAAAAGTAACAGTGCACAGGGGTCCTGGATGGGGGATCGGCCAAATGTGAATCTGTTAAGCTTTGGATTTTTACTGCTCCATTTCCAAAACTTTTAATCACATTTTGCTATTATGGTAACATGACAACAGTATATACTGTTTCACTGTATTTCCTTGTGAACTGACCTGTGAATCAATGACAAAGATTAACGCTCCAGTGCCTCTGAAGATCATTTCGTAGTCAAAAGTGGGGTCAAAGAAGTCAATCTGGCCAGGAAAGTCCCAGATCTGGAAACTGACAAAGGAGCTGCTGGAGACATCCTCTCTGCAGATCTTATTAGTACTCTCCAGGAACAGAGTCTCACTGGGAGACATTTTATGGAAAACCACTTTCTGGATGGAGGACTTCCCACTCCTTCTCAGGCCCATCAACAAAATACGAGGTTTGACCACACCATTCATGGAATCACTGAAGCCCGGAGCTATAAAACAGCAGAGGGAAAGCTTTAGGTGAGCAATTTTAAATTAGACAAGTTAAAAAGATTAGTTCACAAGTTACTCTTAATTAGTGATGGCCAAATGAAGCTTTCTGAAACACTTGTAGTGAAAAAAGTGTCATTACTCAAAGCTTCTCAACACAGTCCTCTGCGGTGCCATCTGGTGTCCAAAAATATGAAGAGCAGCTTGAATCCACAACTTTAAATGAACTGCTTCAATTAACATTACAACACATCTCAGTACATTTTCCACCAGAGATATGTGACGTTAGACACTTTAATATATTTCCAGTATATCAATAAAGTATTCACAGCACTTAACTGGTTTGACATTTTACCATCTTACACCCTGGAGTTTCCTAAAAGGCAAAGACGCATGATGTCTGGCTGGTGATGAGCCACCGCTCATCACCAGCCAGTACCATCCCTCCAGTGAAGCATGGTGGTGGCAGCATTATGCTGTGGAGATGTTTTGCAGCAGCAGGAACTGGGAGATTATTTACAGTTGAGGGAACGATGTACAATGTACATGGAACAGGAACTGCTAATCCAGTCTGGGTCTTTTTGGACTCCTTGGAATTTGCCAAGTCTAGTATGAAATACTAAATAATTTCACTACAGGTTCTTTTAACTTCTTAGGTGATATTTTGTATCTATGAACTAACTTTCCTTCTGAACTGAGGTCCTATACCTATTTTTACCTCACTCTTCTGGTCTATTAGTGCCTCGCTTCTGTCTGTGCTAGTGCTAGTACCTGATCTGTATTTTGATCTTCTGTATTATTGTGAAGCACTTTGGTTTTTAAATGTGCTATACAAATAAAACTGTATTGCATTGTACTGTATTGTATATTTGAATGACACATTGATAACTGTTATTACTTTTTTTTTTTTTTATCCTTAATTGGTATTTAATAGCCATTTCAAGGAGTGGGAGGAGCCACTGGTTATTTAGTCAGGGACTAACTAGTGTGCCAGGGCATGATGGAGAGTGGATCATAGTAGCCTATTGTTAGCAGCCCTCATTAAAGCGGTTTAGGCTAGTGCAGAGCCGTTTCTATTTAATTTAGAATTATCTTTAAATTGGAGGTATCTTGTTTTTCCTTTGTTTCATTGTAAAATCTTTCTACTTTGAGTGTTTCTTTAGTTGGCTGCATTGTGTGTATGACACATTAAATCACAAATGTGAATGAAAGAATAAAAACACTTGACTGTTGTGAATCATTTATTTCTGCTTCCACCACTTGGGCAACCCTCGCATCTAGCTGATGGAGCTTGAGAGCTTCTGCAAATAACACTTGGAAAAACTGCGCAAAATCACGTGTACTGAGCCTGTGGCATTATATGCAAAAATAGATGGTGCTTCAACAAAGCAAAAGTTGTGAATATTATTATTTATTTATTTTTATTCATTTGCAATAATTTTTTGGATTTTTCTATATAATTTGTTAATTTGCAAGAATTTTAACAGTTTTACTTTGTCTTTATGGGGTGTTATGACAAATTCATTTCATCTATTTAATTGTCTAACATGACAAGATGTGGAACAAGTGAAGCGCTGTCGATAAATGCCAGTACCCCTGGCGCTTCTGTAGGTGTGCACAGTTGACATTATACTGTACACAACTCTGCTAGTTACGCCCACGAAGCTCCACGCTAACGCAGAAGGTGTTGGATTGCAGAGAAAGCAGACCGTTTTCCGAGTGTGTGACCTTCCAAAGCAGCGAAAAATCCCATACCTCTGTCCTCACAGCTCAGGTCGGCATCGGAAAACGCCTCCAGGTCGTACTCGTCGTCGTCATATTCCAGAGCCTCGTCCTCCTCTCCGCACAGGACTGAAACGTTCTCACTGGTCATGCTGACATTTTGTTTTGGATTCAAGCTGCTCGTGGTATCCAGCTTTCCCACAGCGTTCACCTGATACGTGAGCGCCATGCCGGTGAACTTTCACCCGCGGTCCCCGCCTCCAGTCGCTGCATACGCAGCCAAGCAGGGAGGTGTTTAGTTTTGGTAGCTTTATAACACTCAGTCTCATACTGTAGTAAAGTATATAGAAGCAAATTAAAATTACATTTCTGATGAAGATTTATTTAAGATATGCTTTATTATTGATTGATTTTTTTCAAAAAAAGGTCTACACATTAAAAGAAAGCTAAGCATTAGGCCACAGGGAAAAGGCATCTGAATGATGTTCTTAGATGTATGTGGCTGTGAAACAATAGCTGCATCCGTCTCAAAACATAATAATAATAATAATAATAATAATAATGATAATAATAATAATAATGATAGCACCATGCTGAGTGTGTGTTTTGTTGTTGTTTTCCCATCGACTTATTTATCCTTCATTACTAAAACTGTGTTTCATTTGTACACCTTTTTCTGAGTCTTCTTGTTTGTTTGTTTTTTGTTATTGTTTTCATTTGTCTCTGTGGAGAACCTAACTGTTTTCAAATGGGACCAACTGAACACATTAGTGATACTGAATGGAACCAGACCTGTAAGGAGCCATAGAGGACAGCACGGGGCTGCAGAGCTAAGCAAAGAATTAAGAGGAGGAAATACACTTACTGCCCACTTTATTGGGGACACTTATTCAACTTCTTATTAACACAGATGTCTAATCAGCCAATTACATAACAGCAACTCAATATATATATATATATATATATATATACATATATATATATATATATATATATATATATATATATATATATATATATATATATATATACATATATATATATATATATATATATATATATATATATATATATATATATATATATATATATATATATATATATATATATATATATATATATATATATATATATATATATATATATATATATATATATATATATATATATATATATATATATATATATATATATATATATATATATATATATATATATATATATATATATATATATATATATATATATATATATATATATATATATATATATATATATATATATATATATATATATATATACATATATATACATATATATATATATACATATATATATATATATATATATATATATATATATATATATATATATATATATATATATATATATATATATATATATATATATATATATATATATATATATATATATATATATATATATATATATATATATATATATATATATATATATATATATATATATATATATATATATATATATATATATATATATATATATATATATATATATATATATATATATATATATATATATATATATATATATATATATATATATATATATATATATATATATATATATATATATATATATATATATATATATATATATATATATATATATATATATATATATATATATATATATATATATATATATATATATATATATATATATATATATATATATATATATATATATATATATATATATATATATATATATATATATATATATATATATATATATATATATATATATATATATATATATATATATATATATATATATATACATATATATATATATATATATATATATATATATATATATATATATATATATATATATATATATATATATATATATTTTAATTATTAGTCCTTTATTTATCCAGGTAAAAAATCTTACAGAGATTAAAAATCTAATTTCCAAGAGAGACCTGACATCATGGCAGCAAAAGTCAAAAATACATGTACATAACAAATACAATATCCCATACAAACATGTGAACTATACAATAACAGATCAATTACGAGCGACATTAAAACAATCACACTGAGTAAAAGAGTCATTCTCTCGTTCCTTTAAGATGGACTTAAACTCCCCCAAGGTAACCAGTTCTGATCATTTCAGTTCCTTCTGCAGACTTTTTCCAGAAAACAGGGGCAGCATATTTAAAAGCCTTTATTACTAATTCTCTTCTGATTTTCTGGACAATCGGTTGTATGATATTGTGAGAACGAAGGCTGTATTGGTTGTGTTTTTTACACATATAAACACATAAATAAGAGGGAACCAGCCCAAGGAGAGATTTGTAGATAAAGACAAAACAATGGGAAAGTCTGCAAATACAAAGATGGAAGTTTAGCAGCAGCATACAAAGAACAATGATGTACACGATTTCCATAGCCAGTAATAAAACATAAAGCACAATGGTAGACAGTATCCGACCTCTTTAGGTAGTGGGCAGGTGCATTCATACAAAGCAGGTCACCGTAATCCAATAAAGGTAAATAAAAAAAATTTCCATGAAACAAGTGTATTCTCACTTGGAGGGAGAAATAGGACCGATTGCTAATAAAGTAACTTAGTTTTAGTTTCAACTTAGACACAAGTCTTTGAATGTGAGTTTTAAATGACAACTTCTGATCTACAATGAAGCGAAGCTGACTACTCTCACACATGGATGTGTAAACACATACAAACACACTAAACTACAAATTATGAAACTCTTTTTGTATTTTTAATTGTATATTTTCAATTATAAACACTGTATGAGTGTTAATAATTAATCTAATTACTGCTGCATGGGAATTAAAGTCGTTTAAATTGAGAATAACGAAGACAGAGGAACGTCACTTCACAGAGGCATGTACTGAACATTTCTTAACAGTGGCAAATGAGTGGAAAATTGAAGGAAAAATCACAACAATCAGTCATGTGCACAAAACATGACACCTGCAGCTAAACTTCTGCCATTTGAGCATATGCCTTGTGTGGCTCATATCTTACAGGGATGCATCACTGTGAGTCTTGGT
Source organism: Oreochromis aureus (assembly GCF_013358895.1). NCBI lineage: Eukaryota > Metazoa > Chordata > Actinopteri > Cichliformes > Cichlidae > Oreochromis > Oreochromis aureus. The sequence goes on from NC_052960.1 coordinate 28,752,972, forward strand.
GACAGTGGACTTGAGAGTGCATTGTCCAAGTGTCGGAAAATTGTTGGCCACTTCAAACATAGTCCAGCCAATACCTCGAAGCTGTAAACACAGCAAAAACCCTGGGGCATGTTAAGGTTCAAAAATATAGGGAAGTAAATACAGGAGGAATGCAAGTAACCACACTGGTCCAAAGGGTAAAGACGATGATTTTAATGAAAAGACACGCGTGGGAGAATGAGCGGACTCCGTAAGCAGACAGCCCCACAATCTCATCCTCCTAACATCATACTACAGTTTTATATGCATCAGAGTATATTTAGTGACACCTCCTCATTGCGTCATCACATACATCAGCTTCAAAACCACAAATGTTCTATTTGACAACTTGAGACACAATTAAAAGGACACTGGCTTCCATCTTCTCCCCGGTGGTTTCCCGCAAGCCAGCTCAGCTCTCGCATCGTGCACCTGCTTCTCCATCAAACAGTCACGTACACACAGAAACTGCACCCTAGCCAAACAATTTAAACTTTCCCCTACAAGTGAACCTCTAACTAAGTGTGTGTGTGTGTGGTTACATGTATGTCTATGTGCTAACCACAATCGCACCCCATTTCACCTGCCGACTATCTCCTGACCTCCCCAGACAGAGAGACAGAAGCCGCTCTCGTGTATGTAATAACCGAACCGAAACTATGTATGTGTACTCTACTGAATAAATGTTTTAATCAAGAACCTCTACTGAAAGCTTAATCAAAAGATATAAAAGTATAAAAAATAATAGCATCATCGAAACTGCCCCTCAGACTAACTTTCACTCAGACTCTAGTTTTGGTTTCACTTCCTGCAAAGCATGTAACTTCAAAAACATGTAACTTCCTGTCTTATTTTGGCACAGAGTTACTCTGCGTGGGGCCTTTTCTTTCACCATGCAGTCTGCCCATAAACTTTTAAGATTATAGGAGCCTTGAAAAGCATTTAAAATTATAGATTCAACTCAACAGTTTAACGTGGTTCTTACTGGACCTGTAATAAAGACTAATATTATACCAGTATATTTGAACATTTGAATGCAATATCACTATGAATAATTAATGGAATGGTAATACTGATTATAAAAATAGCAACAAATAATAGCAGTAAAATATCTTTCTACTCTTCACAGGCAGCAGAAGCAGCCATTGATCCAGGACGTGCCAATGCGCTGGAATTCAACATGAGAAATGATCAAGAATTTAAACAGCAAACAAGCAGCAATTAAAGCAACCCTGGACCAGCAGAGCAAGAATGGGACAAACTGCAGAAACTGGAGTCTCTCCTGGAGTCCTGCAAGTAAGCTGTCTATATACAATTTAGACTGAAATAAAATGAATTGATTAAAGAAAATCAATTTCTTGTTTTAATAACCATTTTATTCTTCTTCCATCTCTCCCTCTGTTTGTGTGTTTTCACTAAAGTATGTAACTGAGATTCTGGGTGGAGAATCCTACCTTTCCTGCTCATTGGTACTGCCTGCCCTCTTCCACCTCCATCGTGTGATGGAAACCTCTGATGATGGCCCTGCATATGGAGTTAGGTCTTCTGGCAATGCTGTTTTAAACCTAACCTCACTTAAAGAAAACTATATCAACAATGAATAGCTCAAGATTGCAACAGCTTTGGATTCTCGTTCAAGGACTTGCCTCCCCAAGAGTGACAGAGAGAGGTTGTGGACCACTCTTGGAAGACTGATAAATGATCAATCTCCACCTCAACAGAAGATGGGCCACCCGAAAAAATGAGTCTTTTACAGATGGACTCCGATTCAGAATCAGATGAGTTTCTGCCTGAGAGAATCATGCACTTGTACAGAGCAGAGCCGATCATTAGTATGCGCGACTGTCCCTTGAAGTGTTGGTCAGCTCATTCGGGATCTCATGACACGCTGGCACTGCTGGCTTGCAAATATCTGGCCACTCCTGCAACCTCTGTTCCATGTGAGAGACTGTTCTCAGCTGCAGGTAACATTGTAAATAAGAAGCGGTCCGCTCTCCTCTCGGACAATGTCAACAAGTTAGTTTGTCTTAGTAACAAACATTGCATGAAAGTTTAGATCTGCATTTACAGTATTAAACTAAAACTTAATAGTTTTATCTATTAAATTAATATTGCTTATATGTGAAATTGTTAAAGGGGTGATTATGTTTTTACAGTTATATGCCTACTGGCTGAAGAAGCTGACTGCACTCCACGAGCATCTGGTAGTACAAATGAACCAGCTGTTAGTCCATGAGAGACACCCGGAATGGCTAACCAAAGCCCGGACAGTCCTGCTCCCCAAGGACCCCCAGAAGAGACCAGTCTCCTCCAACTACTGGCCAATAACCTGCCTGAGTACCACATGGAAGCTCCTGTCAGGCATAATAGTGCCTAAGATAAACAGGCACATGGCTTAGTACATGAGTAGGGCACAGAAAGGAAGAGGCAAGAATACCAGAGGAGCAAAACACCAGCTACTGGTAGACAGAGCAGTCGCCCATGACTGCAAGACTAGGCTGACCAACCTGTGCACTGCCTGGACTGACTGCCTATGACACGATCCCCCACACATATATTTAAAAAAACATTAAAAATTCCCCTCTTGCCCCTGCAGGCGGTCTATCCTTCAAGCTCGGGTCCTCTACCAGAGGCCTGGTAGTTTGACGGTCCTGCGCAGCATCTTAGCTGTTCCCAGGACTGCGCTCTTCTGGACAGAGATCTCCAATGTTGTTCCCGGGATCTGCTGGAGCCACTCGCCTAGCTTGGGAGTCACTGCACCGAGTGCTCCGATTACCACTGGGACCACTGTTACCTTCACCCTCCACATCTTCTCGAGCTCTTCTCTGAACCCTTGGTATTTCTCGAGCTTCTTGTGTTCCTTGGAACTACTACATCTATCACTACAGCCGTCTTTTTCTGTTTGTCTACCACTACTATGTCTGGTTTGTTTGCCACAAATATTTTGTCGGTCTGTATCTGGAAGACCCACAGGATCTTAGCTCGGTCATTCTCCACCCCCCTTGGGGGCGTCTCCCATTTTGACCTTGGGACATTTTGACCAGGGGCCTCTCCTTCCATGATGGTTCCTCCTCTTTCTTGAGTTTCTGCTGCCTGAGGTATTCACTGAGCACACAGTTGGTTGGAGCCATCTTCCTCATGTATTCATGGACTGTGGTGCTGACACTCACTAATCCCCAGCCTCCTTCCTTCCGCTTAACATACAGCCTCAGGGTGCTGGACTTGGGGTGAAACCCTTCATACATGGTCAGGAGCTTCCTGGTCTTGATCATTGGCTTCTGTCTCTTCCTGTGGCCAGCTTCTTATTTCAGCAGGTACCCGATTACAGGCAGGGCGTAGGTGTTGATAGCCTGGATCTTGTTCTTACTGTTCAGCTGACTCCTCAGGACCCTCTGCAGGTACTTGGTGGTTGCAGCTTTCCAAGTGGCCTCTTCATGGTTCCCATTTGCCTGTGGGATCCCCAGGTAAGTAAGTAAAGTAAGTACAATTTATTTCTATAGCACTTTTTAAGACAGGAAGCTATTACAAAGTGCTCCACATGGAAATATAAAAGCAGGCACTTGTAGCTGTCCTCTATGTCTGCAATGTTGCCTTCTGGTAGTTTGATCTCCACAGTTCTGACTACCTTCCCTCTCTGGGAACACCAATCTGCAGATGGATTCTAAACTTCCTCACAAACAGGCCCCAGGTGGTGAGAGTTGGTAAGCACACCTCCTCATCACTCATCCTAAACACAGGTACGCCACAGGGTTGTGTGCTTAGCCCCCTCCTATATTCCCTGTTCACACACGACTGTGTTGCTAAACATGAGTCCAACATCATCATCAAGTTTGCGGATGACACAACCATCATAGGCCTCATCACAGACAACGACGAGCCTATAGAGAGGAGGTGATGGCACTGTACGAGTGGTGTCTGGAAAATAACCTGACTCTCAACATCAGCAAAACCAGAGAAATGATAGTGGATTACCGGAAACGACCAGTCAGGGAACACCAGCCCATCCACATCAACGGTGTCAAGGTCGAAAGGGTCAGCAGCTTCAAATTCCTTGGAGTCAACATCACCGAGGACTTCTCCTGGACCCTTCACACAGATACTGCTATCAGGAAAGCTCGCCGAGGAAGTTTGGCATGAACGCCAACATCACCTCAAATTTCTACAGGTGTGCAATCGAGAGCTTGCTGACGAGCTGCATTACAGTTTGGTACGGAAGCTGCTCTGCCAGCAGCCGTAAATCACTACAGAGGGTGGTGAAGGCAGCAGAGCACATCACTGGCATGAGGCTTCCTGCCATTCAGGACATTTATCTCCAGCGATGCCTCCGTAAAGCACACAGCATCATCAAGGACCACAGCCACCCAGCACATCAGCTCTTGTCCTTGTTACCATCTGGCAGACGTTACAGGAGTCTGTCTGCTCGGACTACAAGACTTAAAAACAGTTTTTACCACCAAGCCATATGACACCTCAACCACAACACTTAAACACACACAACACAGTCCATAGGACGCACTCAGAAGCTACCCTGCAGCTTCACAAGTACTCTGTTTAATCTGCACTGGTCACTCCACTTTATTGTTATTGATATTTATATTTAAAAGTGCAATACTGTAATTTTCTGCTGCTCATTCCTGTGCAATATCCCATCTGCCCCCCCGTCATATTTCTTTTCAAGATTTTCTTATTTAATCACTAGTGTACATATATTTATATTTATAGATACATATATATTTAGTCATCTTTTCTCTTTTACCACGTCTCTCTAATATTTTGCGCTTTACTATTTTTCTATTTATTTTTTTATTATTTTATTTTATTTTATTATATTTTCTTCTACTGTACCATGCTGCTGAGTGACTGCTGCTCGTCAAACACATTTCATTGCAATGTTGACCCTGTGCTAACTTACATATGACAAATAAAAACTAAAACTAAAAAAACTAAAACTAAACTAAAAACTTCGTTATCATCCAACTACTTCTCCAGTTCGAATGACATTCCGATGTCATTGCTGTATATCCTGGTGGTGTGGCTCAGTGAATCAATCTCTCCCCTTCACTCTTGGCATACAGCTTGTACTTGAGATGACGAGACACTGTCCAGCTGAGTCAAGCGTGTCCCAGTCTCACAAACACACACAGTTTGTTAAAAGTTCACCCAGTGCATCCAGGTATGTTGCCAAGGGCACGAGAAAAATTTGTGGAAAACACAGAAAATCTGTTGAAAAACATAATGCCCTCACACACTGAGTCACCACTGGGATCGATTTCCTCAGTGGTGCCCAGCAACATGATTGCTGGTCAAACGTGGGCCGCCCACACATGCAGTCAGATCTAGGTTGCAGGGCCAGTTTTCATCACAAGAGGGAGCCAAAGCACCTTCCACTGTGCAGTGCCAGACTTTGGGCCCTCTGTTGGCAGAATAGCGAGATGGCAAACTCTTGCCATCTCGCGTGTGGGTTGTCAGGACATTAGAGCATATTTTCACATCCCTATTTACCCACCTCACAGGAAATTCCTGCGATTTGCTGGAATTTCAGGGCAATTGCACGAATGTACGAGTACCTGGTGTTGCCATTTGGTCTCTCACTGAGCCGTCGGATAATTGTGAAATACCCGGCGATCATAGCACCACTGAAGAGATGGACAACATAGACAATTGGCTGCTGCTATCAGAGTCAGAAATAATGGGAAGAGAGCACACCAGGTTAACAATGGATTACCTGATTACTCTGGGTTTCACCATAAAAAAGTGTCCTTGCCAACTCAGGCCATCTCTTTTCATAGGCACATTTTTTAAATTTCCACTTCATACAGAGTGTGCCTATTTGTAGACAGAGTGGGAAAAACGCTGTCACATGCGGGCATTTTTCGGGTGGGGAAATATCTCCCATACAGATGATGCCTGCAGATGCTGGGATCTGGGCATCTTTGTTGGTGGTCATCCCACTAGGCAGACTGTATATGAGGGAGTTTCAGTGATGGGTTGCATCAATGAGACTGACTTTGGCCAGCCACAGATTGACCTGTTTGCCTCGAGGGAGAACGCTCAGTGTCCACTGTATTTCTCCCTGAGGGATCAGGAGGCTCTGCTAGGGGTAGACGCATTAGCCCACAGATGGCCACATGCTCTGCTTTATGCGTTCCCTCCACTGGCTTTAATTTCTTCCACTCTAACCAGAGTGAGAGAGAGAGGGCTAACAATAATATTGATTGCCCCAAGGTGGACGAGGTCCCATTGGTTATCAGAGATTATCAGGGTTTTAATAGTTTTGCAATTTTCATTAGTTTTTATTTTTATTTAGTTTTGACTTCAGATTTTCAATTTTATATCAGTTTTAATTAGTTTTTACCAATTGTTTGCTAGTTTAGTTTAGTTTTTATTTTTTTGAAAATCCTTAGTTTCAGTTTAGTTTTGATTAGTTTCAGTTATAGTTTTAGTTGTGTTTGCAATAATTAAGTGTAACAAAATCCCAGTTTCATCATATCAGTCATTCTCTTCTGCTTATCCTTGGGTATGTTGCTATTCCACCTACCATACCCTGCACCCTAGACAGGTCGCCTGTCTGTCGCAGGGCTAACACGCAGAGACAGACAACTCACATTCCCACCTATGGGTTCTTTAAATAAATAAATAAATTAGGGCAGATGAACAACCATTGATACCAGGCAACTATAAAATGTATATCTTGGCCCCAATGAGACTATTAACTCTTGCAGCACCGGGTGTTCGTAATTTTGGTTCAAGTGAATTGATAAACTTTTTGAAGGCAATTGACTCACACAGTTATGTAGATATCCCAGTCCTGTTGTCTCGGGATGCATCACGCTGCCTTGCCTGGGGTTAGCTTCTGTTTCTGGGGATGAGGGTTGAGTGTGCTCCCTTACCTTCTCAAGGTAAGCTAGCTTAGCCTTCTTGTGTGAGCTTTCCAAGTGCACTTTAAGGTTTGTGGGATTTTTTTCCCTTTAGAAATGTCCCTCATAATTTGTCTCTTTCCACTACAAGACACTTGCTTTATCCAAAACACAGTCATATTCAAAGTAATCCAAAATTGGACTCTTGCGCTTTCTCCCGACTTTTCCTGACATGATTCTGCGCGTGGACGGAGCAGCAACACAGACGACTCGACTGACGTACTTGCCACCTGCTGGCATAATGAGAAACAGCAAGAAAAAAATCTGGAAACTAAACTTCATTTTCACCCTTGACTATTGTATGACACACACACATCTACGAAAACTAAACACATTTTTGCTATAAATTCAGTTAATTTTAGTTAGTTTTGTGAACACTCATTACAGTTTTAGTTAGTTTTCCTTTTTTTGTTTTTATTTTTATTTCCGTTAACGAAAATGTTTTTTCACTTCTAGTTTTCGTTATTTCGTTAGTTTTCGTTAACGATAATAACCTTGGAGATTATGCCCCTTTTGTGGAGCCAATTTTGGCTTTTCCCTCTCCAACAAGACCTAGTCTTCCAAACCGGGGGGGGGGAGAGATTTTTCACCCCCCACCCCGAGCACCTTGTTCTTTGGGCTTGGCCCATGAGAGGTTCAATCTCAGTACAGCAGCAGTGTTATAAGCACTATTCAGAGTGCTAGAGACACCTCCACAAGATGCCTGTATGGGAATATGCAGAGGGTATTTGAGGAGTGGTGTGGAAAGTCTCAGACTCTCTCCTTTCACTGATAGGTGACAACAATTCTCTCCTTTCTCCAGGGGCTGTTAGATAAAGGAAATGCCTTTACCACAATTAAAGTATATCTAGCAGCCATTTCAGCCTGTCTTCGTGTATGGCCCACTGAGCCATCACCCGCTAGTCTGCCATTTTATGAGAGGGGCATGACGGCTCCACCCGGTGTCTAAACCTCTTGTCCCCACATGGGATTTATCCCTAGTCCTGGGGGCAGTTTCACAGCCACCATTTGCGCCACTAAGCCACCTCAAGTTTTGTGGCTTTCCACAGACACTGCTTTCCACAGTTTTATGGCAAATTCACCTAAAGGTGAGGATAGCTTCTGTGATCCAAGGCAGGAATTTAACAGTGCTGCCTTTCCTGATTTTAAGAGCAGCCACTTTATCTAGAATTTATTAGACATTGCAAACTTTTTAGTTCGAATTTTTAGTCACATGCCGTTCCATATCATCAGTTTCAGGTAGATTATCAAACAGTTTCACAAATTCTTCCAGCACAGTGTCAGTAATTAGTTGTGACTGCTTGACATGAACAGAGGGCAGAGGGTCACAGGTGAAAGATCAAATAAGATATTTGTGATTGCTAATAAAAATGTCCTCACGACAGACTGGTCTGATATCCAGACCCAGTGACAGAATCAGATCCAGGGTGTGGCCATCAGTTTGTGTTGGCCCAGTCACATGCTGGGTAAAATTAAAAGAGTCTAAGAGAGTAAAATCAGAAGCAGCATGGCATGAACTGTCATCAAGATGGAAATTAAAATCCCCCAGCAGAAGGATTCTTTCCAGCTTGATGGTGGAGGATAAAAAGTCCACAAACTCCACTAGGAAACTCCCAGAAAATCCTGGTGGTCTATAGATTAATTTCACATAGAAGGAGTTAGTCCTATAAATCTTCATCATCTGAATATCAAAGGAGTTAAAAGAAAGGGTCATACACCAGATGACAGAAAAAGGAGTTTTTAGCCATAACAGCCAGCCCACCTCCACGTCCTGAAAGTCACGCTGTGGTTAGACAAATACAGTCTGCCAGGCACAGTTCATCAAAATGGGCAAATTCCATATTCTGCTGCCATGTTTCAGTTAGGAACATAAAATCCAAGTTATTCCTAATAAAAAGATCATTTGAGATCGGCAGTTTAATAGGGTCATCTTAATCGGCCAGACTGAAATATCTCTGGTTAAATCCTGAGGGGCTTGGCACACCCTGGCTCTTCTTACCGTTTATCATAAGTTGTGGGACAATAAAATGGTCACTCACATGGTCTGGGAAAACGGGTCTCAAACACGGCGTCCTGACGAAACTCGTGTGGAGAAGTCGTGCATTCAGCTGAAGATCCGTTTTAGCTAAAACATCCAACATGTTCTTCCTAATGGTTGTGTCCTCCCTCATAGTATGTAGTAGTAGAAGTGACACCTGGGAGGTGTGGACGTAACTATCTACATAGACAATGTATACATTGTAAATGACACCAAAGAGGAGAACCTAGAGCAGGGGTGGGCAATCTCAGTCCACGAGGGCCGGTGTCCTGCAGGTTTTAGATCTCGCCCTGGGTCAACACACCCTCGTGGACTGAGATTGCCCACCCCTGACCTAGAGGTATTGCAGAAGGTGACCTGACACCTGAGACTGTCTGTGGAATTCAGAGAGGAGCTAGACCATATCCAACTGCCATCATCAGAGAAGGACCTGCAGAAACTCCAAGGACTGTGGAACTACATGAAGAAGGCTACACAAGTGGCAGTGAGACTGCCAGTTGGTGGCAGAAATCATCTGTGAGGATGAAGATGCCATTGTGAATGTGAGTAAAGGCCGTGAAGGTTTAGTAACCTTGTCGTCATCTGTAGAGAAGAAATACCCACCTGAAGAAAGGAGCTCACAGTCAGGCCTATGTCAAGGAGGGGGCTCACAACAAAGCAGCTGCATAAATGGATTTTGTATCCTAGAAGGACTGCTGAAATTTGTGGGAATTTGAGGACAGTGTCAGGGTTATTTTGAGGTTATTTTGCATGTGTGACTCTTTCTGTGACAGAGTGAAGATGTTTTAAGTTTAAGTTTTTACAGTTTAGGCCATGTCCACACTAATACGTTTTCGTTTGAAAATGCATTTTTTTTCTCTCCATTTTGGCCTTCTGTCCACACTGAGATGGGATTTCTGGTCAAGGAAAATGAAGCTTTTTGAAAACGTTCTCCAAAGTCGATAAATTTGAAAACCCCATTTGCAGTGTGGACTGCAAAAATGTAGGCTTTCGAAAACTATGACACATTTTAGTCATATGATGCAGTCATGTGACGTGTTAGGGAGTAACAAAATACATGTACCGCCGTTACGTATTTAAGTTATGCAGGCTTGTTTGCACAACAAGGCTAAATAATTATATAAACTTTTCTGAATCTAAATTGTGTACTTTGGTAGAATTAAAAAATAAGTGTAGTGCAGGTCTATGATGATTTTTAGTGCTAGTATCATCTAGTTTTGATTCTGGTTCTGTTTTGGTTAAGTCCTAAGTAGTCCTGATTTTGAACTGTTGTAGTCCTGTTTTAATTCCAGATCAGTTCTGGGTCTGGTTGAATTGGGGTTTAGTCCTTGTGTCTTGATACAGCCCCGACTTTGTTCTGCCTTGCTGCTTAATTAAAAAACTAGTTTAAGGTGTCCTGCATATGTGATTTTTTTTCTTCCTATATGGAGTCATTCTTTTTTGAACAAAACTCAAAACAGAGCCTATTGATCTTTCAGTCATTTCTACCCTCACTTAATTTCCTTTCGCTGCTCAGCTCTCACACAGTGGCTCAGCTATGCTCCAATCCCTCCATATTGTGGCCAATCACATGCGAGGATATAGGATAATATCATTATGTGAAAAACAGAGAGGGTGAGAGACGCGACAGTCAAGTGGAGCATGCGTCTGTCCTCTCAGTAAGTGAGTGAGATAGTAGACAGCGGTGAGGAGGGCTGTGCGAAAGCAAAAACACATAAATATGCCTGACACCCGTAAACGAAGTAGCATCTGGCTGCAGTTTAAAGACTTTTTTTGTCTCGGTCTTGGTCTTGGTCTCGTCTCGGTCTCGGTCTTGGTCTCGTCTCGACTTGGTCTTGGTCTTGTCTTGATCTCGATATCCTCGGGTCTTGGTCTTGTCTTGGTCTCGGATTAGGCGGTCTTGACTACTAGAATACAGTTACTTTGTTGAAATAAATGGATTACACAACAGTCTTTCCTGTTTCATATGTTAGGCTATGCCCTCTTTTGCTAGTTCCACGCCAGTGGAAACCCAAACAAAACATGCATTAAGAGGCTCTAATGCCTGTGTCTCAATCTCGCGGCCCATGTCACCCCTAGTTGCATAACGATGTGAAGAAATATTTTTTAAAATTATTTTAAAAATGATTTAATATGAAGGCAATAGGCAGAGTGTTACAGGCATAGCCCTAAAGAATGTAGCCTGTGTAGCCCGTGCTGCAGGGAGAATGGACTGCCATACCCGTTATGTGTCTGTGAGCGAGGGAGGGAAAAAAAGGAGAGTTGAAAAGTACGAGTTGTCATCAAACAGAAACGGGAGATGGAAGCATGTAAAGCCAAAAAGAGTGCCTGACGAGCCCAGTTGTAAGTAAGCTATTAAGGCTCGACTTTACACTGTGTTTGTTTTTTCCTCCAAAACAATAAGTTCGTTGGAGCAGCCTTTCAACGCCTCTCTGTCTCTCGCTTAGATCCAGAGAGACCCAATGTCCACCCTACTGTTACTCATTTTATAATAAGATTTAAACATCTAGTTGGTATTGGTATGGCGAGTAACCTTCAGTAATAGTTATATATGTAGTTGTAAAAAGCATGATAATATATTAAGTAATCCAAAGTATTCAGAATATGTTACTCTCATTGAGTAACGTAACAGAATACGTAACAAAATACATTTTGGGGCATGTATTCTGTAATCTGTAGTGGAATACATTTTAAAAGTAACCTTCCCAATACTGCATGTGACCAATTCAACTAAGATGGCGGATGGCATTGTACAGCAGTTGTTTTGTTTGCTCTAAATTTTGACAGCCCTAATTAAGATTAATATCAGTTTGTACTTGCTCCAGATAGCTCCAGATAAAACTCGGTGCTTTTCCGTTTCAAAGAGCCAGAAAGTAAATAAACTGGAGATGGAAATGACGCAGGTCGACTCATCTTACGTTTCACGCATGCGTAATACAGGAACGTAGCGTTTTCAGTGTGGATGAAAACAATTGAAAACGATAGTGTGGACGTGGAGTGCTTTTAGACGGAAAGGCCGTTTTCAAATTTATCCGGATTATTGTAGACATAGCCTTAGTCTTGAGTTTAGTTCTTTCCATTTTTCCGAGTTTACTTCTACTTCCAGTTCATAGTTTCTTGTCTGTGAGGTTCATCTTGTGTCTTTGTCTCATCCTTCTTTCTCTTGTAAGAGTCTGTCATGTCATCTGTGTTTACGTCTCCCTCGCCCTCTGGGTATCTCGCTCCCACTCTGTCTCTGGATCTTAGTCATGTCTTTTCGGCTCCGCTATTTTTCCCCCGAGTTGCCCTCCTTGTTTCGTCTGTTAACCCTCCCTTGTGTCTCCATGTCTCCAGTTGACTCCAAGTATTCCAAGTGTCCCAGGGTTTCAGATATTAGGTGTCCCACCTGCTTAAATTCGTTTCTGTTAACCTTAGGACCCATAGGATCAGAGACTCAGACCCTTTTAAAGGAAAGCTGGTCAAATCTCTGTACAGAGGTAACTGGGATTTCACTAGTTGGGACCACATCCTCAATTACAATGAGCCATGATCTGTTTTTTGCCAGGACATAGTTTACAGTTTTCTGTAAAATTTGCTTCCTTTTGAGCAAATTCAATGTAGTGTGAATATCTCTATCCTCCAAACACTGTATTCTGCCTTTTTTGTTTGTTTGTTTTCATTTAACCATTTGTTTTTTTAATTAATAACTGTAGTGTGATTACTTAACTTAGGAAAGTGATGTGTTACGTTTTGCATTACAGAAAACTGTAGTGTAACTACAGTGTTAGAGTTAATGTGTTACTTTGTTACAACAACCAATGCTGACTAGTGATGCGCGAATCATGAACGAATCGTTCAATACTCGAGAATCACTTTACTGACTCATGAATCATGATTCACAAGCGCAACTGACTCACTGACTCATCCCTGTTGCTGTTAGCAAACTAATTTCATTAGTAGAAATATATCTAGCTTATAATTCAAATTGTGAAGAAAAACACAACATCCAGTACCTTAACAAAAACATTTCTGCTCTGAACTGGAAGAAAAAACCCTGAGTAGAAGCTCACATCAAGAAAATAGCTCCTCGGTTCACAGTAGCATCGCTCTGCTAACATGCTAACAGCACATTTGAGCTACTCACCCCTCCCTTCCTGCGCTGAATCGTAGGGGAAGCAAATCACTCATGACTCACTAACCCCCTCCCTCCTGTGCTGAATCATAGAGCGAGCGAATCACTCATGACTCGCTAACCCCCTCCCTCCTGTGCTGAATCATAGAGCGAGCGAATCACTCATGACTCGCTCACCCCCTCCCTCCTGTCCTGAATCATAGAGCGAACGAATCACTCACTCACTCACCCCCTCCCACCTGGCTCGCAGCTATTTCTTCTTCTTGGTTGGCAACCAATGTTAAGGCGCACTACCGCCCCCTGGCTCACAGCGCCAGTGGACATTTAGATGAGAAAATATATATTTGACACATGTAAGGAAAATACTAATAAAATAAAAATAAACAAAAGAAATGTTCCCTTTAGAAATTCTTTTGCTCCTTTTTGCTATATAAAATAGTTGTTTTCTTTAAGAATCACTCATCTTAGCAGTAGGATTTACATTAAAAGAGAAACAAATTAAGTTTGAGTGAAAATGTACATTTTTTGCACTCTCTGGTCAACTGAGTCAGTGACTCAAATGACTCAAAAAACCCGATTCACTTTGGTGAGTGACTCATTAAAACTCGATTCAGTAAAAAGAATCAAATTTACCATCACTAATGCTGACTAACTGACAGACAGGACATAGTGTCTGAGAATTGGCAGAGCACTATCTGATTTGGCCATGTTACGCCCCCTCGACTGCAGGAGGGGGTAACACAACAACACCAAAAACTCAGTACAAGTGTTATAAGCTGAGACAAGTTTAATGGCAGTTTTCTCGCAAAAACAATGACCTAAATTCATACAAAAAAAACCCAAAATGTGGGGGGAAAATGGACAGTTAGGTTGTGCCAAAAAAAAACACACCAAAAAAGACAAAACCAAAACTTAGCCGAGCTCTTACCCTAGAAAAACAAGTAGGGGGAAAAAAAGTCCTAATCCTCAACTCAAAACAAGCTCAAAAATTACATGGGGGGGCACCAACTTACTTAAGATAACCTTTATTAGTCCCACACGTGGGAAATTTGTTACCCAATGTTTCTAACAGAAAAGATTCTACGTGAGTAAGTGTATGGGGTCCCCCAGACTTACCTTGTCCTCTTTACTCCCACCACAAACTTTTTTTTTTTCCCGCCTCTCCCGCTTGTTTCTTTTGCCATCAGAATTATTGTCTAAAGGCCAAGAAAGATGTTTAACTGTTTAACTGTGAAAAATGACCAGAAACATTAGAAAAGGAAGAAAACCAATTCAATTCAATTTATATAGCGCCAAATCACAACAAAAGTTGCCTTTAGGCGCTTCATAGATACAGAGAAAAACCCAACAATCATATGACCCCCTATGAGCAAGCACTTTGGCGACAGTGGGAAGGAAAAACTCCCTTTTAACAGGAACAAACCTCCAGCAGAACCAGGCTCAGGGAGGGGCGGCCATCTGCTGCGACCGATTGGGGTGAGAGAAGGAAAACAGGAATACCAGCCAGCAGATAAACTGATGTGAAACAAAACCAAGGTAAAATTGCAGAATTTACACAGTTGGTGAAATGTAAAAATGGCAACAAAAAAGCCCCAAACAAACAAACAAACAAAACCACACAAACAACATTTAGTTAATAAATGCACAAGATGATTTGATGATAAATATGGTACCAATCTACAAAATACTGTCGAAATGAAGTCCACATTGTGATATATTTCAGGTGTGGAGAGTCACACAGCTAAACAATCGATGTGCATATTTAAAGAATCAAATAAAGAACATTGTTGTGGAATAAATTACAGTGAATAACAATCACTGCCCTGTGTTAGAGAGTGACTTATGATGAGGTATTAATTGGCTTAACTTTACCTCTAACAGCTTTTCACATAGTGCTGTGACCAGGGTGAAATCCACCATAAAGTAACTGTAAACATTAGAACCATTAGCATGAATGTTATGGTTCTACTCTGATCAAAACTCAAGTCAGCTGTGTGACAGATGATATAAAATGATAAAGAGGAACACATATAAATGGATGTGACCTTTATGAACTTTTCAAAATGACTTTATATGTCTGACCCATTATCTATATATATTAGAGCAGATGTGGAAAACCACTGTTAGACCTACTCTATACTAATGTAGTTACTGACACCCCATACTAAGGCAGGATTCATACAAACACACATTATTTATTCACTTAAACACTTTCTTTTTTCACATTTTGAGATTGTGTAATTTCTATAAAGAATATGTGTAATGGTTCAATAGATATAGTTATTTAAATGTCCATAATAATCACATGATCATTTTGTACATCCTACAATTCAAGATTTAGAGCTGTGTGTTTGTATGAATTCAGCTTGCTATACTTATAGACTTAGATATATTAATCCACTATTTACCCAAACAAGTTACATTGTTTGGGTAAATAGATTGGGTTTGTCCTACAAAATAATTATTCAACAATTTAAAAAAAACACAAAAAACATCTGCACATTAATCCAGAGTTCAGTTTCATATGTCTGATATTGTTTGTTAAATCTGGTGACACAAACACAGTCAAAAATTCATTGCTAGTGTGACATGTGGTCCTTTTTGCCTTTGACCAATGATATGCTGGTTACTTGGACCAGTTTAGTATTTGCTGTCACAGAGGAATGTTAACCATAAATCCAAAAGACAAAACTGAAAAAAAAATATGTTAATTACAAACATGTTTTTGCTTAGTAAAAGGATTGAAATTACTTGGAAACTGTCACCTTAAAGCCTCATTGTAAATATAATCACAAACACATGTTTTCCACACAGTTAACAAAGCTCCACCACATCCGATCACTGCATATAAATCTAAAAGAAAACAACAAACAAAAAAAAAAATATAATAAAAATTAACACAAGGGAAGACTTTTGATTTAATAACTAAGCTTAAAATAAGTGTTACCTTTGAATATTTGTGGGAAAAATCTGATACTACCCCAAGAATACAAAGCCACACTGGAAACGATGACAGGCTTGCAGCCCTGTCTTCCTGGAGTGAGGTGCCTGATCAGTAGCAGTGAGTTGACAGAAGTCGGTGTCTGTAAGGGTGGCCAAACACTGATACTCTGTCCACTTGCGTAGAGTCTAAGAAGCTGGAATGCAGGCACACTGTACGAGCTTGTTCTAAAAAATACAGAAAAAGGAACATTTTATTTGTGTTAAGGCCTAAAAACTAGAAATAAGTTATAAAATGAACAATGTTGAAATACCTTATAGGTGCTGCAGGCCACATAACCAGAATCCAGAGCAATCTCACACTCACATGATGGTGAGGAAAGACAGGAGCTCTGTGATGAGGTTTGAATGTCTCAGTTGGGACACTGAAGAACTCAGAAGACAGCAATACCTGCACAGAGAGACAGAGTAGAAAAAGCATAGATTTGTAATCCATAATGTGAATTAAAACTCAAAAAGTGTCAACAAGTATAATCATTTGAGTGTGTAATTCTTTATGCAATAATCAGGATTTAAATTAATTAAATGAATTAAAAGCAATGACATTTTTTATCAAAGATAAAGAATCATACCTCTCTCTGCTCTGAGGATCACTGAGCATTTCTGACAGCAAATACAGTTTCCTCAGTATGAGTCATCATTGATGGTCTCAGAGGTGTGTAGTGTGGCAGCATGATGATGGTCTCCAGATCAGGCAGGAGGTCAGGTGATGGGTGTGTCATCTTCTCCATTGAAGACACACTGGTATGGCAGTTCATAAAACAGCAGTCTCCTTGTGGCGTGTAGTTATCTGTGCAGTCCAGCACTGATGGATCAGGTTTGGCTCAGCAGTTCATGAAGATGGTGTTAAGATGTTGTTGAGGAGGATGGTGAAGTTTGAAGGTTTTGCCACAAAGAAAACAGGACTGTGTGTGCCCTGTCTGAAAAATAGATCTACAAAACATAAAGTGCTTTTAACACCACCCACCCTCCCACCCACCCATCTCAGCCCCCAAGTGTCTATGTAATGCTGGTATGGGGTGTCAGTTACTAAATCTAATTAGTGCGTCAGAAAGCGGGGCTACAGCTAAAGCCCCGCTTTCTGATGTCTTTGTTTATTAGCAGCTTTTTCCAGCTGCTCAGAGAATTCTGACTTGGCCTTTATCCACCCAAACCCAAACCCACCCGGATAAAGGCCAAGTCAGAAAATGGATGCAGAAACTTTCCATGTACTTCTAAATCAGTTTTATACATATTCTGTAAGCTGTAAAAATGTTTTTCTCACGTAATGTATCGTTATAGACATCTCTGGTAGCCTAAAGATAGTTTAAAACTTTTAACATTTTTTTACCTGTAAAACATGATAAGCAAAACCTCATTTATCCCAAAAACATTTGATTCTACAAAATTTACTATAATCAAGAAAATATAATTGTCTGTATTTATTCATGTGACCCATAATAAATACCTGCATTTATCTGGGATTTATTTATTTACTATTTCATATTTGAAAGCCCTTGGAGGGAAGATCTCGTTTGTTGAGATCCATACGTCAGAGTAAAAAAGTATCAAAAAGGAGATGACAATTAACATCCATGAAAAAATGCATTAGTAGATTTAGTCATTTAAAACATGAGAATAAAAATAAATTATGTCCGTTTAATACTTTTTGCAGCATATTTCAGATCTGAGGTGCATGATAACAGAAAGCAGATCTCCCGGCTCTGCATGAAGTACAGCCATGATTTGGTGAAATGATTAATAACATTGCAATAAGAAAGGGTCTTCTTACAGACAGAGTAGGGAAGACAATATGAAGAAATATGATTTTCAATGAAAAATCTTTTTCATGCTCTACAATCAGTAAACTCTGTAACAAACATGATCTGTAATTGTTTCAAAACTCACCAGACAACTTCATGACTGGCTGGAGGACAGGACACAAAACACAGGGTTGTGGTAACTGTAATATGTCCTCAGGACACCTGAATGGAGACTTTGCTGTGGCTGAGAAACAAAAATGAGGTCAAGCAGGGTGTTCTTGTCTGTAGTGGCAGAAGTGATCAGCTGTGAATACCCTCTAGACTGAAACTGCTCCAGAATCTGTTTTCTTCCACTCTGTAACTGGTTCTCATTAAAATCTCCACACACAATGATTGGGTGACAGTCCATTATTTCAAGTGAATCTAAAAGACTTACCAGGTTTTGCATGAATGGTGTCAAACTGTAGTCAGGAGGTCTGTACACAACAGCAATGAGCGCAGGGAATGGAGCCTGAACCTTCAACACTAAAAACTCAAGATCAGTGACATTATGCAGATACTGTTTTACCTGAACCTGAAAATGATTCCTCAAATACACAACAACTCCTCCACCACTTCTGCTGGCCATGTGAGGAAAGTTTGTGTAGGACACATGTCTGTTGCGTTTGAACATGGTGTAGCCGTCCAAATGAAGACTGTCTGCAACAAAGGAGCCTTGGAGGTGAGACTCTGTGAGACACAAAACATCTGCTAAACACATTTCATGATGACTCTTGATGCGTCACTGATGTGAGATGGCAAACCCTCCGTATTGT
Organism: Oreochromis aureus; assembly: GCF_013358895.1. Classification (NCBI taxonomy): domain Eukaryota; kingdom Metazoa; phylum Chordata; class Actinopteri; order Cichliformes; family Cichlidae; genus Oreochromis; species Oreochromis aureus. Next base: position 28,771,613 of record NC_052960.1, read on the forward strand.
GATGGATCAGTGTAAGAGTGTCAGGTCTGCTGGCTGTTTCTCTGACCTGAAGAAGAGGCATCATTTCCTCAACACTGGCTTGTCTCATGGTTTGGAGCGCTGCAGTTACCTCGGGATTGGCATAAATCTTGTTCTCATCCAAGTCCTGCAAATAGAGTCCACTGAGAGACGTCACCCTGCTGAGAGCAACATAAGCCATACCTGGTTCAAAAATGTTCTTCATTGAAACTACAGCTGTCTGTGTTGTAAGACCCTGGGTTTTGTGGATTGTGCAGGCAAATGCGAGCTTTACAGGAAACTGTCTGCGTACCGCTCCTTTAAACTTCAGACTCTCCTCTGCTCTCTCAATGTAAACAAGATCATCAGATGCTGCATTAGCACTGCGGTTGTGTCTCATAGGCTGCCGGTTGTCCATTCTGAGCCCCAGTTTAATTATGTGTCCATCATTTTCAGATCTCACCACCTTTATCAGTATACCAAAAGCACCATTGACCAAACCGTTTAGTGTGTCCAAGTTTCTGGTCAGCATCACTCGAGCTCCTTCAGCAACATTCAGGGTGTCGGGTAAATCATTTCGCCCACCTGTAAATGGTTTGTCTCTTCGTGCCATTCTGCCTGTACGTTTATCCTTCTGGAAATCGTCTGCATTGATGATTATAATGTTTGAATGAAGCTTCTTGAGCGTATCTGTGTTGTGGGATTCAACATTCTTGTTGGTGGCATAAATGTGTAAGACCTCAATTGGACATTCTTCTGGTGCAGTCACAGCCTGTGACAACAAATCTCTGTCGCACTGAGAAAGCTCATCTGTCTTTTCTTTGACTCTAATCCTGTTCAGCATCTCTGCAAAGGCCACATCATCTTTCTGACGCATGATCTCGGTTAGAGTGATCATCTGAAAATGCTCCTGCCATAGGTCAATCTGTTCTGGATCATAAACACAGAGAGGCTTAGACTGTCGCACTGGTGGCAGCTGGTAAAAATCTCCAACAGCTAAAACTGACATTCCACCAAAAGGTCTCTGAGTGCCTTTGATTTGTTTCAGTCTTGCATCCACATAGGCAAAAAGGGGTTTTGAAACCATTGAAATCTCATCAATAACAATAATTTCGGCATTCATAAGCTCACATCTGACTTCATCCAGTTGGTTACCAAGTCCTTGAATGGGTGGTTTCAGACTTCTGGGTAGTTTCAGTAGGGAATGTAACGTAGAGCCATTGATAGAAAAAGCTGCTGTCCCGGTAAATGACGTCAGTAAAACAGTTGGATTTGATATGTCAGCTTCTTCTGCATTAGCAGGCAGTCTGCTCAGGATCTTTGATGCTTCAGAGTGAATACATTTAATCAGATGTGACTTTCCAGTTCCTGCACCACCGTTGATATAGAAGAAAAATGGATCTGGGTTCAAACCACAAACTCGCTGAATACACCAGTCTCTTATAGCATAGAACACGCAGGCCTGCTTCTGGTTCAGATTCTGATACATTACACGTACCACAGCTGGATCGACTGCAGGTTGTTCTCTGATGGCTCTGATCTCTGTTACAGCATCAGACTGACGACTGTAGTCAGGGACATTTTCCTGTTCGTTCTCATCATCAGAATGTCTCTCAGGAAGATTCTCATCACATTGCAGCCTCACAACTTCAGATTCAGGAGCAAGATTACACCATTCATCAATCACAACATCCCTATTTTGTTCAAACTCTTCCAGTGCACTCTCAATATCCTCAGAGTTCTTCTCATACTTGTCTTTATTTCTCTTCACAACCCTTTTCACAGACTCACTGTGGTCTGAACATGGAAGTCGTATACAAAACCTGAGTTGTAGAAGGACTGATAGGTTTGGAACCCTTGTGGTTTCAGTTCCTGCTCTGATCTGTGTGGAAGGTAAAGTCTCAACAGTCGACCATAATATTGCTCAGGATCTTTTTCCTGTGAACAGTGGTAATACCTGATTATAGCTGGTTTATCATTCTTTCGCCTTTGTACAAATCCAAGCTGGTTTAGAAGAGGAAGCACATCTTTTCCTTCATTTGGACCACTCACCAACCGGCACAAGGCAGCAAAATCAGCCAGGACATTTCCTCATATTCTGGTGTCTCAGGTCTGCATTTGTATTTATCACTCAAACTTGTCATCCAAATATTACAACTGTCATGTGTTGTGGATTCCAGGTAGCTCATCGGGCGGCTCATTTTTACTGGGTTATCATCTGTTGGTACAAATACAACACTGCGGGAACATTTTTTCATTTTTAGGCCACAGACTCGAGTCACACACTCCTGTGCGCTGATTTTCTCTTTTTGAATAAGCCTGCATCACAGCTCTCATTTCATCACATTCATTGACCGTGTTCTTATCAGAGTTGTCAATAACTGTCTTCAGGTATTCAGAGAGGCCAGATTCTTTCTTCGTTATATATTTACAGAGGTATTCTATACAAGAATAGGCATTCAAGATTAACGAGACATCTAAATTAGAGTTCCAGGCTTCAAGCAGGTCTGGGTTGTAATTGTTAATCCAACAGTCCTTTGGGTCACGTTTCAGAATAAGAGCTGTTTTCTTGTTTATGTCTTGGAGGCATTGCTCATACTCATTCATTGTCAAGTTGCATCGTGACAGAATCTGCTCTATGGTGAGGGAAGCAGCTTCAGGTTCCTTCAGCAGGTTCAACAAAGGTCTGAGTTTGGCTTTTGCAGCTTCAGTGTCTGAATCCTCATCCTGTCTCACAATCATTGTTCTTGTGGCTGGTGGTTTTGGGAACCCAAATCTACAACCAGAGTTCACACTCTTAAAGCATGTTTTTGTGTGGTTTTTGCTGTGCTTTTGTAGTTCAGCAACTTTTTTGTGCAGTTCAGGTTGTTTTTCTGGATCAGGAAGTTGAGCTGAGATGTATCTGTCCACAAAGTCACAGACAGTTTGGTCATCATCCACATCTACTTCTACCTTTTCTCGAATCCACAGCAACATGTGTATATGCGGACTACCTCTGTGCTGGAACCCAACTCTGTAAAAGTAATCAATGATTTCACCAAGGGGCTGTGCAGGAGAAAAAAGCAAATCTCTGAACAAAGCCTCAACACGCTTATCAAACATTCGCATGGTGGTTACTGGATTTGATCTTAGAATTTCACACTTTTCTGACCAGTCCAGGGCTTCGAAATCAACCTCTTCACGTTGTTGTCTCTTTATTGCTTGAATCACTTCAGGCCATCTCATCTCAGCAGCAGAGAAAGTGACAAAGAACTGAGGTGTTCCTATTTGACGGACCATACTGAATAAATCTCTGGTAGTTTTCTGCCAGTAAGCTGGAGTTCCTCTGAGTGGCTGCATAAATCTGATTGCATCTTTATTTCTTACCAGCTTCTCTACTTCTGTCTTACTTTGTAACATTCCTGATGTGATTTTGCGTCCATCTTTGGTCATAGTTTTACCTTTCCTTAGCTGTATTGTCATGCTGGAATTAGCCAAGTGTATTTCAGTGACAAACTGTGAGAAAAACAGGTAATTCGTATCTTTAGCAAATCTTGCATCAATGTTGAAAAGCCTTGACTTGAAGTAAGCACTTGGTGTGAGTTTAAGACGTCTCTTTTCATCCAGTGTATTCTGACCAGTAGGAAACTGCACAGGAAATGCCATGGCTTCCAAATGAGGAGTTCTGAAGAAGCTAACAGGATTGTTTCTTTCTGCAGGAGCCACACAATATGTGTTATCAGTGAAACAGAGAATCTCTTCTGAAATGTCAACAGGCTGCAGACAACTTTCTAGAGCAAAACCTCCATTGTTCAAATCACTTTCTGGTTCCTCTGGATTTTGTTCTTCTGGTTGTTCATCACAGGATAGCATGTTAATATCTTGTTCACTTTCAGACTCCCTTCGCGCAAAAAGGGCATCTTTTTCATAGTTGTCAATTTCCATTAAATCTGCTTCATCATAATCATCACTTGCCATGCTGGCTTCATCACTGCTGTCATCATCAGGTAACGTTGGATCACAAAGCAATGCATCATCTCTGATAACAATATCTGTGTACTGTGGATGAATTTGTTTCAGTTTACGCAGGGCTTGGATCAGTTTAGACCAGGTGACAGTCTGGAACAGCTGATGGCCTTTGTAGCACAGTCGTCTTTTCAGCTTGATCCTCATTATCTGTGATTGGTTTCTGAGCCTCGGTAAACAGTCAACTGTTTGTTGGACTTCAGATGGTACACACACCACATTACCACGTATGAGTCTTTGTCTGCCCTTTGGAAGTGGAATAATCTTAGCAAAAGGTATGCATTTGGCAATCAGATGTCTCTCCAGAATGTTGAGATCACACAGTTCAGCTGGAATATCCTGCAGATCTAAACCGTTAACAGCAGCAAGCCTTGGCATGCGTCCACTTTTGAGGGAACTGTGACACGTGTGACAGATATACTCCTTTTTTCTCTCAACAGGAAAGCTGCAGTGATCATTACATGCTTCATCACACATATGAACAAATTTACCAGTTAGACACTGCTGAGCTACAGTTTCGTGTTTTGAGTAATTGTTTCTTTTGCAGATTTTCACCTGATTAGGAAAAGAAGCTTTTAGACAAACAGTACAAACATAAGATGGTGCTGATTTAATGTTTGATCTGAAACGAGATATGGCCTCATTCATTAAAGTGTTATCTGGATGAGACTGTAAACTTTCAGCTGGTCGATGCATCTGGCGATATTTTCTTTTTATGTTCATTGCACATCTGATATTATGCATCTGTCTAAAAGAAAAACTGTTCCAATATTTTACTCTCATTCGTTCTCTCATATTGTCCTTGTGTTGCTGATGAAATTGTCTCTCTTCTCCATAACGTTTAGTGATATAACATTGTTTTTTCTGTCTAAATTCTTCACTTTCTTTATATAGGTTAGAAACATATGACCTCATGTAAGCTTTATGTTTCTCTCTGAATTCAGCACAAGTTCTGTATGTTCTTGTTATTCGTTCCTTCTGCTTTTCTCGGAACACGGGAGATTCTCTGTGTGCTCTTGTTATTCGTTCCTTCTGCTTTTCTCGGAACACGGGAGATTCTCTGTATGTTCTTGTTATTCGTTCCTTCTGCTTTTCTCGGAACACGGGAGATTCTCTGTATGTTCTTGTTATTCGTTCCTTCTGCTTTTCTTTGAATATAGGATTGTCTTTATACATCCTTATGACACGTTCTCTTTTTCTCTCTCTAATTTTGGCACTTTCTCTATAGATCCTTCTCATTTGCTCCTTCTGTTTTTCCTTAAAATCATCTCTTTCCTTATAGATCTTTCTCAAATGTTCCCTCTGTTTCTCTCTATATGTAGGATTTAGCTTATATAGATTACTTTTGTACACACTCTTCTTTTGTCTGTGACCAGGATCATTAGACTTTCCACTGGAATTTCTTTTCTTTGCCTCAAAGCTTTCATTGGAAGTGTACATCTGCCTTTCTTTCTTTTTCTGATTTTCCTTTCTTTCTTTCTGGTAGTTTTTGTTGGGCCAGTGATCTTCTCCTCATTTTTTTCCTTTCCTGTTTACTATATTTCAGCAGTTTATGTGAAAGTTCCTGTGTTGTCTTGGTTGAACAGGAGGCAGCGGTTGGATCCTTCTGAGGAACAGAATCTGATGTTACCTGAGGTTCTCTCAAAGAAGATGCAGATGTTTCTTTTTGTAAAAAATCAGAAGGACGATGGTTGCTTTCAGCAGCAGCTGTCTCATTTGAATAATCCACTCTGGATGATGTCACTTCTCTGGTTAAAGTGTCACTCACAGTTTTCTGTGTCTGCTCAGTGGATGTCTGGGAGTTTAATTCAGGAACAGGTTCATTTAAATCTGGTGCTGGAGCACTTGTAGCGCATTGTCTGTATTCGGTGTTTTGATTAGCATCTCTTTGGTAAGCAGCGTTTTCACTGTGAAACTCGATGGGCTGTAGCTCATAAGTGCAGGTTGGTGCGATGTTAAACATTCGGTACAAACATTTGAGCCTGTCAATCATGTCGTTAAGACGTGTGAATTTTAACATTACTGCAGTTCCACCACTTACACTTAGTGACAATGGCATTCCTGTAGACTTACGTGGGTGAGGGTCAAAGTATGCGTATTCACCTGAAGTCAGCCTGCAAACTGCGATGACTGTTCCTCCCATGACTAGCAAAGCGTAGCGAAACTCTGAAGCCAAACACTGTAGTCCCTGTTCAAGGCTCGGAAGATGATCTGTACTATCAAATGTGCCATAACGAGCAAACTGAGACATATCCACTTGATACTCGTGTCTGCGGCTGGTGACCACTGTGGGAAGCTCATCACAGGCTAGAAACACACTGTTCACAAACCTCTTTCTGGCATCTGAATACACGGCATTGCCTTTGTCCAACACACGGTTAAGATCTGCTCTGGTAATGAATTCATCCTCATGTAAGAATGAGAGGAAAACCAAACTGTTCGCCATGCATTGCTGATTCCGGTACTTTCCATACTTAGCAGAGGCCTGGCTTCGGGATGCACAGATGCTACTCACTCGTGGACGACTTTCACTGTTTGTAACCTGTACATGAGACGGTCCTGGAGCTTCTCCATCATGCTGCGTTTGCAGAGTTACCTGGGGTTCAGTCTGGATTACCTGCTGTACTTTGGCATCTGGCACACATGCTGAGCAAACACCTCTCTTTACCAGATCTGCATAAGACTCTGCGGCTGTCTGAACGCTGAGCTGCACTTCTGGACTGGGAATACTTGTAACAGACACCTTTACCTGTTCACCGATCTGAGAAACATTTACCTGTTCCTTCTCCTTTTGCCATCTAAGCTTCTGGGACTGCGACCTTTGACCTTTCCTTGGCATTTTGTGCAAGTACAAACTGGACCTTATATGTATTTATACACAAATGTAAACAAAACTCAACCTGTAAACACTAAAACAAAAATCAATGACTCCTCAAGTTTCTATTAAATGGATAAATGTAACACTATACAAATGGTAAAGTATTCTTATAACTATGTAATTGATGTAAAAGGCTGACTTAAATGCAAACTCAATATAAAAGTTATTGAAAGTTCTTTAAAAACAATTTTATTGTAGCTTTTTCAAAAACTGTATATTAATACTTCTTTTTTTTTTAACCAGACTAGTTAATGAATAGGTCTATACTTCTGTGAAGTAATATGCAGAATAAATCTCAACAATCAATCAGCAGGCTATAATAAAACTCTTAGCTTTGAAGTAGACTTTGTGTAAATCTTTCAGATATCTAAAATTTAAAGCAAATATAAGGAGCTGTGATGGTGTGGTGATCAGATGACAGGCGATGGGGATTCTTCAGCTGGATGTTCTGCAGCAGTCAGGAAACAGGAAGTCTGGGTTCTCAGGGCAGCCTCTAGATAACAATTGTAACTGAACACTTACACTGAGTGACAAAAAAGGGTTTGTCCTTAAATAATAATAGTTTAAACTTGTAGTCAAATGTTACAATCAATGAAACAGACTTAAAAAATGTATTTGAATCTAATTTAATATTTATGTAAATACAGCAGTCTGAATGTATATATTACAAAATAACCAGATTGTCTTATTACAAATAAACCTTTAAGAAGAGGTGTATATTTTATATAATTTATTAAAGCAATTGCACCTGTAAGCCAAACAGCCAATCAATGTTTATTCCAAAGTGTAATGCAAAATTAAAATGACAAGTGTAGGGCTGTGTAAGTAGTTTCTACTGTGAGTTCTACTGTACTGTAATTCTACTACTGTATATTCAACATTCTACTTGTAATTTCCAGTAAAATGAGTGGATGAGTTTAACGACAGGAAAGAAGGAGCAGTGAGAGCAGAGATCTCTCAGATTTCTGAAAACAGATCGTCGAAGTTGTGGTAACCTCAATTTCCAAAAACTTGTTTTTTTGTCAAACTTGGTTTCTTGTCAAACTTGGTTTCTTGTCAAACTTGGTTTCTTGTCAACACAGGTTTAAGCTTGTCAAAATTAGATAGAGCTCATGGCGGAGAAATGATAGAAGATAGAATGGCTTGTCAAAAAAGATGGAGCAGGGAGAGGGAGAGTGATAGGACAGACTGAAATTGCTTGTTAATTGCTTGTCAACGATAGAGGGAGAGGGTTTTCTGCAGCAGGTCACCTGTAAGACAAAAAGAGACTGGAATTAGGCATATTTTCAATAAACATGGCTTTCCAGTATTTTTCGGACTATAAGTCACACTTAAAATCCTTGAGTTTTCTCAAAAATCAACAGTTTACCTTATGTATTAATTCTGGCTGTGCTTACTGACCTCAACCCAATTTTATGTGCTACACGGCACTCAAACATCTGTCAAAATGTTTTAGTATGACTTTGGAAAGCTACAAAGCTGCAGCGCTTGATGGATTGTTGGAGCATTACAGCTACAGTAGTCAGGAGCCTTGCCGAGTAATTCGTATTGTGCTTAAACATAATATTATGGTGTGTATGAGGACCTGGCATCTGTTTAGAGACATGCGTACGAAGCAGATTTCAAACCGATCAATCCATGAAGAATTTGATAGATTTGTGGAAGAGGACTGAACAGAAAAAGTGAGTGTATTGTTGTGTTACCACTGAAAAATGTTGAGAGTTATTGTGAATGAGTTGAATAGTTTGAGTTATCTGAATATTTGGTTAGCTGCATACGCCTTATAATCCCAAAAATACAGTACATACAGGGCTTTACATATTGAAGAGTTCCACAGTACATTATTGGACTGAACTTATTGAAAATGCTCAAAAATGGTGGTGGAACTATTCTAAAGAAACTTTTAGATTGTATTTACACAATAAAAACAAACAGTGTCTATAAACTTAAACCAAGATGTGCTGCTACAATAACCTACTGTAAATATCATATGGTAGAACAAAACCCATACACGGAGGTTAGAGCAGACAGTTTCAGGCCACCTGCTTAAAATTTATGCCACATCACATGTTCCTTAATCCCCAAAGTTCTCAAATTCCTGTTTCTGTGTGTACTTACCTGGGACAACAGTACATCATAATATCTGGGCACACAGAAACAGGGATTTGAGGTCCGTTAACATAAAAGTAAACAATACTTTATTCAGTATGACTTTTAGCAAAATGATAAATTTGGAGATGGATGGTTCCTACAAAGCAGTTTCTACATATTTCAGTCACATGTTTAATACACAGGCATAAGCACTAAATCTAGGACGTACTTATAATGGCCGACTTAAAGGCCTAATTAAAAATGTAGTATGACGATAATTTCTTTGTAGATCATTTAATCATAAAATATAGAAATGAATGCTGTATCTGTGCTTTTGATTTTTTCCAGTCATCAACAAAATCTTTAATAAAAAGACTAATTCAAAGAGCAGTTTTCAGACAGTGACTTAATTTAATGAAGGGAAAGAAGCTTTTGAAATCCACAAGGCCCTACTTGAAGACTTAATTGTATCTAAACTGCTGTTCATGAGCTGCTCTAATGTGAAAAAAGATGCGCTGCTACAATAACCTACCGACCTCTGTAGGTCTGGAAATGTTTACACAGACTTTTCTAGGATTTTATGACTTTTGATGATCACCAACAGCTGTGCTCACTCACTGCACTAAACTGAATCTCCTATAATGAGAAACATTTCCCAGCACTGCACCTCAGAAGAACCTTTACTTACCAGACTTGAGACGATCAGATCAGCAGTCTAGAGAAAGGAAACAATTCATCAGATCACTGTTTGATGATTCAGACTGTTGAGCCTCTTCACACACAATCCAACTTACTGTGACACAAATTAGCTAGTAAAATCCTCAATTACTTTAAGCTTTTTTAAGTTTACTGTAGTCTAAAGAGGAGATAATTGAACTGCACGGTCTCACATAGCTATAGCAAGTGTAATAAAAACATTATTACTACAGAAATGCAAAGAATAGGCACCAATATTTGTTGGCACAAGTGCAGGATACACCAAATATTTCCTACACAGAAGCCTTGTGGCTCCAACATTTTCTACAATAGGTCAGAGCTAATAAAGTGTGAAAAACCAAAACTTTTAATGTCCTTTCAGGTTAAAAACATTAAATACAAAGTAATTCTTTAAATCAGAGGCAACAGAAAACCTCATCATGTTTTGGTTAGTCTGATATGAATATGCAAATCCTAAAATACATGTAAATATTGACATGTTACAATAACAGAGGTGCAGAATGTTTTGTGATTAAAATTAAATGTCTTAAAATATTACACTAAAAAGTCCTTTAATTGTACCCGTTGCTAGGAATATTTATGTATGTTGCAATGTCCATTTTTGGCAACATTTCTATTTAATTTTAAAACACATATTCACTAAATAAGTAATAAACTAATTAGACACACTGGCTGTAATGTACCTAACAATGTCCACTCACACCTCTGGTTCTCTTCGTTTTTATTATTGCTTAACTGTTAAAGCTATTACTTATACCGAGTCAGGCAAAATACTTCTACAGTGTTCTGACTTTAATGTACTACATCAGCAGAATTTGAGAGACAATATAAATCAATACCTGTGCAGCTCTTAAGTGTTTGAGCAACCACTTATACTGACTCCCCTAAAACACTTTCATTGTTTTGTCTGCTACTTAAATCCACAAACATAAGGAGAAAATGAACAACTGTATAAAGACATCCGACATTTAACTATGTTTGGATTCAATAAGCCATAAAAATTTAAATCATACATAAATGGGCTATTAAACTTCAGGGACAGTCAGAGGCCCTGTGTGGGGCTTTTTGCTACAGGTCACAAATCCTGTGTTTTTGCCAATCAGTAAATGGAAACATATCACAAAAAGTCAAACTACTGTATGTAAGTTGCCAAATGTGCTTGCCAAATGCCAGGTTCATACTGCTTCAGTTACAATCACTGTTTACTTACCAGCAAAGGCAAAACCAAAGATCTCTTTCACTCTGTGTAACAAAAGACAAAGCACAAAAACACAGAATGAAACAACTCAAATCAGCATCACAATCAATACTGCATCACTCTGTGTAGTCCAAAAGATTCAGTACACTTCTTTGTTTACCACAGCAACAAACAACTCACCTCTTTTTTTCTACACCTTATTAAAGATTACTGTCTTCATTAAGGTAAAATGGGGTTTCATCTATTTGTAATAAGCCACACAAGTTTCTCAGTTATGTGATAGCTCTATTAGTTTGGTGCTATTAGATAACAGAGTAGATTTAATAAGCAATGATTTGCTACACCTAGCAGTGCACACTTTATCAAATTCTGACATCACAATTTAAAAGCATGAACAATCATAAATGAAAGCTTGGATGATATATTTGTAGGCTTCAACATTTGAGTTGGTGGGCATTCAAATTCTGCTTCCTAAAAATATCATCACCTGCACACAGTATCATTTAGTATCATTTAATATGCTGTTGTTTTAAATATCTACATATCATAATTTATTATATTAATGGCGCACTGCTGCATTTTATTTATTTGAAGGTGGCCTTTTTATATTTCATTCATTTTTCACAAAGTGAGAAGTTAAACAGTGCTGCATGTGTAGGGTTTTAAAAAAAAAAAAAAAAAACAACCTGCACAAACAAGTGTTTGTTAAAGAGTTCTTAAAATTTGACTAAAAACTAGAATGAATTAATTTAAAAAATTTCTTGTTAAGAGATGTTATTCTTATATTATGTGTTTTATCCTTAGCTCTCTCCCTTCTGTTAATTAACCCACAACACAAACACACACGGCACAGGCACGTGACTCTTTTTCTCCCGGCTTTCAGTCAGAGGGAGTAAAATGGCTCCTTTGAAGTTGCCACCCTGCTGCTTCAGCAGCTAATCAGTGGTTCTAAAATGGCGGCTCATTACCTTACAACCTAAAGAATGAGGCCGTTTTAACTGACTGATTTGTGAAGAGGAGAACTAACTTCAGCTTCCCTAAGAGACTCAGAAACACTAACACACCGAATGAACCATATTAATTTCACACTGGGCCTATAGGAGCTAGGCTAGGCGTTAGCGCTTAGGTTGTTAGGGCTAGCATACCAAACACTCCTTTTAAATACTAAAATTACAACGTTTCACTAAAAAAGCAGCCATTGTGTTACTTTTACATGACTTGTACTTGACTGGCTTTATAAGTCACTAACAACAACTGGGTAAATCACTCAAACAGCTTGTAGACATTTCATTTCAGAGAAGAGAGACAGAGAAGCAGCGCTTACCGGCAGGGATCCAGCAGAGAGTGGGCGGAGATTAAGGAGTCAGCCAGAGACGTAAAAAAAGAGGCATTCACGGGTAGTGGGAAATTTCGCCATTACACAAACTTGGCATTGAAAACGTGAAAAATATATGTAAATTTAAATATTATTATACTAGATTTTTTGCAACAAAAACAATTAGCAGAAATTTAATTCTATAAGTTTAATAAATGTTTCAAACAGGATTCTTTGAATTTGAAATAATGGTTAAAAGACATAAATAAACAAGGTCATTATGTTAAAATGTACTGTATTATGATAGATTTATTTAACTGACTGCAGTAATAGGAACAGTCTTCTTCTGAACACCAACACCAAGGAGCTGGTGTTGGTGTTCATGAAGCTTCAGCTTCAAAGCTGAAGCTGTCTGCAAAAACTAGCTGAAAAGCTGAAACATTGCAGAAATTTGTAATAACTTTGCAGAAGCATAAGAACCTAGCAAAAATGTAATTACTTAGCAGAACTGCAATAACATAAAGAAAACATAATACTTGGCAGAAATACAATAACATAGTAGAACTTAGCAGAAATATTGTAACTTACCAGAAACATGATATCTTCTCAAAAATACAAGAATTTAGGAGAAATAGTATAAGATAACAGAAAGAATATATTTAGCCAAACATTCTTAAACATTACAGAAATACTATGATTTAGAGAAACAGTACAACATAGCAAAAATACTATATTAAGCAGAAATAGTATGATTTAGCAGAAATGCTGTATTTAGCACAAATCTTATAAAATAGCAGAAATAGTATGATTTAGCACAATAGTAATAACTTGAATAGAAAAATTGGAAAAGCAAAATGGACAGCTGAAAACATGCTGAACATGCTATGGGTCCCTCACATATAATTGTTAAATGAAAAAAATCGGCAAAAAAAAATGTAACAGCCACACAATCACAAATATGGACACATATGGAAACACACATGCACAGAGAGACACACACACAAGATCCAATTCAGTCAACCAGTCTAAATATATTGAATTTGAATCTTACAATGAGATGATCCCATAAAAAGGCTTTCTCTCTCTCTCTCTCTCTCTCTCTCTCTCTCTCTCAGTCACTCACTCACACACACACACACACACACACAGCATCAGAAAGTGAACAGGGGCTGTTAACAGCATATTTCTAGGTCAGTCAAACAGCTGTGAGATTCTCAATTTGAATCCACCAATCAGAGGGGCTGTGTGCTTTTTCCTGCCAAAACTGGTGCACCAAGTGCAGGCTTTTACAGCACAGAGAGAGACAGGATTTTTGCAGTCCATTTCTCATAGTGAGGACTCCCCTCAAACAAACAGCCATAAATTCCTAATTGTAGGGGCTAAAACGGTCATTCTTAGACTGTTGTTTTCAGAAGAGATGGGAGAATCTTGAAATGTTGACCATTTAAAATAAAAATATGAAATATCATAGATATATGACATAGATGATTGGTTGTCTTAGAAGCCATGAATGCCCCAATATGCAAATTTGAATGTGCCAGGCCTCAGATATGATTGGCTGGCTGGGAAGCCATGAAGGCAACAATATGCAAATTTGAATGTGCAAGCCCTCGGATATGATTGGTTGTCTTTGAAGCCATATAAAAAGCAGTAAAACTGTACTATGATTTGGTAGAAAAACTATAATTAATCAAAAATACTATATTTGGCAGAAATACTATTTTTTAGCAGGAACACTATATTTAGCACAAATCTTATGAAATAGCAGAAATAGTATGATTTAGCAGAAATGCTGTATTTGGCACAAATCTCATAAAATAGCAGACATAGTATGATTTAGCAGAAATGCTGTATTTAGCACAAATACTGGAAAGCAGCAGAAATGCTATGACTTAGCACAATAGTAACAACCTAAACAGAAAAATTGGAAAAGCAAAATGGACAGCTGAAAAAATGCTGAACATGCTAAGGGTCCCTCAAATGTAATTGTTAAATGAAAAAAAAAATCAGCAAAAAAGAAGTATAACAGTCACACAATCACAAATATGTACACATATGGTAACACACATGCACAGACAGACAGACACAGGATCAAATTCAGTCAACCAGTCTAAATATATTGAATTTAAATCACACACATGCACACGCACACACACACACACACACACACACACACACACACACACACAGCAGCAGCAGCAGCATCAACAAGTGAACAGGGGTTGTTAACAGCCTGTTTCTAGGTCAGTCAAGCAGCCTGGGAGCTGCTAAATTTGAATCCACCAATCAGAGAGGCTGTGTAGTTTTTCCCGCCAAAACAGGTGCACCTCTTTTTACACACATGCAGCACAGAGACAGAATTTGTGCTGTCTAGTTTTCATAGTCAGGATTCCCCTCAAACAAATGGCTATAATTTCCTAACCGTAGGGGCTAGAACAGTCATTCTTACACCGTTTTGTTCAGAAGAGATGGGGGAATCTTAAAGTATTGACAATTCATCATTAAAATATGAATTATTGAAGATATTTGACTTCTAATGCACCATAACTGAGTAGAGGCAAAGCGAAAACTGCCTTGACTTGCCCTCAAACAACGCTTTCTAACTCTAAATCTATTTGGAGTATCAATATCATTCTTTCACCGTAAGAGACAGCAGGCTTTGGTGAACAGTCATGGAAATTTTCAGGTCTCTGTGGAAATCCATCAAAAAGATATGACGAGAGAAAAAAGTGGTTCATTTCCAGAGTTTGAAATCTGAAGAAATCTGAGCGAGGGACAAATTTCCTACCCTCAAACAAACCCAATTCATGGCCAAATTGTAATAGGTGAGAAAGAAATTCTTGAATTGTGAGCGTCAGGAGTGTCTGAAGATATATTGGCACAAGCCTCATGTCTTAACTTCGCTTCGTTAAGGAGATATCACGATTTGAAAATGCCTTTCATTAGAGAAATCCAGCGGTGATTTTGAACAAGCTCTCCATTGACTTTCTATGGAGAGTTTTGCGACTTTGTGTTGGTCTGAGGAGATTTGCCAAAATTCTATTATACAGAAATACTGTAATCAGCACATATACTGTAACATGACAGAAATTCCTCCACTTAGTAGTAATACTATAGCATAACACAAATATTATGATTTGGCACAAAAACCATGATTTGGCAAAATACTATGATTGAGCAGAAGTACTACGATGTAGTAAAAGTACTTTGATTTAACAGAAATACAATTATGGAGGAGTAATACTTTAAAATGGGAGAAATATTGATACACACACACATACACAGAGCCTAAAGGGAACAGTATTTTTGCCATGGAGTGTTAACAAGAATCTGTGGTCCATATTAGAAAAGCTGCAAAAATCATAAAAGTTTTCAGAATTGTAATAAATGATGAATATGAATTAGTGGTCTGTGATAGTGTATTAATTTGTAGGAAAAAAAAACATGTCGCCCAAGGTGGAATTGAACCCACGACCTTTGGGTTGCAGACCTGTGTCATTACAAACTGTGCCACTGGGAAAGAGAAGGAGGGCCTGGAAAACAGGGTGATGAGCAGTCAGAATTAGATCGCGGTGAGAGGCGAAGAATGCCTTTTTTTGGAGTTACAAAACGTCGTGTAACTCAAAAAATAGGTGGACTAGAAGCATAATTCTTGTACTGGGTGAATCAGCGGACTTTGGTGTACTTTGACTGCGATTTTCATTGCTCTTTGTACATCCCTTGCTGAGATATGACGAGAGAAGAAAGGGCAGACCTCAGATATGATTGGCTGGCTGGGAAGCCGTGCAGGCCCTGATATGTAAATTTGAATGTCTCAGTCCTCAGAGGATTGGCTGCCTGGGGACCTGGCAGAAATATATAGTAATAGTATGATTAAGCATAAATACTACATTTAGCAGAAATACTGTATTAAGCACAAATCCTATAAAAAGCAAAAATACTATATTAAGCACAAATCCTATAAAAAGCAGGAATACTATATTAAGCAATATAAATATCCTATAAAAATCCTATAAAAAGCAAAAATACTATTCTATGATTTGGTAGAAAAACTATAATTAATCAGAAATAATATATTTGGCAGAAATACTATATTTAGCACAAATCTTTTAAAAAAGCAGAAATAGTATGACTTAGCAGAAATGTTGTATTTTGCACAAATCTTATAAAATAGCAAAAATTGTATGATTTAGCAAAAATACAGTATTTAGCACAAGTCTCATAAAAGAGCAGAAATAGTATGATTTAGGAGAAATGCAGTATTTAGCACAAATCTTGTGAAATAGCAGAAATGCTGAAAAGCAGCAGATATGCTATGACTTAGCACAATAGTAATAACTTAAATAGAAAAATTGGAAAAGCAAAATGGACAGCTGAAAAAATGCTGAACATGCAAAGGGTCCCTCAAATGTAATTGTTAAATGAAAAAAAAAAATCAGGGAAAAAGTATAACAGTCACACAATCACAAATATGGACACATATGGAAACACACATGCACAGAGAGACACACACACAAGATCCAATTCAGTCAACTAGTCTAAATATATTGAATTTGAATCTTACAATGAGATCATCCCATAAAAAGGCTTTTCTCTCTCTCTCTCTCTCTCTCTCTCTCTCTCTCTCTCTCTGTCACACACACACACACACACACACACACACGATCCAATTCAGTCAACCAGTCTAAATATATTGAATTTAAATCTTACAATGAGATAATCCCATAAAAGGCTCTCTCTCTCTCTCTCTCTCTCTCACACACACACACACACACACACACACACACACAAGATCCAATTCAGTCAACCAGTCTAAATATATTGAATTTGAATCTTACAATGAGATCATCCCATAAAAAGGCTTTCTCTCTCTCTCTCTCTCTGTCACACACACACACACACACACACACACACACACACACACACACACACACACACACACACAAGATCCAATTCAGTCAACCAGTCTAAATATATTGAATTTAAATCTTACAATGAGATCATCCCATAAAAAGCCTCTCTCTCTCTCTCTCTCTCTCTCACACACACACACACACACACATACACACACACACACACACACAAGATCCAATTCAGTCAACCAGTCTAAATATATTGAATTTGAATCTTACAATGAGATCATTGCATAAAAAGGCGCGCGCTCTCTCTCTCTCTCTCTCTCTCTCTCTCTCACACACACACACACACACACACACACACACACAGGGAGAGAGAAGTAAGTTTCTAGCTCAGTCAAGCAGCCTGGGAGCTGCTGAATTTGAATCCACCAATCAGAGAGGCTGTATACTTTTTCCCGCCAAAACAGGTGCACCAGCTTACACACACACCACAGAGAGAGACAGGATTTGTGCAGTCTATTTTCCATAGTGAGGACTCCCCTCAAACAAATGGCTATAATTTCCTAACCGTAGGGGCTAGAACGGTCATTCTTACACCGTTTTGTTCAGAAGAGATGGGGGAATCTTAAAGTGTTGACAATTTATCATTAAAATATGAGTTATTGAATATATTTGACTTCTAATGCACCATAACTGAGTAGAGGTGAAGCGAAAACTGCCTTGACTTGCCCTCAAACAACGCTTTCTAACTCTAAATCTATTTGGAGTATTTATATCATTCTTTCACCGTGAGAGACAGCAGGCTTTGGTGAACAGTCATGGAAATTTTCAGGTCTCTGTGGAAATCTATCAAAAAGATATGACGATAGAAAAAAGTGCCTCATTTCAAGAGTTTGAAATCTGAAGAAATCTGAGCGAGGGACAAATTTCCTACCCTCAAACAAACCCAATTCATGGCCAAATGGTAATAGATGAGAAAAAAATTCTTGAATTGTGAGCGTCAGGAGTGTCTGAAGATATATTGGCACAAGCCTCATGTCTTAACTTTGTTTCGTTAAGGAGATATGACGATTTGAAAATGCCTCTCATTACAGAAATCAAGCGGTGATTTTAAACGAACTCTCCATTGACTTTCTATGGGGATTTTTGAGACATTGTGTTGCTCTGAGGAGATTTGCAAAAATTCTATAAATCCCACAACAATGATAGTGACATTTTCTGAAAGCCAGCATAAATACCTACGTTTTGATGTATAATTTGTGTGGGTTGAGTGAAAATTGAGCGAGTAGCAAGAAGTTGTTCGGACATGAAGAGAAGACTGCAAAACTTACAGTGGCTCACTGAAAGCCAAGTGCATAGCAACCATAACAACACATGTATTTTGTGAAAAATCACAAAAATGAAACTGAAAACTTAAACAGGGATAAGATGAAAATGGTAACAGATATGAAAAAGCTGAATCATTCATGAATAGCCCAATAATTTGAGAACATTTTAAAGTTTGAATGGTTGTTCTAGGTGAAAGTAGGACAAAGTAGTTAAGTTTCAAAAACAAGCAAGTTTTAGCAGAATTTTGGAAGTTTTCCATTCATTTCAATGGGACAAAAAAAAGCATAAAAAGCATAATATTTTAAAAAGTATAATAGTTAAAAATACCAAAAGTCATAGCGATCATTAGCAGAAATAGCAGAATAGTTTAAAATTTGAACGGTGAAAATCGGCTGAAAATTGTGGAAGTAGAAAAGTGCCAAAAAAGTACAAAAAAGTGGCAACTAGAATAATAACTAGAAAAATTTGCATTTCCTGCGAAAATGCAGTGTGGATGCTTTAAAGCTGAAGCTGTCTGCTGAAACTAGCTGAAAAAGCTGAAAAGTTGCAGAAATTGTAAAAACTTTGCAGAAGCAAAGGAACTTTGCTAAAATGCAGTAACTTAGCAGAACTGTAATATCTTAGAGGAAACATAATACTTGGCAGAAATACAATAGCATAGCAGAACTTAGCAGAAATATTGTAACTTACCAGAAACACGATAACTTCTCAAAAATACAAGAATTTAGGAGAAATAGTATAAGATAACAGAAAGAATATATTTAGCCAAACATTCTTGAACATTACAGAAATACTGTGATTTAGAAAAACAGTACAACATAGAAGAAATGCTGTGATTTACCAGAGACACTGTAATATACTATGAATATTGTAATTTTATATGAATACTATGTTTTAGCAAAAATACTCCAATTTAGCACAAATATTATAACATAGCAGAAATACTATTCTATAGCAGAAATGCTATATTTAGAAAGAAAAATATAATATAGTAGAAATACTATGATTTAGCAGAAATCCTACAATATAGCTTAAACGAAAAATAAGTCCAGCTAAGACACAGACCCTTGCCGAGCGATCGGGCGATTAAACAAATTTTAGCCACCTCACTATCAGCCAAGCCTGGGTGGTTTTTCACGAAGGTCGCTAGTCGCGCTAGCTAGCTAAGCTAGCGGCGCTAGCTAGCTAGCTAGCCAGCCAGCCCGGCTATCAGCAACACGTAAGAGAACTGTTGCTAAATAAACTACACCTAAACTCGGTTTATATCTGACCCAAATAGAGTGCAGGTCATAACTTCTTACCTGAAATTCAGTTCACCTCACGCTCCTGCCTTCGCTTTCCCTGATCCACGATTGACCTCCGCGTTAGCAAACACCGGACGATCGGCGGTAGCCTCACCGCCTTGTATGTCTCGTTCGCGGCATGTCCTTTCTGTCACACACCGGTGGATAGCTGCCCTCTGTTGTAGCTCCACCACCAAACAACTCAGTTATTTTTTCCACATCGACCAGCATCATCGGCCCATATAAAGCGAAAAATAAGTCCAGCTAAGACACAGACCCTTGCCGAGCGATCGGGCGATTAAACAAATTTTAGCCACCTCACTATCAGCCAAGCCTGGGTGGTTTTTCACGAAGGGGCGCTAGCTAGCTAAGCTAGCGGCGCTAGCTAGCTAGCCGGCTATCAGCAACACTTAAGAGAATTGTCGCTAATATGGGATGTCTTGATAAAACGAGCAGATATTTGAAGTTTACACACCTACATTCTCACCTGAAAATATGTTAAAAGTGTATTTTGTGACCTAGAAACACGAATAAAAGACATATAAAACGAAGTGGTGTCCGCCATTGTTTGACTCGGTAGAGGCATGCTATGAATTGTGGGATATGTAGTTTTCACCAAGCATGGCGCCCTTTAGGCCGTACTACTCCCGGTATACCACTAGAGAGAGCCAACACACCACAAATGAAGTCTGTTTCTATGGTGCCAAAAGCAGAATCTTTCTCAGGAGCCTAGAAATTGGCCTAAATTTGCACTAAAATCTAAATATTTCAAAAACTATAAAAGTTATAAACACCAAAAGTCACACCATACTAGCCCAGCTCCAGCCGCACAAAATGATGTAACATATGTACCCCTATTGTCAAAACTGTTTGGCAGAGGAGCGCGGGAAAATTTTCACTAAAATATTAATATTTAAAAAACTATAATAGTCATAAACACCAAAAGTCATAGCACACCATTCCAGATCCAGCCGCACAAAATGAGGTAACATATATGAAGCTTTTCTCAAAACTGCGGGGCGTGATACGTGCCGAAATTTAGGCGGAAGATGGAGAATAAAAATAATAATAATAATAATAACTAGAAAGCGAAAATTTCAGAAGAAATTTTATGTGTGCCTATGCCGCTGCTAATCTGTGTAGTTTTCCATTCATACGGCTACAGACAGCAAAACTCAGAAGAGCAGCCATTTTCCACCATGAATTATGGTAAAACAAACACCGCTCGCGCCTCACAGATGACAGCTTACAGTTTTGGGTAAAGATGAGGTCACTTTGTACAGCCCCGATTTGCAGGCGCTGTGCACACAGGTTCATAAGCAGAAGTCCCTCTGTACCACGGCAGACCCCGACAATGTTTGCACGAACACACTTTGAACCAGTACGTTATGGACCACTTTTCACACATGGTTGGTGTACCCTCCCAGCCAGCTGTAGCTTTTCAACTCACAGCCCGACACACACCCAAAAACAGCCGAGAGAGCACAGACTACGCCCGAGAGGTGTGATTGCAGATGCCCCTCAGGTGGGTCCACCTCCCCTGCAGCGGCACTGCAGACCACGCCCGCCACACATATCAAACACGTAAAATAAATATTTATGCACTTTTGCATTCACTTTTTGTTTTTGTTATTTTTACACAGTGTTCTGAATGATGAACAATGGTCTACAGCCAATCTTGTGTATTATTATACAAACTTTGGTTGTAAGATTCAGATAACTATTTAATAAAAGCTAAATATTTTATACAGGGAGTGCAGAATTATTAGGCAAATGAGTATTTTGTCCACATCATCCCCTTCATGCATGTTGTCTTACTCCAAGCTGTATAGGCTCGAAAGCCTACTACCAATTAAGCATATTAGGTGATGTGCATCTCTGTAATGAGAAGGGGTATGGTCTAATGACATCAACACCCTATATCAGGTGTGCATAATTATTAGGCAACTTCCTTTCCTTTGGCAAAATGGGTCAAAAGAAGGACTTGACAGGCTCAGAAAAGTCAAAAATAGTGAGATATCTTGCAGAGGCATGCAGCAGTCTTAAAATTGCAAAGCTTCTGAAGCGTGATCATCGAACAATCAAGCGTTTCATTCAAAATAGTCAACAGGGTCGCAAGAAGCGTGTGGAAAAACCAAGGCGCAAAATAACTGCCCATGAACTGAGAAAAGTCAAGCGTGCAGCTGCCAAGATGCCACTTGCCACCAGTTTGGCCATATTTCAGAGCTGCAACATCACTGGAGTGCCCAAAAGCACAAGGTGTGCAATACTCAGAGACATGGCCAAGGTAAGAAAGGCTGAAAGACGACCACCACTGAACAAGACACACAAGCTGAAACGTCAAGACTGGGCCAAGAAATATCTCAAGACTGATTTTTCTAAGGTTTTATGGACTGATGAAATGAGAGTGAGTCTTGATGGGCCAGATGGATGGGCCCGTGGCTGGATTGGTAAAGGGCAGAGAGCTCCAGTCCCACTCAGACGCCAGCAAGGTGGAGGTGGAGTACTGGTTTGGGCTGGTATCATCAAAGATGAGCTTGTGGGGCCTTTTCGGGTTGAGGATGGAGTCAAGCTCAACTCCCAGTCCTACTGCCAGTTTCTGGAAGACACCTTCTTCAAGCAGTGGTACAGGAAGAAGTCTGCATCCTTCAAGAAAACATGATTTTCATGCAGGACAATGCTCCATCACACGCGTCCAAGTACTCCACAGCGTGGCTGGCAAGAAAGGGTTTAAAAGAAGAAAAACTAATGACATGGCCTCCTTGTTCACCTGATCTGAACCCCATTGAGAACCTGTGGTCCATCATCAAATGTGAGATTTACAAGGAGGGAAAACAGTACACCTCTCTGAACAGTGTCTGGGAGGCTGTGGTTGCTGCTGCACGCAATGTTGATGGTGAACAGATCAAAACACTGACAGAATCCATGGATGGCAGGCTTTTGAGTGTCCTTGCAAAGAAAGGTGGCTATATTGGTCGCTGATTTGTTTTTGTTTTGTTTTTGAATGTCAGAAATGTATATTTGTGAATGTGGAGATGTTATATTGGTTTCACTGGTAAAAATAAATAATTGAAATGGGTATATATTTTTTTGTTAAGTTGCCTAATAATTATGCACAGTAATAGTCACCTGCACACACAGATATCCCCTAAAATAGCTAAAACTAAACACAAACTAAAAACTACTTACGAAAACATTCAGCTTTGATATTAATGTGTTTTTGGGTTCATTGAGAACATGGTTGTTGTTCAATAATAAAATTATTCCTCAAAAATACAACTTGCCTAATAATTCTGCACTCCCCTGTATGAGAGTAAGAAAGAAAAGTATATCTTTGTGTCCACCTTTCTCTGTTAATGCCCTACCTGGCCCCTGGCAAAAGCTTTGCTAGATCCGCCCCTGCACAGTTACCAGCTGTCAGCTAAATAAAAAAAGGAGCTTGGTGTTTATTTCTCTCAGAAACAGTTCATAACTTCCTTCAACTCATTCATGTCACCTAAAAAAAAAAGGTAAACCTGTTTCTCCATCACCAGTTCAGCTCTGATGATTCAGTAAGGTCATCTCCTGGTTTCGACCAGCCGCTTCTACAGCTGTGGCTCCAGCAAACATCAGCTGATACTAGAAATTAAAAGCAAATGAATTCTAACAACAGCTGATCAAGCTTTAAGCGTGCTGCTGTTGTTTAGCGCGATAAACAAACAAGAGAGAAAAGCCGATCATTGATCAGTTTCATGACTGAAGTTTGAACAGGCGAGAGAATGACAGGGAGGCTGTCATAAAGTTCAACATCAGTAACTTAGCGCCGCACACAGCTGTATAGAAACTCCATCGTGCTAGCTACCACGCAGTACGAGTTATTATAACTGATTGTAAAAAGTCAGCACAACGAAAATAAACTACACCTAAACTCGGTTTATATCTGACCCAAATAGAGTGCAGGTCATAACTTCTTACCTGAAATTCAGTTCACCTCACGCTCCGACCGGCAGCCG
The DNA here is from genome assembly GCF_013358895.1 of Oreochromis aureus. Classification (NCBI taxonomy): domain Eukaryota; kingdom Metazoa; phylum Chordata; class Actinopteri; order Cichliformes; family Cichlidae; genus Oreochromis; species Oreochromis aureus. The sequence continues at coordinate 28,795,277 of NC_052960.1, forward strand.
CCTGCTTCTCCTGCCTCGGTTTCCTGATCCACGATCTACCACCGGTCGATCGGCGGTCGCCTCGCCGCCTCGTTCCCGCATGTTCTTTCTGACACACACGGTGGATAGCTGCCCTCGGTTGTAGCTCCGTCAGCGACTACCAAACAACTCAGTTATTTTTTCCACATCGACCAGCATCTGGACAATCCACCGCCTTTCACTGTTTGTACCGTTACTAAAAAAAACCCTCATCGGCTCATAAAAACGAAAAATAAGTCCAGCTATGACCCTGAGTCAAAAGACAGCCAGCTCGGGTTAGCTAGCTACCTGTCTAGCTCTTTGCAGGCACCGAAAACATCAGAGCTAATATGGGATGTCTTGGTAACACGAGCAGATATTTGAAGTTTACATCTGGCCAATCCACCACCTTTCACTGTTTATACCGTTACTAAAATGAATAAATAAATAAATCATCGGTCCATATAAATGAAAAATAAGTCCAGCTAAAACACATACTGTCGGCGAGCGACCGGGTGCTGACACGAGTTTCACCCGCCTCAATATAAGCCAAGCCTGGGTGCTTTTTTCACGAAGGGTCGCTAGCGGTGCTAGCTAACTATGCTAGCGGCGCTAGCTAGCTAGCCGGCTATCAGCAACACATAAGAGAACTGCTGCTAAATAAACTACACCTAAACTCGGTTTATATCTGACCCAAATAGAGTGCAGGTCATAACTTCTTACCTGAAATTCAGTTCACCTCACGCTCCTGCCTTCGCTTTCCCTGATCCACGATTGACCTCCGCGTTAGCAAACACCGGTCGATCGGGCGGTCGTGGCATGTCCTTTCTGTCATACACCGTGGATAGCTGCCCACTGTTGTAGCTCCGCGTTATAGCACCACCAAACAACTCAGTTATTTTTTCCACATCCAGCTGTAACTCCGATTCTGTGCGAGCATTTGCGAGAGACCGGGAGGTGAAACGACAGAGAGAGTCCCTCGCTATCCATTTGCAGCCAAGCGCGGCAGCTAGCTAGGTAGCCGGCTAGCTGTCAGGCAGGACCGACGTCGTCAGAGCACTGTCGCTAAATATGGGATGTCTTGATAAAACAAGCAGATATTTGAAGTTTACACACCTACATTCTCGCCTGAAAATATCTTAAAAGTTTATTTTGTGACCTAGAAACACGAATAAAAGACATATAAAACGAAGTGGTGGCCGCCATTGTTCACTCTGTAGAGGCGTGCTATGAATTGTGGGATATGGAGTTTTCAACACAAGGATAAATCTTTTCGGCTGTACTACTCCCGGTATACCACTAGAGAGAGCCAAGACACCACAAATGAAGTCTGTTTATTTGGCGCCAAAAGATGAATTGGCCTAAATTTGTACTAAAATATTAATATTTAAAAACTATAAAAGTCATAAACACCAAAAGTCACAACATAATAGTCCAGCTCCAGCCGCACAAAATGATCTAACATATGTAATCCTAATGTCAAAACTGTTTGGCAGAGGAGCGGGAAAATTTTCACTAAAATATTAATATTTAAAAACTATAAAATTCATAAACACCAAAAGTCATAGCACACCATTCCAGATCCGGCCGCACAAAATGAGGTAACATATATGAAGCTTGTCTCAAAACTGCGGGCGTGATACGTGCGAAATTTAGGCGGAAGATGGAGAATAATAATAATAATAATAATAATAAGAATAATAAATCCGACGAATAGTAATATGTGTGCCTCTTGGCATAGGCACACATAATAATAAGAATAATAAATCCGACGAATAGTAATATGTGTGCCTCTTGGCATAGGCACACATAATAATAAATCCGACGAATAGTAATATGTGTGCCTCTTGGCATAGGCACACATAACTAGAAAAATTTGCATTTCCTGCGAAAATGCTGTGTGGATGCCTTAACGCTGAAGCTGTCTGCTGAAAAGCTGAAAAAGATGAAAAGTTGCAAAAAGTTGTATGGTGGTGAAAAAAAACTTTGCCCTGAGCAGGATTCGAACCTGGCCCTCCTGGGAACAGGGCGGCTACTTATTTCACTGTGCCAAATTCACTCTCACAAGGTAAGAGATGGAGAGACTGACAATTATGGTGAAATGAGCAGAAGCTGCTGAGAATTGTGCTGAGAAGAGGTGAAAAGGCTGAAAATTTTGCAGAAAAGAGGTAAATCAGCAGAATTTCTGCAGAAAAGAGGCAGAACAAAAGAGAAAACTGAAAACAGGTTTTGCCATGACCGGGATTTGAACCTGGCCGTTCTCATCTCAAGGCAGCTGCTCATCTCACTGAACCAAACTCTTTCTCTCAAAAAAAGAGATGGAGAAACTGACAATTTTGCTAAATGAGCAGAAGCTGCTGAGAATTGTGCTGAGAAGAAGTGAAAAGGCTGAAAATTTTGCAGAGAAGAGGTGAATCAGCAGAATTTCTGCAGAAAAGAGGTAAAGAAGCAATAAGTTGTGCGGAGATATGACGAGAGAAGAAACTGCTTCATTTTAAGAGTTTGAAAACAAACGTAATTTATGGCTCAACAGTAAGATGACAGTAAAAACTGCTCCAACCGTGAGTGTCAGCAGTGTCTGAAGATGAATTGGCACAAGCCTCTCATCTTAACTTTGCTTTATTAAAATTATTGTGGCATGCAGATGAATCTTGCAAAGAAGCTCACAGGGAGAGATTGAGCCTGTATTTCCACCCCAAGCTGGTAGGGGAGTTTTTATTGAACATACTTGCTTGTGTCACAATGTGCTTCAAGGGTCAATAACAGCATAACAGAACTCACTTATGGTACTGCATTCTTCCTATAAAACAATAACTGTCAGTGACTTTGTACCGTAGTATAAACACAACATTCAAACAACAGTTAAAAGTAACGTAACCATAAACAATGAAACAAGAACATCTCAAATGCAGCACATGTCCCAAGGCATGATGGGAGAGAACTAGCTGTTCCCCAACACGCCACATTATTTATGATTTATGATTTGGCAGAAACACTGGGACTTGGTATAAATACTATGACTTACATGAAATACTTTGACTTAGCAGAAATTCTGTAATCTAGCAAAAAGCACTTCAGCATAGCAGAAATTCTATGATTGAGCAGAATTACTAGGATTTAGCACAAACACTATGATTTGTCTAAAAAAAACCCCTTTATTTTGCAGTTATATTGTGATTTGGCAGAAATACTATGCTTTGGAACAAATACCAAGATTTGGCAGAAATACTATGAGCAGTAATAATATAACATAGCAGAAATACTGTTATTTTGTGGAAATACTATGCTTTGGCACAAATACCATGATTTGGCCAAAATACTATGATTTAGCAGAAATACTAAGATGTAGTAGAAGTACTTTGATTTAACAGAAATACTATTATGGAGGAGTAATACTTTAACATGGGAGAAATATTGATACAGACACACAAACATACACATACACAGAGCCTAAAGGGAACAGTGGCTGTTAAGAGTCTGGGCTTGGTATATCTAGGTCAGTTAAATTAGCTGCACCTGCTGTAATCAGCCCTTACACACACAGACACAGAGAGAGGTATAAGTTTTCTGCAGTGTATTTCTCACATTCACATTCAGGATTCCCCTCGAACCTCCTGGTCTCAAGGCAGCTACTCATCTCACTGAGCAAAACTCATTCTCACAAAAAGAGGTAGATAGACTGACAATTGTGCTGAAATTATCAGAAGCTGCTGAGAACTGTGCTGATAAGAGGCAAAAGGATGAAAATTTTGCAGAAAAGAGGTGAATCAGCAGAATTTCTGCAGAAAAGAGGCAAAGAAGCAGAACGTTGCGCTGAAAAGAGGTGAATCAGCAGAGTTTCTGCTGAAAAGAGGTTTTTTTTCTGAAAACCGCCAAAAAGCTGGAATTTGTGCTGAAAAGGGGTGAAAAAATGAAAATTTTGCTGAAAAGGGGTGAAGAAGCTAAAGTATACCAAATCAAAGTGTTTGTGCCAAAACATGGTATTGCTGCCATATTGTGGTATTTGCGCCACAAAAGTTACTACATTACAACATGAATACGGATTAAAGATGAAAGAAACTGGCAACAAATTCCTCCACTACAAACCAGTCTGATACCACTTCTTTGCAGTGTTTACTAAGGGACTACCCAAAAGGCGCCACAAGAGGGCACTCCAACACAACAGATGACCTATGTACACTGATGCACTTAGTAACAGTCAGCCTCCTACTTAGCCACTACGTAATACAGCGATATTACAGTGTACAAATTCACATAAATTTGCAGGGGAACAAACAAAGCAGGAACAAGCCCAAAACAATCAAATAACTGTGCTGCCATAGCTATCGCTAACTAGCACATACGCTAAAAGTAACTAAAACCAATACACACAAGTAGCAGGGTAAACATCTTAAGCATGGAACATTAACTCACGTTTATGTGACACACACCATCCCCAACAAATACAGGATGGGCTATTTGCTCCCCTTCCCAGCAGCTCTCTCCTCAATCGTAACCACAGGAACGAAGGAAGACCATCTAGCGCAGAAGTCCCATGAATTCCCTCACTGCTCAGAGGCTGCTGGGTAATGTAGCTCACACTAACACAGGTTTTTCTACAAGCACAAATACTATAACATAGCAGAAATACTGTGATTTTGTTGAAATACTATGCTTTAGGACAAATACTATGATTTGGCAGAAATACTATGTTTTGGTACAAATGCTGTGCTTAGGCACAAATATTATGATTTGGCAGACACGATGATTTAGCAGAGATAATATGATTTGGCAGAAATACTAAACTTTGGCACAAATACTATAATTGAGTGCAAGTACTTTAAGATAACAGAAATACTATGATTTAGCAGAAATAAAATGTTTTTGCAGAAACACTGCAATTTCACTCAAATACTTTGAAATAGCCGTAATACTATGATTTGGCAGAACATAACAGAAATTCTATGACTTAGTACTAATACTATAACATAACAGAAATATTAATTGGGCACAAATACTATAATTTGGCACAAGTACCATGTTTTGGCAAAATCCCATAATTTGGCACAAATACTATGATTTGGCAGACACTATGATTTAGCAGAGATAATATCATTTGGCAGAAATACTAAACTTTGGCACAAATACTATAATTGAGTACTTTAAGATGAGAGAAATACTATGATTTTGCAGAAATACAATATTTTTTGCAGAAACACTGTAATTTCACTCAAATACTATGAAATAGCAGTAATACTATGATTTGGCAGAAATACTATGTTTCAGTACAAATACTATGACAAAGCAGAAATACTATGACTTAGAAGTAATACTATAACAAAAGGGATTCCTCAAAATACTATGAAATTGCAGTAATTCTATGATTTGGCAGAAATACTGTACTTCATTACAAATACAATGCTTTGGTACAAATACTATATTTTGATTTAAATACTATGATTTGGCACGAGTAGTATGATTTAGTACAAATACTACGAATTGGCAGAAATACTGTGACCTAGTAGTAATACTATAACATAACAGATATACTATGATTTTGCAGACAGTCTATGTTTTTTTGCACAACTAGCACAATATGGCAGAAATACTATGATTTGGCACAAATACTATGTTTCAGTACAAATACTACGATTTGGCAATAATACTGGGTTTTAGCACAACTACTGAGATTTGGGTGAAATACTATGATTTAGAAGAAATACTATGACTTCGTTACAAATACAATGTTGTGGTTCAAATAATATGATTTCAAAAATACTATGATTTGGTACAAGTACCATGATTTAGTACAAATAATACAATTTCGGTCAAATACTATGAAATTGCAGTGATACTATGATTTTGAAGGAATACTATGATTTGGTAGAAATACTATGCCTTAGTAGTAATACTATAACATAGCAGATATAATGTGATTTTGCAGACATAGTATGTTTTTGCACAAATACTACGATTTCGCTCAAATACTATGGAATTGCAGTAATACTATGATTTGGTAGGAATACTATGCCTTAGTAGTAATACTATAACATAACAGATATACTATGATTTTGCAGAAATTCTATGTTTTTGCACAAATACTACAACAACTACTACTACAAATACTACAAGAAATACTATGTTTGGGCAGTAATACTATTATTTGCTATAAATACTATTATTTGGCACATATACTATAATCAGCAGATATACTATAACATAACAGAAATTCTACGACTTAGTAGTAACACTAGAATATAACAGAAATTTTAACTGGGCACAAATAACATGATTTGGCACAAATACCATGATTTGGCAAAAGATACCATGATTTGGCACAAATATGATCATATTGCAGAAATACTATGATTGGGTACAAATACTATGATTTGGCACAAGTACTATGAATAAGTACAAATACTATGATTTGGCAGAAATACTATGATTTAGCAGAAATACTGTTTTAACATAAATAATATCTTTTCAAAGAAATTTCTGCTAAAGGTACTATTTCTGCTTTTTAGCAGAAATACTGTAATTTTGCATAAATACTATGATTTGGGATAAATACTATGATTTGGCAGATATACTATATTCAGCACATAAACTATAACATAACAGACATTCCTCCACTTAGTAGTAATCTCATAACATAAAATAAATATTATGGTTCTGCCCCAAAACCATGATTTGGGACAAATACCATGATTTTTCAAAAATACTATGATTTAGCAGAAATACTATGATTGAGCAGAAGTACTAAGATGTAATAGAAGTACTTTGATTTAGCACAAATACTATTATGGAGGAGTAATACTTTAACATGGGAGAAATATTGATATACACACACATACACATAGAGCAAAGTGTACAGTGGCTGTTAAGAGTCTGGGCTTGGTATATCTAGGTCAGCTAAATTGGCTGCACCTGCTGTAATCAGCACTTACACACACAGACACAGAGACAGCTATGAGTTTTCTGCAGTGTATTTCTCACATTCAGGATTCCCCTCGAACAAATGGCCATAATTTCCTAACCGTAGGGGCTAGAACGCTCATTCTGACACCGATTTGTTCAGAAGAGATGGGGAATCTGCAGGCCTTCATAATTCAGAGATAAAATATAAATTATTGAAGATATATGACTTGTAATACACTGTAACTGAGTAGAGGCGAAGCAAAACTGCCTTGACTTGCCCTCAAACAACGTTTTGTAACTCTTAATCTATATGGAGCATCAAAATCATTCTTTCACCGTAAGAAACAGCAGGCTTTGGTGAACAGTCATGGAAATTTTCAGGTCTCTGTTGAAATCAATGAAAAGATATGACGAGAGAAAAAAGTGCCTCATTTCCAGAGTTTGAAATCTGAAGAAATCTGAGCGAGGGACAAATTTCCTACCCTCAAACAAGTGTAATTCATGGCCAAACGGTAATAGGTGAGGAAAAAAATTCTTGAATTGTCAGCATCAGGGATGTCTGAAGATATATTGGCACAAGCGTCATGTCTCAACTTTGTTTCGTTAAGGAGATATGACGATTTGAAAATGCCTCTCATTAGAGAATTCCAGCGCTGATTTTGAAGAAACTCTCCATTGAGTTTCTATGGAGAGTTTTGAGACTTTATGTTACTCTGAGGAGATTTGCAAAAAAATCTATAAGTCCCACAACAATGATAGTGACATTTTCTGAAAGCCAGCAAAAATACCTACGTTTTGATGTATAATTTGTGGGGGTTGAGTGGAAATTGAGCCAGTAGCAAGAAGTTGTTCAGACATGAAGAGAAAATTCAGAAAGGACGAGTGCACACTCTGAGTTAATTGCATAGCAACCATAACAACGCATGTATTTTCTGAAAAATCACAATTTTGCAACTGAAAACTTAAAGAGGTATAAAATTAAAACGGTAGAAGATCTGAAAAAGCTGAATCAGACAGGAATAGCCCAATAATCTGAGAACATTTTAAAGTTTGAATGGAGTTTCTAGGTGAAAGTATGACAAAGTAGTTAAGTTTCAAAAACAAGCAAGTTTTAGCAGAATTGTGGAAGTTTTCCATTCATTTCAATGGGACAAATTAAAGGAAAAAAGTGTAATATTTTAAAAAGTATAATAGTAATAAACACCAAAAGTCATTGCCGGAAAGAGCAGAAAGAGCAGAACAGTATAGAGTTTGAACTGAGAAAATCGGCAGAAAACTGAGGAAGTAGTTAAGTGCCAAAAAGTGTACGGAAGCAACTAGAAGAATAATAATAAAGAACTAGAAAAATTTGCATTTCCTGCGAAAATGCTGTGTGGATGCCTTAACGCTGAAGCTGTCTGCTGAAAAGCTGAAAAAGATGAAAAGTTGCAAAAAGTTGTATGGTGGTGAAAAAAAAATGTTGCCCTGAGCAGGATTCGAACCTGGCCCTACCAGACTCAAAGCAGCTACTCATCTCACTGACCCAAACACATTCTCACAGAGAAAAGGTGGACAGACTGACAATTCTGCTGAAATGAGCAGAAGCTGCTGAGAATTTTGCTGATAAGAGGTGAAAAGGCTTAAAATTTTGCAGAAAAGAGGTGAATCAGAAGAATTTCTGCAGAAAAGAGGCAAAGGAGCAGAAACGTGCGCTGAAAAGAGATGAATCAGCAGAGTTTCTGCTGAAAAGAGTTTTTTTTTCTGAAAACAGCCCCAAAAAATGGAATTTGTGCTGAAAAGGAGTGAAAAAAAAGAAAATTTTGCTGAAAAGGGGTGAAGAAGGTAAAGTATACCAAATCAAAGTATTTGTGCCAAAACATAGTGTTTCTGCCATATTGTGGTATTTGTGCCACAAAAGTTACTACATTACAACATGAATACGGATTAAAGATGAAAGAAACTGGCAACAAATTCCTCCACTACAAACCAGTCTGATACCACTTCTTTGCAGTGTTCACGTTTACTAAGGCACTACCCAAAAGGCGCCACGAGAGGGCACTCCAACACAAGAGATGAGGTGAATGAGCAGAATTTCTGCTGAAAAGAGGCAGAAGGTTCTGTATGTTGAAAAAGAAACACTGTTGAACCATGTGTGAAATAAATAAAGAAATGAAATGAAAGAACAACCTGGTTCTGCTCATTTTCACCAATCAGAGGTACTGCAAAAAGTTGTATGGTGGTGAAAACAAAATATTGCCCTGAGCAGGATTCGAACCTGGCCCTACCAGACTCAAAGCAGATACTCATCTCACTGACCCAAACACATTCTCACAGAGAAGAGGTGGACAGACTGACAATTCTGCTGAAATGAGCAGAAGCTGCTGAGAATTGTGCTGATAAGAGGTGAAAAGGTTGAAAATTTTGCAGAAAAGAGGTGAATCAGAAGAATTTCTGCAGAAAAGAGGCAAAGGAGCAGAAAAGCGTGCGCTGAAAAGAGATGAATCAGCAGAGTTTCTGCTGAAAAGAGTTTTTTTTTCTGAAAACAGCCCCAAAAAATGGAATTTGTGCTGAAAAGGGTGAAAAAATGAAAATTTTGCTGAAAAGGGGTGAAGAAGGTAAAGTATACCAAATCAAAGTATTTGTGCCAAAACATAGTGTTTCTGCCAAATTGTGGTATTTCTGCCACAAAAGTTACTACATTACAACATGAATACGGATTAAAGATGAAAGAAACTGGCAACAAATTCCTCCACTACAAAGCAGTCTGATACCACTTCTTTGCAGTGTTCACGTTTACTAAGGCACTACCCAAAAGGCGCCACGAGAGGGCACTGCAACACAAGAGATGAGGTGAATGAGCAGAATTTCTGCTGAAAAGAGGCAGAAGGTTCTGTATGTAGAAAAAGAAACACTGTTGAACCATGTGTGAAATAAATAAAGAAATGAAATGAAAGAACAACCTGGTTCTGCTCAAATTCACCAATGAAACAGACTGCCTCAGTCTGCTTCATCAGGCTGTGTACTTGTTTCTGCCATGGAGCATTAACAAGAATCTGAGGTCCATATTAGAAAAGCTGCTAAAATCATAAAACTGCAGAATTGTAATAAATTAGCAATATAAATTACAGGTCTGTGATAGTATATAAATTTGTAGTGAAAAAAAAAAAACTTGGACCAAGGTGGGATTGAACCCACGACCTTTGAGCTGCAGAGCCGTGTCATTACTGATTGCGCCACCTGGAAAGGGGGCGGCGGTCTGAAAGACAGATACTTGGGCAGTCAGAAAATAGATCGCGTGAGAGGCGAAAAACGCCGCTTTTTTGGAGTTACAAAACGTCGTGTAACTCAAAAACTAGGAGGGCTAGCAGCATAATTCTTGTACTGGGTGAATCAGCGGACTTTGGTGTATTTTGACTGCGATTTTCATAGCTCGTTCTACCTCCGTCGCGGAGATATGACGAGAGAAGAAACTGCTTCATTTCCAGAGTTTGAAGACTGAGAGAAGGACAGATTTCCACCCCTCAAACAAACGTAATTCATTGCTCAACGGTAAGATAATTGTAAAAACTGCTTCCACTGTGAGTGTCAGCAGTGTCTGAAGATATATTGGCACAAGCCTCATGTCCTAACTTTGCTTTGTTAAAGAGATTTGGCGATTTGAAAATGCCTCCCGTTTCAGAATTTCAGCTCTGAATTTCAAAACCTCCCATAGACTTTGAATGGGGACTTGTCAGACCTTGTGTCACTCCGAGGCACATTGCGAAAAAACGGTAAATCTCACAATAAAGATAGTGACATTGTCTGAAAGCCAGCAAAAATACCTACGTTTTGATGTATAATTTGTGGGGGTTGAGTGGAAATTGAGTGAGTAGCAAGAAGTTGTTTAGACATGAAGAGAAAATTCAGAACGGACCAGCACTCACTCTGACTTGATTGCATAGCAACCATAGCAACGCATGTATTTTCTGAAAAATCACAATTTTGCAACTGAAAACTTAAAGAGAGATAAGATTAAAACGGTAGAAGATCTGAAAAAGCTGAATCAGACAGGAATAGCCCAATAATCTGAGAACATTTTAAAGTTTGAATGGAGTTTCTAGGTGAAAGTATGACAAAGTAGTTAAGTTTCAAAGACAAGCAAGTTTTAGCAGAATTGTGGAAGTTTCCATTCATTTCAATGGGACAAATTAAAGGAAAAAAGTGTAATATTTTAAAAAGTATAACAGTAATAAACACCAAAAGTCATAGCCATCATTAGCAGAAAGAGCAGAACAGTATAGAGTTTGAACTGAGAAAATCGGCTGAAAACTGAGAAAGTAGTTAAGTGCCAAAAAGTGTACGGAAGCAACTAGAGGAATAACTAGAAAAATTTGCATTTCCTGCGAAAATGCTGTGTGGATGCCTTAACGCTGAAGCTGTCTGCTGAAAAGCTGAAAAAGATGAAAAGTTGCAAAAAGTTGTATGGTGGTGAAAAAAAAAATGTTGCCCTGAGCAGGATTCGAACCTGGCCCTTCTGGTCTCAAGGTAGCTACTCATCTCACTGAGCTAAACTCATTCTCTCAAGAAGAGGAGGAGAGACCGACAATTCTGCTAAAATGAGCAGAAGCTGCTGAGAATTGTGCTGAGAAGAAGTGAAACGGCTGAAAATTTTGCAGAAAAGAGGTGAATCAGCAGAATTTCTGCAGAAAAGAGGCAGAACAAAAGAGAAAACTGAAAACAGGTTTTGCCATGACTGGGATTTGAACCTGGCCGTTCTCATCTCAAGGCAGCTGCTCATCTCACTGAACCAAACTCTTTCTCGCAAAAAAAGAGATGGAGAAACTGACAATTTTGCTAAATGAGCAGAAGCTGCTGAGAATTGTGCTGAGAAGAAGTGAAACGGCTGAAAATTTTGCAGAAAAGAGGTGAATCAGCAGAATTTCTGCAGAAAAGAGGTAAAGAAGCAATAAGTTGCGCTGAAAAGAGATGAATCAGCAGAATTTCTGCTCAAAGGCGGCTATTCATTTCCCTGAGCCAAAGTCATTCTTACAAAGAAGAGGTGGAGAGACGGACAATTCTGCTGAAATGAGCAGAAGCTGCTGACAATTGTGCTGATAAGAGGTGAAAAGGCTGAAAATTTTGCAGAAAAGAGGTGAATCAGCAGAATTTCTGCAGAAAAGAGCCAAAGAAGCAGAAACTTGCGCTGAAAAGAGATGAATCAGCAGAGTTTCTGCTCAAAAGAGTTGTCTTTTTCTGAATACAGCCAAAAAGCTGGAATTTATGCTGAAAAGGGGTGAAAAAATGAAAATTTTGCTGAAAAGGGTGAAGAAGATGAAGAAGCTAAAGTATACTAAATCAAAGTATTTGTGCCAAAACATAGTGTTTCTGCCATATTGTGGTACTACTACATTACAACATGAATACGGATTAAAGATGAAAGAAACTGGCAACAAATTCCTCCACTACAAACCAGTCTGATACCACTTCTTTGCAGTGTTCATGTTTACTAAGGCACTACCCAAAAAGGCGCCACAAGAGGGCACTCCAACACAAGAGATGAGGTGAATGAGCAGAATTTCTGCTGAAAAGAGGCAGAAGGTTCTGTATGTAGAAAAAGAAACACTGTTGAACCATGTGTGAAATAAAGAAATGAAATGAAAGAACAACCTGGTTCTGCTCTAATTCACCAATCAGAGGTACTGCCTCAGTCTGCTTCATCAGGCTGTGTACTTGTTTCTGCCATGGGCGTTAACAAGAATCTGAGGTCTATATTAGAAAAGCTGCTAACATCATAAAACTTTGCAGAATTGTAATAAATTAGCAATATAAATTACAGGTCTGTGATAGTGTATAAATTTGTAGTGAAAAAAAACCATGTGGACCAAGGTGGAATTGAACCCACAACCTTTGGGCTGCAGACCCGTGTCATTACCAAATGCGCCACCGGCAAAGAGAGCCAGTGCCTGGAAAACAGGGAGATGAGCAGTCAGAATTAGATCGCGGTGAGAGGCGTAAAGCGCCGTTTTCTGGAGTTACAAAACGTCGTGTAACTCAAAAACTAGGTGGGATAGAAGCACAATTCCTTTACTGGGTGAATCAGCAGAATTTCATGAACTTTGACTGCGATAGCTCTTTGTACCTCCGTCGCGGAGATATGACGAGAGAAGAAACGGCTTCATTTTAAGAGTTTGAAAACAAACGTAATTTATGGCTCAAGAGTTTGAAAACAAACGTAATTTATGGCTCAACAGTAAGATGACAGTAAAAACTGCTCCAACCGTGAGTGTCAGCAGTGTCTGAAGATGAATTGGCACAAGCCTCTCGTCTTAACTTTGCTTTATTAAAATTATTATGGTCTCAAGGCAGCTGCTCATGTCACGGAGCTAAACTCTCTCCCTCCAAAAAGAGGAGGAGAGACAGACAATTCTGCTCAAATGAGCAGAAGCTGCTGAGAATTGTGCTGATAAGAGGTGAAAAGGCTGAAAATTTTGCAGAAAAGAGGTGAATCAGCAGAATTTCAGCTGAAAAGAGGTAAAGAAGCAGAACGTTGCGCTGAAAAGAGATGAATCAGCAGAATTTCTGCTCAAAAGAGGCAGAACAACCTGGTTCTGCTCAAATTCACCAATCAGAGGTACTGCTTCTGTCTGCTTCATCAGGCTGTTTACTTGTATGTATTTCTGCCATGTGGTGTTGACAAGAATCTGAGGTCCATATTAGAAAAGCTGCTAAAATCATAAAACTTTGCAGAATTGTAATAAATTAGCAATATAAATTACAGGTCTGTGATAGTGTATAAATTTGTAGTGAAAAAAAAAACGTGGACCAAGGTGGGATTGAACCCACGACCTTTGAGCTGCAGAGCCGTGTCATTACTGATTGCGCCACCTGGAAAGGGGCGGCGGTCTGAAAGACAGATACTTGGGCAGTCAGAAATAGATCTGGTGGTGAGAAAAAACGCCGCTTTTTGGAGTTACAAAACGTCGTGTAACTCAAAAACTAGGAGGGCTAGCAGCATAATTCTTGTACTGGGTGAATCAGCGGACTTTGGTGTATTTTGACTGCGATTTTCATAGCTCGTTCTACCTCCGTCGCGGAGATATGACGAGAGAAGAAACGGCTTCATTTCCAGAGTTTGAAGACTGAGAGAAGGACAGATTTCCACCCCTCAAACAAACGTAATTCATTGCTCAACGATAAGATAATTGTAAAAACTGCTTCCACTGTGAGTGTCAGCAGTGTCTGAAGATATATTGGCACAAGCCTCATGTCCTAACTTTGCTTTGTTAAAGAGATATGGCGATTTTAAAATGCCTCCGTTACAGAATTTCAGCTCTGAATTTCAAAACCTCCCATAGACTTTGAATGGGGAGTTGTCAGACCTTGTGTCACTCCGAGGCAAATTGCAAAAAAACGGTAAATCTCACAATAAAGATAGTGACATTGTCTGAAAGCCAGCAAAAAATACCTACGTTTTGATGTATAATTTGTGGGGTTGAGTGGAAATTGAGTCAGTAGCAAGAAGTTGTTTAGACATGAAGAGAAAATTCAGAACGGACCAGCACTCACTCTGACTTAATTGCATAGCAACCATAGCAACGCATGTATTTTCTGAAAAATCACAATTTTGCAACTGAAAACTTAAAGAGGTATAAAATTAAAACGGTAGAAGATCTGAAAAAGCTGAATCATTCAGGAATAGCCCAATAGTCTGAGAACATTTTAAAGTTTGAATGGAGTTTCTAGGTGAAAGTATGACAAAGTAGTTAAGTTTCAAAAACAAGCAAGTTTTAGCAGAATTGTGGAAGTTTCCCATTCATTTCAATGGGACAAATTAAAGGAAAAAAGTGTAATATTTTAAAAAAGTATAACAGTAATAAACACCAAAAGTCATAGCCGGCATTAGCAGAAAGAGCAGAACAGTTTAGAGTTTGAACAGAAAATCGGCTGAAAACTGAGGGAGTAGATAAGTGCCAAAAAGTGTACGGAAGCAACTAGGGGAATAATAATAAAGAAGAAAGAGAAACAGGAAAACAATAGTGTGGAAGCCCTTTAGGGCATCCACACAATAAAGAATAAAGAGAAACAGGAACTCAATAGTGTGGAAGCCCTTTTAGGGCATCCACACAACTAGAAAAATTTGCATTTCCTGCGAAAATGCTGTGTGGATGCCTTAACGCTGAAGCTGTCTGCTCAAAAACTGAAAAAGATGAAAAGTTGCAAAAAGTTGTATGGTGGTGAAAAAAACAAAAATTGTCCTGAGCAGGATTCGAACCTGGCCCTCCTGGTCTCAAGGCAGCTACTCATCTCACTGAGCTAAACGCATTATCTCAAAAAAGAGGAGGAGAGACTGACAATTCTGCTAAAATGAGCAGAAGCTGCTCATTTTTTGTGCTGAGAAGAGGCGAAAAGGCGAAAAGAGATAAATCAGCAGAATTTCTGCGGAAAAGAGGTAGAACAAAAGAACAAAAGAGAAAACTGAAAACAGGTTTTGCCATGACCGGGATTTGAACCTGGCCCTTGTGGTCTCAAGGCAGCCACTCATCTCACTGAGCTAAACGCACCCTGACAAAGAAAAGGTGGAGAGACGGACAATTCTGCTGAAATGAGCAGAAGCTGCTGAGAATTGTGCTGATAAGAGGAGAAGAGGCTGAAAATTTTGCAGAAAAGAGGTGAATCAGCAGAATTTCTGCTGAAAAGAGGTAAAGAAGCAGAAAGTTGCGCTGAAAAGACATGAATCAGCAGAATTTTTTTCTCAAAAGTGTTTTTTCTGAAAACAGCTGAGATTTGTGCTAATAAGAGGTGAAAAGGCTGAAAATTTTGCAGAAGAGGTGAATAAGCAGAATTTGGCCTTAAAAGAGGTGAAAATTCTGCTGAAAAGAGTTCAATCAGCAGAATTTCTGCTGAAAAGAGTTCTGCAGAACTCTTTTCAGAATTCTGCTGAAAAGAGGTTTTTGCTTAAAACAGCAGAAAACTGCTGGGATTTGTGCTGAAAAGTGGTGAAAAAACTGAAAATTTTGCTGAAAAGGGGTGAAAAAGCTGAAATTGAGTTAAAAAAGTTTAACTGTTAGGTGAAAGAAATGTTGCCACAAGCGGGATTTGAACCCCGGCCTCCCAGTCTGAGAACGGATGCTCATCTCACTGAGCTAAACTCACTCTGACAAAGAAGAGGTGGAGAGACGAACAACTCTGCTGAAATGAGCAGAAGCTGCTAAGAATTGTGCTCATAAGAGGTAAAAGGGCTGAAAATTTTGCAGAAAAGAGGTAAATCAGCAGAATTTCTGCAGAAAAGAGGGAAAGAAGCAGAACATTGCGCTGAAAAGAGGTGAATGAGCAGAATTTCTGCTGAAAAGAGGCAGAACAACCTGGTTCTGCTCAAATTCACCAATCAGAGGTACTGCTTCTGTCTGCTTCATCAGGCTGTTTACTTGTATGTATTTCTGCCATGTGGTGTTGACAAGAATCTGAGGTCCATATTAGAAAAGCTGCTAAAATCATAAAACTTGCGCTGAAAAGAGATGAATCAGCAGAATTTCTGCAGAAAAGAGGCAAAGAAGCAGAAACTTGCGCTGAAAAGAGATGAATCAGCAGTTTCTGCTCAAAAGAGTTGTCTTTTTTCTGAATACAGCCAAAAAAGCTGGAATTTGTGCTGAAAAGGGGTGAAAAAAATGAAAATTTTGCTGAAAAGGGGTGAAGAAGCTGAAGAAGCTAAAGTATACTAAATCAAAGTATTTGTGCCAAAACATAGTGTTTCTGCCATATTGTGGTACTACTACATTACAACATGAATACGGATTAAAGATGAAAGAAACTGACAACAAATTCCTCCACTACAAACCAGTCTGATACCACTTCTTTGCAGTGTTCACTAAGGCACTACCCAAAAGGCGCCACAAGAGGGCACTCCAACACAAGAGATGAGGTGAATGAGCAGAATTTCTGCTGAAAAGAGGCACAAGGTTCTGTATGTAGAAAAAGAAACACTGTTGAACCATGTGTGAAATAAATAAAGAAATGAAATGAAAGAACAACCTGGTTCTGCTCAAATTCACCAATCAGAGGTACTGCCTCAGTCTGCTTCATCAGGCTGTCTACTTGTTTCTGCCATGGAGCGTTAACAAGAATCTGAGGTCCATATTAGAAAAGCTGCTAAAATCATAAAACTTTGCAGAATTGTTATAGATTAGCAATATAAATTACAGGTCTGTGATAGTGTATAAATTTGTAGTGAAAAAAACGTGGACCAAGGTGGGATTGAACCCACGACCTTTGCGCTGCAGAGCCGTGTCATTACTGATTGCGCCACCTGGAAAGGGGCGGCGGTCTGAAAGACAGATACTTGGGCAGTCAGAAAATAGATCGCGGTGAGAGGCGAAAAACGCCGTTTTTTGGAGTTACAAAACGTCGTGTAACTCAAAAACTAGGTGGCATAGAAGCATAATTCTTGTACTGGGTGAATCAGCGGACTTTGGTGTACTTTCACTGCGATTTTCATAGCTCGTTCTACCTCCGTCGCGGAGATATGACGAGAGAAGAAACGGCTTCATTTCCAGAGTTTGAAGACTGAGAGAAGGACAGATTTCCACCCTCAAACAAACGTAATTCATTGCTCAACGATAAGATGATTGTAAAACTGCTTGCACTGTGAGTGTCAGCAGTGTCTGAAGATATATTGGCACAAGCCTCATGTCCTAACTTTGCTTTGTTAAAGAGATATGGCAATTTGAAAATGCCTCCGTTACAGAATTTCAGCTCTGAATTTCAAAACCTCCCCATAGACTTTGAATGGGGACTTGTCAGACCTTGTGTCACTCCGAGGCAAATTGCGAAAAAACGGTAAACCTCACAATAAAGATAGTGACATTGTCTGAAAGCCAGCAAAAATACCTACGTTTTGATGTATAATTTGTGGGGATTGAGTGGAAATTGAGTGAGTAGCAGAAGTTGTTTAGACATGAAGAGAAAATTCAGAACGGACCAGCACTCACTCTGACTTAATTGCATAGCAACCATAGCAACGCATGTATTTTCTGAAAAATCACAATTTTGCAACTGAAAACTTAAAGAGAGATAAGATTAAAACGGTAGAAGATCTGAAAAAGCTGAATCAGACAGGAATAGCCCAATAATCTGAGAACATTTTAAAGTTTGAATGGAGTTTCTAGGTGAAAGTATGACAAAGTAGTTAAGTTTCAAAGACAAGCAAGTTTTAGCAGAATTGTGGAAGTTTCCCATTCATTCCAATGGGACAAATTAAAGGAAAAAAGTGTAATATTTTAAAAAGTATAACAGTAATAAACACCAAAAGTCATTGCCGGAAAGAGCAGAAAGAGCAGAACAGTATAGAGTTTGAACTGAGAAAATCGGCAGAAAACTGTGGAAGTAGTTAAGTGCCAAAAAGTGTACGGAAGCAACTGTAATATAGTGGAATAAAGAATAAAGAGAAACAGGAACTCAATAGTGTGGAAGCCCTATTAGGGCATCCACACAACTAGAAAAATTTGCATTTCCTGCGAAAATGCAGTGTGGATGCTGTAATGCTGAAGCTGTCTGCTGAAACTAGCAGAAAAAGCTGAAAAGTTGCAGAATTTGTAAAAGCTTTGCAGAAGCAAAGGAACTTTGCTAAAATGTAGTAACTTAGCAGAACTGTAATATCTTAGAGGAAACATAATACTTGGCAGAAATACAATAGCATAGCAGAACTTAGCAGAAATATTGTAACTTACCAGAAACACGATAACTTGTCAAAATACAAGAATTTAGGAGAAATAGTATAAGATAACAGAAAGAATATATTTAGCCAAACATTCTTAAACATTACAGAAATACTATGATTTAGAAAAACAGTACAACATAGCAGAAATGCTGCGATTTACCAGAGACACTGTAAAATACTATTAATATTGAAATTTAAAAAAAAAACATACTATGTTTTAGCACAAATACTATAATTTGACAGAAATACTATCATTTGGCAGAAATACTATGTTTCAGCAGAAATACTCTGGTTTAGCACAAATATTATAACATAGCAGAAATAAAATTATATAGCAGAAATGCTATATTTAGAAAGAAAAATATAATATAGTAGAAATACTATGATTTAGCAGAAATACTGTAATCAGCACATATACTGTAACATGACAGAAATTCCTCCACTTAGTAGTAATACTATAACATAAAACAAATGTTATGATTTGGCACAAAAACCATAATTTGGCAAAAATACTATGATTTAGCAGAAATACTATGATTGAGCAGAAGTACTAAGATGTAGTAAAAGTACTTTGATTTAACAGAAATACAATTATGGAGGAGTAATACTTTAAAATGGGAGAAATATTGATACACACACATACACAGAGCCTAAAGGGAACAGTATTTGTGCCATGGAGTGTTAACAAGAATCTGAGGTCCATATTAGAAAAGCTGCTAAAATCATAAATGTTTGCAGAATTGGGAAAGAGAGCGAACGCCTGGAAAACAGGGTGATGAGCAGTCAGAATTAGATTGCGGTGAGAAAAAAAAACGCCGTTTTTGGAGTTATAAAACGTCGTGTAACTCAAAAACTAGTTGGACTAGAAGCATAATTCTTGTACTGGGTGAATCAGCGGACTTTGGTGTACTTTGACTGTGATTTGCATTGCTCTTTGTAC